>NC_139220.1:128117203-128449703 GCF_055691185.1 Crinia signifera | reverse complement strand
CACAGGGCGCTAGCAGATCAGACACACCATAGAGGTGTGTCTGATCTGCGTGTGCTGGAGAAATCATTCAATGGTCACGGGTGCGAGGGGGCAGCATTGCGTGAGGACCAGAATAAGGTCCCAAATGTCAATGCAGCTTTACATTTGTTGAAATGCTGGATGAAATAACAACCCAACGCGTTTCCCCGCCTCCTTCCAGTTTCAGCGGCTTCCTCAGAAAGTGAGGAAGCTGCTGAAATTGGACGGAGGTGGGAAATGCATTAGGGTTTTTATTCCTTATTCACCTAAGAGAATTATGTTATTTCATCCAGCATTTCAACAAAAAACTTTTGTTTTGATCCATGGACTCTGGAGATAGCTGTCACCTTGGCTTCACAGTGCCAACAGCTGGGAGGAATGGAGAGCAGAGATTCACCTTTAAGTCTGAGGTACCTGTAATAATCATAGCCAGACTGAACTTTTTTCCTGCATACTAAACCATATGGCACTAATACTATCTATATCACCTCTGTATTACAAACCTGTTTGCTATGGGACAGTACTACCACTAAAAAATACTAACAAAGTGACTGTATAAATTCACCTGGACCACATAACCTAATTGATAGCTAATTACATAAAGGATGGGCAATTAACCAGACTCTGGTGAATTAACTATAGTGTTCATTCTAGCACCCGCTATCTTAGAAAATCCATGCAGTTCCTCTCCCCTGCCTTGGGTGTTGCTGTCTGCTGTGGTGTTTCTAGCATTCCACCGATCCTGCCCTTCATGTCACAGTGGAATGCCGGCCCTCCAGATGTTAATGAACTACACATCCCAGGATGCTTTGCATTAGTTTTGCTATGTGGCCATGCTGAAACTGATGCAAGGCATGCTGGGATGTGTAGTTCATCAACATCTGGAGGGCCGGTGTTGCCCAGCCCGGATGTAGACTGTATAGGCAATAATCTCTATTTAAAAGGGTGCACTGCAATGCTTTAAAACAAAGGTCTTCAACCTGTGGCCCTCCAGATGTTGTGGAACTACATGTCCCAGCAAGCCCTGACCGTTTTGGCATGCTCTTATAAGAAAAAATGTGGCAATGCATGTTGGAACATGTAGTTTCACAAAATCTGGAGGGCCACAGGTTGAAGACCCATGCTTTAAAAGCTACGGAACCAGCTGTTTAGATCATGCAATTACCATGAGGAAAAAGAGCACACATTATATAATATCTAGATTACTGGAATACTGCAAGCTTTATTGATACGCAGCTTTATATGGGAACTCTGCAGCTCTGCAATGGTCAAAGCTACAAGATCAGGTGTGACCGAGCCGCTTCTAATGGAGATACAGTTTCCTAGCTGCTTTTCCCAGGAATTTTGTTTAAACATGTTTAAACACAAGTTTGATAAATGGAAAAAAAATGTTGGCATTGTTAGCCGTCTCATCCACTATTTACTCAGCAGTCCCTGCCCTGTTTTGCAATGAACTGTATGAAGACTACAGTTTATGACCTCATGTACCTGGGCTGAGAAAATGCATCAGTAACATCCACATAAATATATGAAGATAAGATTGGAGCATCCTATAACAGGAAATCACCTGACTAACAAAGGCATACATTCATAACCACAAGGCACTAGACAGAAAGTCATGCCACATTCCCCGACATTCAACTTAACTAATTATGTTGGTGAACTCCACTACACGTAACCTTGGACGGCTTGTATTTTTCATATCTGCAACATTGAAATACTTAAAACTACAAACACGTGCTGCAAACTTCAGTTACACATTTAAAGGCACACAAAAGGTACAAGCACACAATTCTCTAGCACAGCATACCTCCCAACTGTCACGATTTTAGAGGGACAGTCCCGATTTTGGGGTCCTGTCCCTCTGTCCCACCCGCGGCAGGCATTGTCCCGCTGCGGGGGGTGGCAGTTGGGAGACCCCCCAATCTAGTAGAATAGACGCTGTGCGCATGCGCACAGCGTCTATTCTCGTATGAAAATGATGTCGTGGCTAATTAGCATAAGCCGCGCCCTCATTTGCATACGCCCCACCCCCTTTTCGGGCGCTCCCTCTTTCCTCCGGACAGAAGTTGGGAGGTATGGCACAGGGATGTCCAACCTGGTCCTCAGATTTTCTAGGACACCTCTGTATAGGTCTAATGTATTGGTTAGGAATAAATACAGCACATGTTTCAAAATGTGACAGTTAGTAATGACAACACCTGTGCACCTGCTAGATGGTCTTGAATATGTGAACTGTTGGTAGATCTCAAGGACCGGTTTTGCCTCCCCTGCTCTAGTATGTCATTACATGCTCTAATTCACAGGAACTAAGGGGCCTATGCTTCAACAAAATGTTATAATTTCCAGGTACACATTCGGGCATGAAGCATTCTTCAGACTGCCAGATGGTTATTAGCCTCTCCAGAGAACTTTTGTCCACTGCTCTAGAGTCTCATTAATGTTCATTTTAGCACCCTTCACCTCATAAAATTCTCGAAGTTCCTCCATCCTGCCTGGGGTGTCGCTCTCTGATGCAATGTTTCTACAACAGTCTGGTTTGTACCTCAACATTGAGATACAAACCAGACTGTGCTAGAAGTATCACAGCAGACAGCGACACTCCAGTCAAGAAGGAGCAACTACAAGGATTTTACAAGGTGCAGGGTGCTAGAATGAACACTACCAATAGTGGTGTGCTTTACTGCCCTTATACACATTAAGATCTGAGGCTTAAGTATGTCTACCCTGCATGGAAATACAATACAGGAGATCAGAGAAGCTTACACAAGGACAGGCATTTTAAGTATTAACAATACACCCTAAGGCAGGCATGTCCAAAGTCAGGCCCTGGGGCCAATTGCGGCCCGTGCTGTCATTTCAAGTGGCCCGCAGCTGGAAGCGGGCAGAGCATCAGATATGGAAAGCACGGCACAGGTGGGGCCCTGGCGAGCGCGCCTTTACCTTGCTGTCTGCTGCAGTGAGGAGGTGCCGGCCGCCACACTCAGATGTGTTTGGCATCTTACCCCTGCTGCTGCAATCGTATATATCACCCTACTCCACAATCACAGTGACAGAAGTGTTTGGGGAGGGGGGCAGCAAGGGGGAAGCTTGCTCCCGTAACATGCAGATTGGAGGAGGGCAGCAGCTGGAGCCCAAGAATCTCATGTCCTTGCAGTGCCTGCTTTGCCTCTCCTTCCTCTGGCTCAGACAAGGGGCTGGGAAACATGCAGAGTGGGGGACATACAGTGAAGGAGGGTCAGGCTGGAGGACATAAGAGTGAATGGGGGCAGAGTGGGGGACAATTGTGAGGTGATTAATGATTCAAAGAATGTCAGGCTGATTGTTCGGCCCCCACACATTTACACTTCACCAAATCTGGCCCTCATCGAAAAAAGTGTGGACACCCCTGCCCTAAGGAATGTCCCAAAAGTGGCAGAGGGCAGAATCCAACTGCATGTGTGACTATAGGTTAAAAGGACATGGTTGTTTTCCAATTTTTATCCCCATATGTGCTTGCAGACTGACACCCAATTTCACACAGTGCCTTAAGGAGTGTATACACCACAATGACAGGCAAATGTTCCAATGGTCGGGACAAATGACGGAGGGAGCACTATCCTGCCCTTCAGCAATATGTACCAAGTCGCATGTGGGTTGGCTGGGCAGCAGGGCTGACTGGAAGAGGTCACATACGACCCGTAGAAGTGCACAATCGTGTGATTTACTGGTCTCTTTAAGGCTAGGTACACACTACAACGATGAATACCAAGCCTATGCGAAGGGTATTGGGACCCTGCATCGGCAAGTTCCTACATACTTGCATGATGCAGGGGACAATGGTGCAATGTCGGATGCCACATCATACATAATACTTTCTGGTTCGCCATACATTGAGGCCTGCCAGCAACTTGCAGGAGCGTGCAATCAGGCATACACACTGCCCAAAATGTTGTTCAGCAGAAAATAACATATTGTGCCAATACCAGTGTCGTGTGTGCCCACCCAGACAAATCAATTAATGCCATAAAGCATGGAAGTCATGGTAAATATAGACAAAGTCTACCCCATTTCACACCAGACAATGCAGGGACCCACGGGAATGCCCCGGCATGATCCCGGGACTGTATTCCCGGGTAAGTCCCTGCATTTTCTGGTGTGAAAGGGGTATAACAGACACTTACTAAATGGAGATCCCCAACTGGGTATCTGGTGTCCACCCCACTATCAGCACAGTGTTTCAATGCAGGGCCTAATACAGGAGAGTGTCTATAAATGACATGAAAAGACATAGAACAACTGTCTAGTGTGTGGAACTAGAATGAATATATGCAGAATCTGAGCCTAAACCACAAAAAGTACAGAATGGAAGGGTTAGCCACATGGTGCTGAGTGCTGTTTATATTATACAGGAGGAAATGGAACGCTCTGCTGATGTTGTCCTGCCTATTCCTCTGAGCAGCTGTCTAAATACAGTATCTATCATTACTCTGTGAGCAAACTAATGTATACAATCAAATATTCTAAACCCCAACTTCATGCTCTGCTGAAAATCCACCTACTGTAATAACCCAATTTGTCTAACACCGCAGGGTTTATTTATCATGTAGGAATGCCATGTGCTTAGTTTAACTTTGTTGCATATTTACCAACAGTTGCAAAACAAAAAAATACAGACACATCTGTGTGCCAAAGCATTCATTCCTCTGCACCAAAAGACTACAAAGCTTGAAAGTATTAAGGCGAAGGTGTCACCGCAGGGCATGATCTCAGACATGTAAAGGCAAGTAACACGGCATGCCTGTATGACGCTATATTTTACATGCAAGTGCTTATTAGGTGCCTGCAGCAATAAAAATAAAATAACAAAACCAGACATACAGAGAGACTTGATATAGCTGTGCCCATCATGGCCCAGAACAGCAGCAGAGTTGCACAATTTAACTAGTAAAAACTCCTTATAATATGGATAATAACAAATGTTTTGGCGTCTTACAAAAACACAACCTGAGCTTCAATCAGTCACATCTGGAATCGCACAATATGGTCCCAAATCAATTTACATCTTTGCAACCTGTTCAAACGTGCGTGAAAATCTCATGCTACGACGCCTTACCACTCTTGTACCTGGGGGAGAGGAGACTGGATTGCAACTGGAAGCTTTTAGTTTCATCAAGGAAGCACTTCGCAGCTAATGGCCGTAGAGAGCAGTTAAAGAGAACAAAAGTGAATTGGTGCATCTCAATTGCCTAGGAAAGCAGACACTGATATAGGGCCAAATGTAACAGGGTGTGAGAACCAGAAAGTGAAAGATTTGGGGAGTTTTCCCATTTTTTAAAACAGCAATAATTTACATAGAAATAAAAAAATAAAGAAGATTGATTTTGCCATGTAATTGATTGCCGCTTTAAAAAAAAAGGGAAAACCGCCAAATTCTTAGACTTTCTGATTCTCACAAACTATTACATTTGGTCCAATAATTTTGATGTTGTGCATAGGCTTCCTCATCCTCAATGGAGTCTGGATGATTTTTTTTTGTTGCATCAGTCATATGGGTTTCAAATAAATGGATCATCAGGTCACACTTGCACTACCACAGTGGTCAGGAAATAGGAGTAAAATTACCCCAAATGGGGTAAAAATTAAATTCTGGGGTAATGAACGGTCGTGCTGCCGAGAAACACAGCTGCTCATGCACATAAATCTATATGTATGCCGGCTGTGTCTCGGCTTCTATGGGGCATCGCCAGATTTTTCTGTCGATGCCCCCACCGTCGCAAAAATGCGGTAAAAACCCAGATAACAGGGTTTTTACCACATTTTTAGTTTAGAGAATCTCCCCCAATGCCTGCAAACAAGTGTAATTTCAGATACGTCTAACTTTGCATAGCTTGCAGTTCATCTTGGCATCTTGCCATCACTGAACTCTGCCGACAATAGAACACTTGTTACACCTCTCCAGTCATTAGGTGTAGATGCGCGTTATGAACTTGTGCACAAACAACGGCTGCTATCTCCACTATCACATGGAAATAACATATTCTAATTACAAGTAGCTATAAGTAGAGAAGGCTGTATGTTTTATTTTACAATGGTCTGAAAAACATACAAACTATCCGTGTTCTTCAATAAATTTCAATTTTCAATGTTGGTCATAAAAAAATAGAATGTTTGTACTAAAAGCTGTTGAAATTTTTCAATTGTCTGTTATTTATTTATTTGTATTAGATTGTATTGTTCAGCACACAATTATTACAAATGAAAATGTTAAAATATTTGTGCTCATCTAATCAAAGGGTAGTGGGCAAAGCACAACTCTACATTCCAGAATACTGACTAGGTAAATAGACCTTTTATCTCGCTCCCATTCCCAACTGCAGGACTTTCTCCGGGCTGCACCCACTCTGTGGAATGCCCTCCCAAGCACAATAAGACTCTTCTCCAGTCTCCAAACCTATAAGCGTTCCCTGAAGACTCATCTCTTCAGGCAAGCTTATCAAATTCCAGAACCAGTCATAGAACCTTGCGTTCTGGTGGAATCGATGCAATAAAGAATACAGTATCTATCCTTATGTATCAATGCCTATTTCCCTATAGATTGTAAGCTTGCGAGCAGGGCCCTCCTACATTTTGACTGTCTGTAAATACCCTGTTTTGTTGTATCACTGTCTGCTATTGTAAAGCGCAACGGAACATGCTGCGCTATATAAGAAACTGTTAATAAATAAATAAAATCTAAAAATATATAACCCAAAGAGCAGGCAGTAGACGCAATGAGGAATAGAAAAAGGACTAATCAAAATTGCTTCAAAAAGATATAATTTTATTGTAAAAAAATGTTGTCAATAATAACAGTCAGTGAATTTGCCTCTTAAAAGTTACAAAATACTTGTGAAATGTTTTTTGCAGAGGTAATATGGAATAAAGCCGTAACATTAATTAAAGTCATTACTTTGAGTTCTCCCTCCTGTACTATAGCAGTCAATATTGTTTCCCGGCAAAGGGAGGAATTCAATTAGGTGCAAGTTTTCACCTTCATACGCGTATCTGAGATTCGTACAATTAGAAAAGTCAAATTGCACTACTCACAGCACGGTTGTGCTAAATCGGTCTAAAAAAAGCGCACTGAGAAGAGCGCAAAGAAATGGGAATCCCTCCTGGATCGTGTTCCAGACAGCTGACAGACAATGTCTTGTCATACAGCCAATATGTCGACACTAAAAGTTAGACGTGCATTAGTTAGCATTGACAAAAGTTAGACGTGCAATAATTAGCATTGACAAAAGGTAGACGTGCATTAGTTAGCATTGACAAAAGTTAGACATGCAATAGTTAGCATCGCGGCAGGGTTGCTCGACCCCCTTTCTCCCTCCTAAAAGAGCTGCAGCGCAGGGAGCGTTAGCCACCGCCGCCGACCCCCTCCTCTCTCTATCTCCCTCCTTACAGAGCAGCAGCGTATTCCCCAGCAGCGGCCAGGGAGAAGAAGGTGCTGAGCAGAAGCCAGGGAACCAAGCAACTAACAGTAGCTGACAGCAGCTGGTGCTGCGTGGGCAGCGTTGCCCAACACCCCCCCCTTTCCTCTCACCTCACAAAGAAGTAGGAGCGCAGGCAGCGATGCCCGACCCCCCCTCCTCTCCTAACGCGGCAGCGCATCCCACCCCACCAGCCAAGCGGCAGCTGACACCTGGGTGCAAGGGATAATGAGACAAGCAGCGGCCAGGAAGAAGGTGCTGAGCAGCGGCCAGGGAGCCAAGCAACTGACAGTACCCAAGCAGCGGCTGGTGCGAAGATCTGCCTCACCTTCCCACCCATTCACTCACTCTTCCCCTGTCATTTCATCCCCATCATCTCACTTCCTCTTGCCTCTTACCCCAGCACCTCACCTCACCCTCTCTATCGCTCCCTTTTGCCTAACCTCTCAAGTAACCCCTGGTCACCTTACCCCCCCCCCCATCACCTCACCCCTTTTTGGAACCGGGCACCTCGCCGTCTCTATCGGTTCCCCTGTTGCCTCACCCACTCTCCATCACCTTACTCATTTGCCCCCTGGAACCCCACCATGTATCACATCACCCCCTCTCTCACCCTGCTGCTTTTTTGGGGGGGTGAGATATGGTGCCCATACATGGTATGTTTTGTACCGTGCTAGGCGATGCGCTCTCCTGAGCATTGCATGGAAAAACTATGTGCAGCACATTCTTTCTGAACTAGATCAAATCTAGTTCAAAACGCACGCTGTTGTAGCACATTGCATGCGTTTAGAACTGAGCGCCGCTATAACAGTTCCTGCTTCTCCTCATTAGCGAGGCGAAGCAGGAGGGGACACCGACAAGATGTATCAACATCTTGCTGGCCGAAGCGGGGGAGCGCTAACTCCCCCCTCCAGCGATGTCCCCTCCAGCTGACAGCGCGTCAGTTAACACTGACGCGCTGCCTGCTTCTCCCCCTGGCCGGCTGGACTGCGCATACGCGGGATCTCGCTACTCACGCGAGATCCCAGAGCAGCTCAGAGCCAGCAGCAGGGACAGAGCTGTCCCTGCTGTAGGTATAGGGCATCGCCGTTTGCAGCTGTCGAAGTCGACAGCTGCAGGCGGTGGAACGGTCAGCGATGCTGACCGTTCATAAATTAGGCAGGAGGCAGGCGCGCAGCACGAAATATCGTAGCTGTGCTATGCCTCCTGCCCCGCACCGCCGCACGAAAGACACCCGCTCAGCGGGTGTCATAGATAAGGGGAAGCGCTATCCCCTGCTTTAGCGCATGGGGATAGCGCATATGCCCCTTATCGTCCATTAATAAATCTACCCCTAAATGTGATGCAATCTAAATAAAATGTATGGTGCACATCGCACCCTTAAGCTGGTCTGGCTCCTACACTTCTGTCCTGGCTCCTAGATTTAAAAAAAAAAATTGTCAAGCCCTGATGTAATCCCAAAAAAGTGTATTTATTCAGGTAGATGTTTAAGAGGAATTGTGGCTGAAACACAGGGATCTCTGCAGAGTGCAGCTGGCCTAGTACTACATACAGATGCTGATATATAGAAATAAAAAATATTCCATCTGAGCACAATAAGGACAAGTACTGTAGATTAGTTTCCTGGACCTATCTAGTAGTGATACCAATAATTGCACTTAGAAGTACAGGTATATGGCTGCTTGCCTGTATAATGGCTCTTTCTTCCAACACAAATGATAAATTATGCATCATTTCAATCTACATGTGCTTTATTAAGAAATACACATTTTTAAGCTAAAAAAAATACATCTTTAAATCACCATATACCTTGGTTGTCAATTCCAAGCAAAGAACAAATACAGAATAATATATTAAAAATTATGTTGCAACAGAATATGAACACGCTCCCATTGCAAAGTCTCAACTTTTCCAATATGATTAAACAACAAACATTTAAGATATAATAAGAAAAACTCCTGACCTTTGTGTGGATTTTACAATATACTTTAATGAATTTCTGGCTTTTCCCCGAGTCCCATCTTTTTTTAATACATTTACTGTGTTTCTGCTTTTTACCAGCTTCCCGCAGCCAACGCAAGGAAATATTAGCAACAATATGGATTTTACATTTAAAGTTCTGTGAAATTACAGTTGGAGTTATTACAAACATTATCACATACAGATGGAGCAGTTCTCATTATGGTGTGTACACACGGGAGCAATATTAGGTAAAATCGCTGGGAATATGGTCGCTGAGCGACCATATTGCCAGTGATTTGGAGCGCAGCTGGCGATAAATCGCCAGCTGCGCGCTCCCGTGTGCACTCCCTGCTGGTCGCTGGAGCATGCTCCTGCGACCAGCGGCTTTCCCCGGCGATCGCTGTGCCTGGAGGTCAGCGCAGGGGAGATCAGCATTGATCTCCCCAGCCCCGTGCCGCTGCTCCCTCCCTCCTCCCTTCACGGAGGTCAGCGCCGGGAAGATCAGCATTGATCTCCCAAGCCCCGTGCCGCTGCTCCCTCCTCCCTTCACGGAGGTCAGCGCCGGGAAGATCAGCATTGATCTCCCCAGCCCCGTGCCGCTGCTCCCTCCCTCCTCCCTTCAAAGTGACAGCAGCAGCGTCTGCTGCTGCTGCACTCCCCCTCCGCCCCGTAGCAGTGTCTCCTTTTCATCGCTGATGAAAAGGAGACACTGAGCAATATGATTGCTGGCAATATATCGCTAGGAATCATATTGCACCGTGTGTACACAGCATTAGAGTGCTCCTGGCGATTCTATCGCCATCCGCCGCCATTCTCCAGCCTGCAGAAGGTGGAGTCCGCCGCCGCCTCCCCCCCAACCCTGCCTGTCTCACTAAAGCGGAGAAGGGCAGGGTTTCCGCAATTCACCGCAAAATTAAGGGGACGCGCCTCCCCGTCAGATGCAGCTCCTCTCCACCAGCGATCACCAGCTCAGGGAATCTGGGGATTCCCTGGGCTTGCTGAGAGGCGCTACATCTGTATCTCCCAACATGACCCATGCCATGAGGGACAAACTACTGTGCTGCTGGACTTTCCTCTTAATGTATGATTGCCATCCCCTGTTTTTGAACAGGTTAACTAATAAGAAATGTGTTTCTCCACAGGTGATGGCAGTGTCCGTAGTGACCGGTCCGGGGGTGCCCCGTCTGGGGGATGCTGGCTGTGATAGCTTTCACCAGTTCCGGTTTTTGCTACATGCCCGGACCATACAGGGAGTCTTTATTCTCTCCCTCCTGACAGCTGTCACAGGCAGCACTTTGCATTGTCGGGGGTGTCCTGTCCGGTGGAGCTGCTCTGACACCTGTCACCAGGGAGAGGAGAGGAGCCTGGGGTTGAATACAGCCTCCCTACATGGTCCAGGGTTTTATAAAAACCGGAATGGTCCAGACCAGACAGGGAGCCTGTAATCTCCCTTTCCTCATGTCCCTGGTGAAAGCTATCACAGGGACCCCCCATGTGCATGTGATCACACTTACACCCCAATACCAGTAACTCAGCATAATGAACCCAATAAAACCATAATTACTAAGAATACGTGATATCCTCATATCTGTGTAATTATGAAGAGTATTCATTCTATTACCTCCAAACCTGTCATTCAGTGACTGGGCTGCTACAGGAAAGATGGGTAGAAGATCCCCTCACGGGAGACAAAGGTGCAGTGCTGCTGCCAACCACAGCGACTACCTGCTCCGCAAATAAAACAAAAAAACGCTATTGTCACCCACCTCAAACACCACTTCATCAAACTCCGCAGTCATTGCTGTCCGCCATGCCACCCCGCGCGGCACTGTGGGAAATGGAGTCTTTAGTCACTGATGTAACTAAGCGAGCGGCTGTGCTTGAGTTAGTGACGGGACTACATCTCCCAGGCACCAATGCGGTCACACTGTTAGGCCGCGAGAGAGGTAGCGGTAAATGCTCCTTCCTGTATCTGCTCATGTATGATTGTGTGTAATGTGTATTGTATGTACACACAGGGGAGCAGGGAGACGCTGCTGCTCCATGTGCTGGCTGTAGCGAGCGGCTCCATACATCTGCGCATACATCTGGTACTTTGTCTCCAAGGCTTACTACATAAACCCCTATATTTGCAAGAGATCCGATATCAGTAATATCACTTTCACACCGCACCTCTTCGGGTAATTGATAAAACTTGGGTCACCCTAGGGATGGAGATTGCATTGCGATGTTACTTAACCATCCATATATTTTGTATTGATGGTGGTACTTTTACCATTCGATGGTGGCATTGCAATGTTTGCCACCATTGAATGGTAAACATTTAATGGCGATTCGATGGTTCCCCTCAGTTTTTCTTCCCTTGCATGGCTGTGAAGAAAATATTTGTGCATACGCAAAAAGGGCTTTTTTTGTGCATACACATCATATTTTTTTTCTATCAATTGGTATGATGCGACGGTCAGTTACCATTGCATTGAAAGATTTGATGACAGAAGCCCACCTGTCATTTGTTGGTGGGCTTCCGATGTCAATACCTAGGTCACCCCCTGTATAGAGGGTGACCTGAGTTTCATGTGAAAGAGTCCCACACAGCTTTGTTATCTGAAATGGGTTTAAGGGAGAGGGTTACTAGCAACCCTCCCTAGATATAATGGAGAAGTTGCCTCTAATATTGCTGTGTGGGGAGGTCACAATAATGGATTTATTATTGTGGACCTTCAAATTCAGTATGTGGACATTTAAAAATAAATAAACATTCCCGCATGCCAAAAAAAAGGCAGTTTTGCACCCTGCACCCTGCACCCACAGACATTGGTCACCACAGGAAACAAAATCTCGGTTCATGCCCCTATTATGCCCTACAGAGTAATGCCCCTTACAAATTATGGCACATAGTATGATTACTTTTAAAGTATCTGCTGATTGACAGGGGTTTTATGCCACACCCTCCGGTACTCTTTACCTAGAACGGCGACCATCGCAACCATCGAATGCACTAAAAATCGGGTGCGATGCCCGCGATGGCCGCGATTTCCCATAGGGACCAATGTTAAAAATGAGATTGGACCCGATTTTAGTGTTCAATGCCTCAATGCCCGCGATTTTTACATAGGAAACAATGTTAAATGGGCCACAGAGCCCAAATAGTCACCGTGAACTCTGAAATGGCCCCCACAATTGTTAACGCCACCCCACGATCAACGTCAACCCGAAGCGTGGCGAGCGCAGCAAGCCCGCGAGGGGCGGCGGTACGCGTCCTCCGACCTTTTCATGCCCCACTATCCACGTCGGCGTGGAGATGAGAATAGAATAGTGTGGCGAGCGCAGCGAGCCACCGAGGCCCGAAGCGTGGCGAGCCCCGCGAGGGGACGCGGATACCTTCACAGTTATACGCGTCCCCTCACGGGCTTCACAGGTGTCCGTGGCGACGCGGACACCTGTGAAGCCCGCGAAGGGACGCGTTTACCTGTGAAGGTATCCGCGTCCCCTCGCGGGGCTCGCCACGCTTCGGGCCTCGGTGGCTCGATGCGCTCGCCACCCTATTCTATTCTCAACTCCACGCCGACGTGGATAGTGGGGCATGAAAAGGTCGGAGGACGCGTACCGCCGCCGCTCGCCACGCTTCGGGTTGACGTTGATCGTGGGGTCGCGTTAACAATTGTGGGGGCCATTTCACAGTTAAAGGGCACTATTAGGGCTCTGTGGCCCATTTAACATTGTTTCCTATGGCCAAATCGCGGGCATTGAGGCATTTAACAGTAAAATCGCGGTCAATCACCGTTTTAACATTGTTCCCTATGGATGCCCGCGATGGCCGCGATTTTTTACCCCCGACGCCCGCGATTCCAATCGCGGGCGCCGTTCTAGGTAAAGAGTACCCTCCCTCCAACTCCATTGGGACCTTTAAGCATCCAAATTAAGCATTCATCGATTATATGTAGAGTGACCAGGGAAATTATAACTATTAATAGCACGATAATATTGGAAGAACGTTCCCTGCAGGAACATACCTGTTCTATCCCAATCACCACAGCAGACTTGAACTATAAACCTAATTCAGACCTGATCGCAGGACACATTTGTTCTCAAAATGGTCAAAGCCATGTGCACAGCAGGTGGGGCAAATGTAATATGTGCAGAGAGCATTAGATTTGGGTGAGTTATTTTGCTATATCTCCCCTACCTGCAGTGCACATGGTTTTTCCCATTTTGAGAACAAATTTGTCCTGATACTGGATATATTTTAGACTCTATCTTACAAGTGTTTTGTACAATACATAGTTACCAGGGAAATAACAGCAAGCACCCAAGCTATAATATTGAATAGTGCTTCTAACAAATGCAGCATATTCTGGCCACATCACCATTTAACTTGAGGCAACAATTCTTATTTGGACAATTACATCTGATAGTCCACAATAACAAAAAAAAAAGTATAAGACACCTGCAAATGTTCCCCCTATTGTTCTTCATTTTCTCATGTATACCTGTATGCATGTCTTTGGTAGAAGAACAGTCACTGTGCTGTTTGGTATCATTGTGTGCACCACACTGAGCATAGACCAGGGAAAGCAGAGGAGAACATTCTAGACAAGCATTTTAAAGGTTTAGATTATAAGACCATCTCCAATAACCTCGATGTTCCTGTTACTATAGTTGCAATTATTATTAAGAACTTTAAAATCCATGGGACAGTATCCATCCTAGCTGCAAACAGCTGCAAACGTAAAAATCAACATCACCTCAAAAAAGTGTAATTGGTATAAAAAGAGCCAAGGAAATCTTCCAAAGAGCTGCAAGCTCACCTTCAAGATCAAAAACATGAAGCAAATTTACTTTAACAAACTACAAAGCTTCTGTGAGGATGTCCCGTGGACACATGAGTCACAGTGACATTTATTAAGAAATTAACTCAATACCTACTATGAAACATGGAGGAGGCTTGCTTATGTTTTGGGTCTGCTTGGTTGTGACTGACGTGGTGCTTTGAATTTGTGCGAGGCACAATGAATTATGAAGGATTCAGTATTGAATCCCGGCGGTCGGGATCCCGGCGTTCAGATTCCCGACGCCGGAGTCCCGACAGCCGAATTGCCGACAAGGGGGGGACGTGGATCGCCCCCCCTTGCGGGCTCGCTGCGCTCGCCACGCGGCGGGCCCGGTGCCTCGCTACGCTCGGCACACTAATTTATTCTCCCTCCAGGGGTGTCGTGGACACCCACGGAGGGAGAATGTGTCGGCATTTCGGCGGTCGGGATTCCGGCGTCGGGATTCTGAACGCCGGGATCCCGACCACCAGGATTGTAACTGCATCCCATTATGAAGACTATCGTGGGGGCATGGCCACCTCTGGGAGGGGCCACACCACCGTGGAAAAAAAAATAACGAGAGGGAGAGATGGGACAGGCAGCCCCTGCAGCTGTATTTCTCCCCAACTTAGCACACGGCACTGAGCGGCATATGCTGAGCTGGGGAGAGGGGATGTGTTACAGTGGCAGCCTGTCTACTCACTCACCACTGCCCGGCTACCTGCAACGGGGGAGTGGGACTCGGGACCCTCCAGCAGACCCAGGCCTCGGTAAAAAAGTACCCCTTCCCCGCTCGCCAAAAGATAGATAGAACTAAATTGAATACATCCACATACAAGTACTTACTGTATGGGCCATGGGAAGGCCACTGATTGGCTGAGCTTTCAATAGGTTTTTTTTCTAATCTCCCACCACTCACCACTACCCCAGACCCTGCTCTCCGGTCCCTGCTCCCCGCCTGCCACTACCACTGACCCTGCTCTCCTGCCGCTACCTCGCCTGCAGCTTGTGAATGGCATCTTACTCGTGGTGAGCAAAGCAAGCCTGCGAGAGTACACATTTTAGTGTTGCAGTTTAGTTAGGCCAACCCTGGGGGTCATATGTTCTGAACTTCGACAGAAGTAGCGAGTGTACCATCAGTTGAAAGGAAATATGGAAATGTACAAAGATGTCATGAAACATTTCTAAAAACGTCCATGTTTAAGACCATGATTCCCTTTTAGATTATCACTTGTTAGCCCTATATCCTTTGTTTGTCTCTGGTACAATCTCTTTAAATTATAAATCACACACACAAGCACATTTAAATATATTTATATTGATCACATAAAAAAGGGACAATGGAGTGCTCATAGTGCCCGAATAATTATTAATATAATGCAAACAAGATAAATGTCAAGTTTCAAAGAAATTTGAAATCTTGATGTTATAGTTTATCTAATGTCTCCTGTGAGGCACAATAGAAACCAATTTACGCCTCGATCAGTGTTGGTTGGCCCAGGGCCGGTGCAAGCCCCCCGCCCGCCCCAGGCAAAACCACCCGCGCCGCCCGCCGGGGGGGGGGGGGGTGCGGTCGATACTGCGGCAGGCAATACTGCAATGCGGCATGGCGGGGTGTGCGGGCGATACTGCCGTGCTGAAATCCCTGCAGCGGGCGGCGCGGGGGGGGGGGCAGCGTTGATTTACAGGCGGGATGATGGGGGAGGGGAGAGGGAGGATTACAGACTCACCTGCTCCCTGTTCCCTGCTTTCTGGTACCTCTCTATGGTACCTCGGCGGCTCAGTACCGCCCTCCAGTGGCCAGCACCCTAGGCAAATGCCTAGTCCTGCCTAGTGGTGGCGCCGGCCCTGGGTTGGCCTCCTACATTCTGTTTTTGTGTGTCTTGGTTTGACATTGAATTGGATTTGTAGTGGGTTACCTTTGCAGGTTGTTTTTTTGTTTATTGTTGGATAGGAGAAATGTGAAATCTGCAGCCTGGAAATCTTTTTTTATAAGCCTAATAGTGTCCATTTTTGTGAACATATTTTTAATAGATTTTATTATTAGAATAAGTTGGTGGTACACCAGTAATGTGTATGGTTCATTTTTTTTGTACCTGGTAGGAGATATCTGATAAGCTTTAATATATTTGAAAAGTGCAACTTGACAAAACCCTTTTTCTGTCACATTAATTTGGGCACTAAAGTGGGTCACATACTAGTAGACAATATTTTGAATGATTTGCCTGATTCTAACGCCCAGTGTGTACTATCAGTGTGCCCGCACAGTTGTTGGCTACATCTTCTGGTTGGCCTTGCAGTAGGGCTGACAGAAGAGATTTTAACAAGAGCTGTCCCTTTGCTCTGACTCCACCGATCCTAGGTCGTCATCGCTCAAGATGTCAGCCTTATGATTGCTCCTTTGTCCTCTATAACTTTTTTTATTTATTTATTTTTGAAAGTCTTCAGGTGTACACCAGGGTTGCCTCGTTTTGTGCTGTCCTCTCCGGGAGAGGACAGATGAGGCGGGGCCGGTGGGTGTTCTGCAAAAAGGGCAGAGCTCAACGATTGAGCCTTGTGGGGGATTGGTCATTGCAATTGCATCACCGTGACCACATACCCTATTGTGAAATGCTGTTATTATAGGCATTGCACATCAGGGGGCGGGGCCACGCGATTCACTGCCTCCTCTAACATCCTCAAAAACTGTCTGCTGTAAGGGGGAGGACATTTTGTGAAGGCCATTTTTCAGTAGAAGCCAGGGGTATTTCCAGGATAGCAGACAAGTTGATCTGCGGGTCACGAACACAGATGCGTCAGCATCTGGAGGGGTAAGACAGGTCCCTGCATACCCCTGGCGCCCACACTTACTCAGCATATCACCGCCACTGCGGGGTCTGTGGGGCTATAGTTACGCAACTGAGTGCTTTCCTAAAGTTACAAGTTAATCCAAGATTTAAAGTAGTAAACCTGGATAGGTTTACAGTGCAAATCATTTTTATTTATATATTTACAGTTTCTTACAGTATGTAGCGCAGCATATTCTGTTGTGCTTTACAATTTCCAGCGCCCACAGGAGCTGCTGGGTGAGTTGGCTTGGTGTCATATGCAAGGTGCCTCTCATGTGATACCTCATGCTAGAATAAAATACCGATAAAATAGCACTTTACCACCTCCCTGGTCACACTACAGGGCAGCACACACTGGGTGCTGAGTTGAGAAGAGCTGCTGCTGCCAGATGACAGGGGCCCCACGGCACACTGACTGTGTACTGAAGTGTATAGGTGTTGGCTGTGCAGATGTTTTGGGATGGAAGCTGGTAGTCAGGGGCAAAACTCCCAGGATCAATGGAGACACCTGTCTCCGGGCTCCAAGCCCTAAAGGGGCACCTGCATGTACAGCAGCATCTGTATGGTTCACAGTGGGATCCATATGTGAGTTTTGCCTTCCAATGAAGCTCTGCGGCACATCCACGTCTGCTGCACATTTTGGACCTTATTATGATTGACTTGCAAAGCTGCGAAGTCCACCAAACACTGCCCCCCCCCCCCCCCATTGCATGCCAAGCTTCCCCACATGCATGCAAATGGAGGTTTTGCATAAACATCCATTTGCAGCTTGCATGTGAGGAGAGAATCATTCAATGGTCGCCACCCATCAAATGATTTCTATAGCTCTCGCAGATGTAAGATACCTCTTTGGTGTCTCACATCTACGAGCGCCCTGTGCGGGAAGCGGGTGGGCAGCTGACATCCGCTGACATCAGCTGCACGCTCCCCACACCATCAGCCCATTTGCATGGGAACGCCCAGGATTTTAATGGGAACGGCAATTAAATGCTGGGAGTTCCCATGGGCGTAGTTTGCTGCGTCCGCTCGCACCAAGTGTCTGCGCAGACGCTGAACATCGTGGGGGAGCGATCCAAACAGAATAACCCCTTGTATTAGCTCTGTCCCAGGAGCCTCACTAAAACCTGCAAAAGGGGACAGGTGGCTCATGCCTGGTACTGCCCAGCCTGCGCTGCAGCAAGCAAGGGTGCAGCCACTACTGCTGGACTGTTAGATGGGACTCACCAATGAACGCTGATTCTGCATGCTGCAGATAGCTGAATCTTGTGAGTCTGGCCCTAACCCACCCGTCGTTATCACACCTTTTTTTAGGGTATGGATGATTGGACAGACAGTCATTAGGTCTACAAGCATTAGGTAAACATGACTGAAGGTCGACAGGGTCATTAGGCCGACACAAGCATTAGGTCAACATGGGGAAAGTCAACAGTCAAAAGGTCGACATGGGGTTTTTCCCGGTTTTTTTTGCTCCGAAAAAGTGCACTGCGTCTACTTGCATGGCTTGCTGCGCTCACCTTGCTTCGGGCGGGTTGGGATTGTTCAGTTTACAGCAACTAGGTCAACAAGCATTGGGTCGACACCACTAGGTCGACAGGCAGCAAGGTCGACATGTGACAAGGTCGACATGGGTGTAGGTCGGCAGGATATAAGGTCGACACAAGCACTAGGTCGACGTGTGCGAGGTCGACAGGCAAAATGTCGACATGTGTTTTTTTCTGTTTTTTTTACCCGAATGTCGACATGGACACAGTTTGACCTTTTGACTGTCGACCTTGCCCATGTCGACCTAATGGTTGTGTCTATGTAGACCCATGTCGACCTTGCTGCCTGTCGACCTAGAGGTGTCAGCCCAATGCTTGTTGACCTAGTTGCTGTAGACCCAATGACCGTATCCCCTACGCTCGGCACACTATTTTATTCTCCCAGCATTCCCTAGTGGATGGTAGGGCATGAAATACTGCCTGAAATACTGCACATGTCGGCAAAAAAAAAAGTGAAAAACCCCAAGTCAACCTTTTCAACTGCCGACCTAATGCTTGTGTCGACCTAATGACCATGTTGACCTAACCCAATGAAGGTGAATGTTTGTAGCTGAAGGTCGTGCAGTGTAGTCCTGAAAGTGTAGCGTACTGGCTGTGGAGCGTATAGGTACTGGCAGTGCAGTGAATGTGCATTGGTGTTGGCCATGTAGTGTATAGGTACTGGCTGTGGAGAGTATGGAGCTGGCAGTGCAGTGTAGTGGTGTGTTGGTAGTGTATCTGGCTGTGCAATGACTGTTTAGAATTTAGGTCCTGGTAGTGCAGTTTACACAGGCAATAGCAGTGTCTCACATTCATGCTTTTGTTTGCCTGTGACGTCTCACCGACACTCCCCTCATCCTCCCTCCTTACCATAGTGGGAGAAGAAGCCGCTGCTCCCAACTCCTGCCGGGCGGCCCCTTGTCCGGCAACTGGGGTACAGAGCGGAGTTACACCGAGCTGCACCGGGGGACCCGCTGACCCGCACGCCGCCGCCGCCCCTCCAGGAGTGAGGCTCTGACAGCAGATTAGTATGGATTAACAGCACAGTTGGATGGAAGAACATGAGTTCTGGTGAGTTGTCTCTGGCAGGAAAGCCGCCTATGCTCCGGGATGTGGGATTTTCCCTTCTCAGTCACTCTGAGATGAGGATGTGTACATGGTGTGGCGGGTGTCTGTACAGCCATGCATCTGTCCTTATACGGAGAGCATTGTATTCCCATACATTATATATTCGCCTGCTGGTACCCCTATCTGTGTGCCTATACCCACCCGGGCTGTGCTGCTGATCCCTATGTACCCTCCTCCTCCGTATACTTGGCTCCTTTGCGTTGCTTGATGACTTTCCATAGTAAATATACAACCGCCTGATTGAGTTTCTTTATACTGCTGTGTGCCCCAAAGCTGCCAATTCTACAAGTAGTGGCCACTCATCTCAAGTTAATGAGAACATGTCAGAAATATGTATTTTTTTTTAACTATACAATATTGTTTTCTCATTCCATATCCATTTACTGTACAGTATCTTCTGCTAATGCTGCATGTAGAATACCTACAGTACACTAACGGGACATCAGCTGTATGGGTTTACATCCAGGTCACTAATTATGTGCACATGACCTTCATATTTGTAAACTATTCAATTCATAACAAAAAATACCTTCCCTTTTATAACCACAATTATTATTTTACCCTTCAAATTGGCATACCCACTTCATATTGGGCATACTGTAAAATAGTGATAGGGCTTAAGGGAATACACTGTCTTCCGGAAGGAAATGTTTAGCATTATCCACTGCCTATATCATGGAAGATTAGAGGTGAAGTGTTTTCCCTTGGATGCAAACTTGTGGCCCAGTGACAGGATGTTTATTTCACATATTCCAGACTGTAGTTTGCTAGTCACACGCCAGTCACTTCTACATTTTCCTGCTGAACATCATGTGCGCTTGTGATCAGTGCTGAGTATATGTAATATGGATGAGTACAGAAAAGCTAAAGCTGAGTACCCACTGTATGGTCTTTGGACCAATCTGCACAACCATTGTATACTGGACCTTATTCAGGTCCGTTCGTAAGGCCGCGTGCAAACAATGTTCTGGTTTTGCGCATGTGCATGCACCCAACCTTGGTGGGGACGATGGAACGGCCCATTAGCATGTGGGAATGCCCAGTGTTTCATTGGCATTCCCATGAGAACGCTGGGTGTTTTCATGCTAATGCAGCTGTGACGGACATGCTGGGGGCGGGCAGCTGACATCACCGGATGTCAGTTGCCCGCCCACTTCCCCCGAGCGGTACATACATATGTGTGCACCTTCCACGTCTATCTTTCGATGGTCGGCTATGTAAAACATCCACTCGCAGCCCGTGCGAACATACGCACCTTGCGAATGGTGGGACAGCGTACCACCATTCTCAAAGCAGGATCTGGTTCACTCGCAAGGATTCCCATCCAGGTGAATGAACCCAAATAACCCCCATTGTGTATGCCCTGTCCATCATTTATATGTCTTTCATCGCATCGTCCCTTTGAATGGTCTGCAGGGTCAATGAGACAAAACCACAGACAATGCTGTGTTGTTGCATGAAGCATGTAATGCTGTATTATGTCCTTATAAGATGGATCACATAGTGTGTGCGGCGTTGCAATTTGTTATTACAGTGCATCACTGCTGGGTCGCATTGTCATTCAAGTGTGTACCCAGCTTAAGACTTTTTTAAGACTTTGTAGTTATGGAACTTTCCTTGATCTACAACATTATTCGTTTCACTCTGGCACCTGCCATATTTGAAAACCCATGCAGTTCCTCTTCCCTGCCTGGGGTGTCGCTGTCTGCTGTAGTGTTTCTAGCACAGTGTGGTCTGCATATCAGCACTGATATGCAAACCAGACCTCCGCTAGAAACACCATACCAGTAATTTTATGTTTCTGTCTCTCTCAGTTATTGATTATATATAAAATCACTGCCGTATCTATAATCGGTACCTGGGGGCCCCACACACACTGATGAGTACACCATGTAATTATACTCACCTCTGATGAGTACACCCATGTAATTATACTCACTTCTCTGTCAGCCTGGTGCTGGCTGCAAAAATTACTGGGGGTTCATTTATCAAGGATCACATTTACAATACGAACAGGGTTGAATATTACTGCACAGGATTGCATTGTAAAATATGATCCTATCACCTGAACGTATGATTCCCCCACATGCAGGGACAGGGCTCTGAAAGGGTCCCTGTCCCTATAATGTGCTAAATGGGTGCCAGGGGGTCTGAGCATGCTCTTTTAATGCTGACCACCCTGCCGACCTCACTGCCACAGCGCAGTGCGATCAGTAGCCCAAAGGCTACAATGGGCTACCGCCATCTCAGAATGGCGGTAGCAGAAGAGTGCGAAGCGCTGCTGCTCGATGTTGTTACATCGAGCAGCTTCGCATCTCCCATAGAAACCTATGGGGGATGTGGCCATCGGAGGTGCTGGAGAGATCACAGGGTGTTTGCCTCATGGACCCATAGAAACATAGAATTTGATGGCAGATAAGAACCATTTGGCCCATCTAGTCTGCCTCTTATTTATCCTTCAGGTAATCTCAACCCTTTTTAATCCTTATTTCTTTGTAAGGATATTCATATGCCTATACCAAGCATGTTTAAATTGTTCTACCCGTGTCAGCGTCATTGAAAAATGGGTAGCTGAAAAAAAAAAAAAAATAAAAACACTAGTCCATTTCCCCACTACTCCTACCTTGGCCCTGACCAGGGTGGAACACGGGGAGGACCCGGGTGAGGGCCAGTGCAAACGGATATGTTGGGTCATCAGACCTGGCTCCCGTTTACAGCAATGGGGGAGTCCAACCTCCTGACCGCAGCGTCCTCCGGTCAGTATGGAGGTCGGGCGGGGGCACACACAGCCTCCGTTGATGTCTGCTGTACTATGCAGACAGCAGCGGAGCCAGGGGGGAGGTAAATGGATGCCTGTATGTGGCATCCATTCACCTCACGGAGGGGGGGGGGAACTAGCGGTGCATCGAGGCTGGGGGCAACCCAGCAGCTTACCTTACCTCCAAGTGTCGCCCCCGTTTACACTGCGGGTCTGCACCGCAGTGTAAACTGGGAAATTCCCGGATCCGGCCTGGATTGGAACCGTGTTCCATATACCAGGTCGGATTGGGTATTTTGTTGTAAAAGGGGTATTACATAAATCCATTGCTTTTTAGAATAATAGGAGATGAATACAGTATGGAGGACTGTTTCTGTACAGATGTTTTGAATGTTTTTCCAGTGCTGGAACATAACACAATACATAGTTGCCAATATTTTCAAGTACTTGCCAAAACACTACAGCTGAGCTGTTAAATCTAGATATGTCATGCAAGCTAATGTTTAGGCGATCTCCAATCATCATGGCATATTTGCCGAACAGGATTATGCATACAATTTCAGAAATGCCATTTATAATTATATATGAGCGTTACATTCAGTATATAGAATAATGAAAACTGTATTGCATAGTTGTCTAAAACAAAAAAAAATTGCCATTCCCTAGCACAAAGATTTCAAGGAATAAATCTTTTATACCTGTGATGTCTTTGAAATTGTGGGACAGCTGGTATTTTGGATCTGTCATTTGCCGCATTGCTAAACCTTTAGTGGCGATTCTATGTGGTTGCACGAAACATGTAACAATGTATTGCATCATTATATGATGGATAGTGTGTGACGTGTAGTGATGTAATATATTGTTTTATTTATAAGGTTTCAGTCTTCAGGAAATCATCACAGTCTTCACATGTTTCTGTGTCCTCCTTTACCTGCTTCCATGAGTCATCAGTAATATAGGCAAATATGGGATGCGGTCATTTGGTCTACTGCATTATGGTAGAAAGTCATTAGGTCGAATCCATTAGGTCGACATGCTAAAAGGTCGACATGACCCTAGGTCGACATGGGAAAAGGTCGACATGATTCTAGGTCGAAAGGTCATTAGTTCGACAGGTCATTAGTTCGACAAGGTCATTAGTTCGACATTGTCTATGTTGACATTCACAAGGTCGACATGGGGTTTTTCACTGTTTTTTGAGCCAACATGTGCCGACAGGCGGTATTTCATGCCCTACCATCCACTAGGGCGTGGTGGGAGAATAAAATAGTGTGCCGAGCGTAGCGAGGCACCGTGCCCGACGCATAGCGAGCGCAGCGAGCGATGCGAGGGGATGCAGTGCACTTTAAACTGTGTCCATGTCGACTGTGTTGACATTCAGGTAAAAAAACAGTGAAAAACCCCATGTCGACCTTGTGAATGTCGACATAGACAATGTCGAACTAATGACCTTGTCGAACTAATGACCTGTCGAACTAATGACCTTTCGACCTAGAATCATGTCGACCTTTTCCCATGTCGACCTAGAGTCATGTCGACCTTTTAGCATGTCGACCTAATGGATTCGACCTAATGACTTTCTACCATAATGCAATAGACCAAATGATCCCAACCCAAAAATTTCACGTGAGTGCCTCCTGCCTCCCCATTTGCACCTATCATCTCACCTCTGTACCCAACCTCGCCAAGCGTGCTCATGATCCCGCTCCCCATGAATCCCTCTCCCTCCCCATATTCAACTATCATCCCTCCCCCCCAATATGTACCTCTGACCCCAAACCCCAGGTCCCCCTGCCTCCTACCTCCTTATGTACAACTATCATCTCCCCTCCCCATATGTACTTATGCACCATTACCTCCTGCTTCACCAATACCTCTGCACCCCTCCCCATTAGTGCCTCTGAACCCCCTTCCCATGAGTGGCTCTGCCTCCTACCTCTCTATGTGCACCTACCATCTCCCCCTCACATATGAACCTCTGTCCCATCCCTATGAGTCTCTGTGACCACTTCCACCCCAACTCTGCCTCTTTTAGTAAAGCAACTAAAAGGATAAATGGCCAACTGAGTGTGGGCGCAATCAAATACGCATGACTGATTGGCCAGTGTGAGGTTTATATTTACTAAAGTGCTGGGTTACAAAAGTGGAGATGTTTTCCATAACAGCCAATTACATTCTACATATCATTTATCTAGCACCTTCTAGAAAATGATAGATATAATCTGATTTCCTGCTATGGGTAACATGTCCACTTTTGTAAACCTGAGCTTTGGTAAATATACTCCAGAGAGTATACCTGTGGCTCGCCCATAGTAAATGCATCTGTTATGGCATCAGCACATCTCTTGTTGAAGAGCTCTATAATTAAACTGGAAATAATTGACTTATTCTCATTATACCGAGATGGAAAACTAATTTAGGTTGTATTACTTGTAAACTCAAAATTGTTCCCAAATAAAGCTGGGGCATTTCAGCTACTATAGAATAACTAAAACTGTATTGCAGAGAGTTGGTTACAATTGAAGAAAAAATATTGGGCCATTCTCTAACACAAATATTTCAAGGAACAAATACCTGCAATGTCTTGGAAATGCGGGACAGCTTGTACTAGTATTTGGGATCTGAGATCTGTAGGGTTGCTAACTTTTGTGGCCCCCATATAATCTCTGAGTACTTCTCCCTTGTACGGAGGGAGTATTCATGACTGTACAGCGGCCTCAAAGGGTAGTGATCATGGATGCTGCATTGCTGAGCACCTCTCATCTCTGCGATTGGCTAATAGTATTTTGTTTCTTCTGATTGTGGTTATTATGTCACAAAAGTGTAGATGTGATTTGTGGTCTCATTTCCTCATGCACTTGGAGAATGTATAAAACACTTGAAAGCTAACACATATTTTTGGTGATTTGTTTTTAATTCGTTCTCTGTGAGGTTTTACCAGTACAGTGTATTTATTATATAGTAGCTTGTATTAGCACATAAGAAATATTATATGCTCCTTTCTATATTAAACTCATTATTCCTGTTTTAAGGATTCTATTTTTTGGTAATAATTTATATGCACTTCATAAATTGACAGTAGATAGGTGTGAAAAGTCTTAAACCATAAACCGCAAAACATTTGTTTTACATGCCACCTGTGTGTGACTATTATTTTGATATTTACTATAGTTGATTTGTGTTTGTTATCGCACAATCATTTACTCTTTGCCACAATAGCAAAGAAGACCATGGGGGTTATTCTATTTGATATACTCCCCTGCGTGTTCGCGCAGGGGAGAGATGTTTCGCAACTGCGCATGCTCATCTACTTTTATGCGCATGTGCAGCCACTTGGTGCGGGTGAGCGCAGCAAGCTGCTTGTTCACAATCTCGTTCACACCTAGCAGTGTGGGCAGGGGTCGTGGGTCAGTGTGTGCCCATGAAAACGCTTGGTGTTCCCCCCCCCCCAAAAAAACATCCATTCACATTCGTGTGGGGAAACTTGGAGTGTATGGGGGGGCAGGTGGCATTTGGTGGACTTGAAAAGCTGTGATATTCGCAGCTTTGCGATGAAACCAGAATAAGGTCCTATGTCTCTGCTATTGTGCCATTTCAAGTTAATTTAGTCATATGTTGTCACATTCATATTCTTACAACAAAAAATTAAATTGTTTTTGAAAAAACCCATAAATCTCCAGCCTGTCCGTTTGACACAGAATATTTTTTGGAGGGATGACCAGTACACACATTGTAGTATACTTCTAATTATGGGGTTGATGTTAACAAGAGTGGAGAAGTTGCCCATAGCAACCAACCAGCTTCTGCCTATCATTTTATATAATGTACATTATAGAACTGGAAGTCCAGACAAGGGCGACCACACTAGTAAAAGATATGAGGACAGATTAGCCCAAGTAGGAATGTTTATGCTGGGAAAAACAAGACATTTACGGAGACATGCTTAATATGTACAAATATATCAGGGGACAATGTAACAAACTGTCAGGCTCAGTGAAAAACCCCATGTCGACCTTTTGACTGTCGACCTAGGCCCTGTCGAACTAATGATATGTCGAACTAACGACCTTCCATGACATGCCGTCGGTTCCAATGTGCGGTCCCGCGCGCAGCAGACCTGTGTCGGGTGGTCGGACCTGCTAGCTGTCCGATCACCCGACCCTGGACCTCCCTCCTGGCAGCGTTACGGGCAGGAAGCAAGGACGCATGCAACCCATCACAACAAATTGTGACGGATCGCATGGGTATGGGAAGGTCCCGGGTGGCTCGCTGGGAATTGGGTGTCCGTACTCTGCTGTGAGACATCGCAGCAGTGTATTGGCATCTTTAATTGCAATTTACAGCACATCTCAGCATATGAATCAGTATACTCACACTCACCTGAACACAATATTACCGGATATGTGTTATGGCATCAATTAGGTCTAATCACAGGGGATTACACAATAGGAAGTAATGGGGGGAAAAAAGGAACATTTATGGTGCTGTACTACAGGTATTTTGTCATAGAATTTTTTTTTCCCTATATGTAATTGTTAACTAGAATATTGCATTAGTTGTTGCTCTTGTGGTTGTTTATCATTTAAAAAATACATTTATAATGCTCAAGCTTTTGTCTGAAATCGTAGTGATGTGAAGGAGGTCATGCAGGTGATATATAGGAGGTCATGCAGAGGAGATCTTGGAGATGATGAGAAGGAAATGCAAAAGTGATGATGAAACTTTTTCATTTTTTTTAAGATTGACAAGTTTATCCCTTATACTGCATATATGTACTTAGGGGGTTCTCTCTCTCTCTCTCTCTCTCTCTCTCTCTCTCTCTCTCTCTCTCTCTCTCTCTCTCTCTCTCTCTCTCTCTCTCTCTCTCTCTCTCTCTCTCTCTCTCTCTCTCATTGAATACAAATTATTCACGTATACAAAGTAGTCACTGCTTCTTTTCTCTGTAGTAATGGTGACTCAAGGTCACTGTGACACATACACAGTATCACCTGTTACTTCCTCCTGCAGTCACTATGAGCAGATAAATTGTAGGAGGAAGCACATCTTTCACCATATGCTGAGTCCTGCTGACTACTTGGTTACTATTTTACAGTTATGTGAATCAGGCGAAGCCGGAAGTGATTGCACCGCTATAATACATCTGGCCCTGGGTTTGTAATTGGACCCCTTGTGGCCATTTCGCACACACCAGTTTTGACCGTCCGGCAAAAAACATTGGCAAAAACAAAGGATTTTTTTTGCCGGATAAAATATGTAGCCACTTACTAAAGTGAGTGTGTCCTTTCACACTGCACGCACCGGACCATCCTAACATGACAGTGTGTGCAGAGAGAGATGGGGGGCCTTTCTCACACACACACACACACACACACACACACCATTTTTTAGTGTGTTGTTTCCGCTCTCCCCTGCCCCCAACCTGACATCATAGGTAATCCCTGCCCACAAATTTACACTGCACCTGCTCACGGTACAACTGTCAGACAAAAATCTGGACAAATGGCGGGATGTTCTAACATCCGCAGCCCTCTAACGCCCCCCTTCGACGGGTAGCGCATTGTTAATAATCGCATATGTTAGAGCATATACGATTATTAACACAAGGGACAGCTCTTGCGATAAGAGCTGTCCCTTGTGATGCGGCCATGGCACTGGACTTCCGGGTCTGAGACCCGGGAGTCCGCATGCGCAGAGCGCCGGAGCCAGATGCAGGGCATGCTGGGAGGGATCCGTGACTGATCCCTCACACAGTGCTGCGGTAAGAAGCCTATAGGCTTCTGCAGGGAATTGCCAGCTTTTGCTGGTGATTCCCTCCGCAGCGCTGACACTACGGATGGGGTTAGAGAATACAGAAATACGGTAAAACCTGATAACAGGGTTTTTACCGCATTTCTGGTTTAGAGCATCCTGCCCTAAGTTTGTCCAGCTTTTTGCTGTCCGGTCAAAACCGGTGTGTGTAAAATGTAGCCAATGGTTTTGAAAAAACGGGTCCTGGTGCCCTACCCCATTTCACAGACTGGGCAAGATAGGCTAAGATTTTTGTAACTACGTCACTTTATGGCATGCGTTTAACTTATCATACTACTATAAAGCACACTATGGAAAAGTTTTATTTAGCATGTTGTGTATTGCATGGAATAGCCTCATCTCACTGTGTCCCTCATTCTAGTTTGATCGCTCCCCTGCCCGTTCGCACAGGGGAGCGATGTTTAGCGACTGCTCATGTGCGTAAACTTTTATGTGCATGTGCAGTCGCTTGGTGTGTGCGGGCATGGCAAATTGATTATTCACTGGCCGCTTGCACACAGCAGTGCAGGTGGGGGGCATGGGGCAGCGGGCCGTGGTCGCATCCATGGGAACGCCCATGGTCATTGTCGGCTTGCAGGGGAACAGTGCGACCAGCGCTCCTGGAATCCACGTTTTATGTTAGTGCTCGGCGCCCTGCGCTCCCCTGTCAGGCGCTAGAGGTGAATTAGCACCTCTAGGATCTGTCTCCAAATAGGCGGTGAACATATTTGGAGTGTCTAGTTCCAGCCCTGGACTGGAGTGGCACAGTGGTTGTACCAGCATTGCTGGGACCTTGAGTGATATTAGTACCAGCTTGCTGCATATTTGAGTGGTCCATATTTTCCCCACAGTTAAAAACATATTAGGTTAGTTGGCTTCTAACTAAATTATGTGTATGGTGTAGGTTAAAGAGACTCTTGGGTGGGTATGAATGTGTCTGAATTGAAATATGTGTAGCAATATATAGGTAGTTTTAAAGGTTGATTTTTCTTCAGATGTAATGTATCATGTGGCGTATGGCCCAATCCTGTGACTGCATTGTTTACAGTAATAATACCTCTCGCCTGCACTTGAGCTGCAAATGGAAGTAAAACCACAATGTGCTTTATCAAAAAACACACATAATTTTTTTCTTCTGCAGTAGTTCGCAGAGGCATAGCTAGGGTGGAGCCGGCGGAGCACAAGCTCCAGGCGCCGACATGTCACCTGGCGCCGGAGCTCTGCCGCTGGCTCCCCTGCTCGCCTGCTCCCTGCTGTGCCTGGCATCAGTCAGTCAGTCAGCTCAGCAGACCCTGTCGCTTGGGGGAGCTAGCGCCAGCAGGGTCTGCGGGGCGCACTACCAGTGCAGGGAACTGGGAAGCGCAGCGAGGTCTGCCGGAAGTGACAGGGAGAGCGCCCGCACACTGGGAGCCCAGATCTTGTGCAGGGAGACATCCACCACCTCCATCCATCCCCTCTACTACACCCAGTGACGTCAGAGGCTCTGCCTCTGTGCCTACCAGAAAGCCCTGCCTCCTGGCTCCGTTTGAAGGCCCACCTCCTGGAACTGACAGAAGCTCTGCATGTATGCTGCCTGTTAGAACTTCTGATGAGGTGAGTAGAGCTAGTGGCCACTGGCCAGTAGGGATGCCTAGTGGGGAAAGGGGTGAGTATGATTTATCTATTGCTCATTCAGGACATAACGAGCAGTTAGCACAGGGGTTGCAATTCTTCCTGCACATTTAGTTTACACATACTGCATCCTCTGACCCCCCCCCCCCCTCCCATGAGGAGCAGTGGTCCGGCTCCTGCAGCTGTGAACCAGAGCCTGCCGCCTGCTGAGCAACCAATGTGAGTCTATGGAGTCAGGAGATTAGTTTGTGTATATATTTGTGTGCTGTCAGTGTATATACTCATTGTGTTTACTTTATATATACGCCCCCTCACCTGTGGTACTAATGCACCCCCGCACCCTCTTCAACTCGCAGTACACCCACACACAGCTGTACCAACACCTCATCCGCCCAACCCCAGGTCCCACGCTCCCATACCTCCCCCCACCCACACTACCATCGGTCCCTCAACCACAGCACCCCCACAACTGTGCCTCACTCAACCGGTGCACCCCCGCACTCGGCCAACCAACACGATCCACATGGGGCACCCCCGCACATGCAACTCCACCACCCATAGTATCCCTGCAATAGCCGCACCCCCACATCCACCTATGGAAGGTTAAGGGGGCAGAGCCCCTTACGATGGTGTGAAGCACCTATGATAGTATGTAATGGGCATCATGTGTGGGCTTATGTGTAATTGGCATTACAAAGTTCGCTAAAATGTGCAATGGGCATTACGGTGCGTTTTATAATGTTAGGCAGTGCCCCCTTTTTGCCGTGCAAGGTCCCACCTACTACAAATGGGGGGGGGGGGGGCGTGAAACCTGCCCTTGCTCTGGGCACAGTGGAACCTAGCTACACCACTGGTAGTTTGTTATTGTATTATACAACTTGCTTAGTTTTTCACGATAATTTACTCTTTGTTAATAATTTACCAGTGTGGCAAGAAATAACAGCATTGCATTTTTACTTACACTTCGTCATTTTTCTTTTTTTGTTTTTGCTTTCATGCATGACTCATGGAAATGAGGATAATACCTTAAAATAACACAATAAAAATGTGTTATAATACAAAATGATAGTTATACCTTACTATTTCTGAATTTCATCTTGTTTCCCTGTAGTCATACACAATTTACAACCATTTTTTTCCTGCACTTCATGTTTTTTTTTTTTTTTTTATTGCAACAGTGTTGCTTGTTTTGCATACATTATGTTGTTTTCTTAAGGCATTTTCTTTGTATTTCGCATTGATTTTGTGTTAACTCGCAGACCTGGAAGTACTCTTAAAAAATCAGAATGAAGAAAGGGCAAACCCCAATTACTTTTATAAAAGCTTGTGTAACTGAATTTTTTTTTGTGTTTTGTAACTGTTTTTTTTTTTCTGAAAGACAACAAACCATCGTTTTGAAGTCTTTTTGCTTAGTTAATGGTACATTTTATATTCGCATTGAAGTGACAGTGACAGAAAAGGAATTAGTAATTTTGGTTCATTGATTAATGTCCTTCCTCAGTTTTCATCACAACACACAAGCCACATTGTCATTGTAAGAAGTTAAAAGGATTCTGCTTGTAAATGGATGTCATTGAACCGTAATTAGGTATTTCTGTGAACTGTAATTAGGTTTTAGGAATAAGGTTCTTTGTGCTTTTATTGGTTTCTATTGGTTGGCAGAGCGGCTCATTGTGTGTGTGTCAGGTAATGATTAGTCACAACTATTACATCCGTAGCATACAACAGTTTGAAAGGAGAAGCAACATCTGGACCAAATTTTATAGCTAAATAATTTTAAGGTTGAAGGGTCATTGTTTTATGGTAGTTAACAGATTGCCTTATTTATTATACAACTTTGCAACAAGCAGGACATATGATATGTTTTATGAAAAATTTGTTAGGTTGATGTCTATAGGACGTATGTTACTTACTGTAAGGAAGGAAGTCTATTTGAAGTGATTGGGAAATATTCCTGCCATGGTCGTATCGTATAGCTGTCAATAAAAGTTCAGCAACTTTGTGCCAGATGGGTACAAAGCAATGAGAGAACATCAGTTATACTTGTGCCTATTAAATAAAGAATACACTTAAATATGATAATACACTTTCAGGCAAAATGCCTATGCTGAATCCATCAGATAACGTGACCATACACTGTGAGATATATCACTGTGTATGGCTATAATATCTGGGCTCCTTTACCAGAGGAGACATTTCCCCTTTCCTCTTCTGTGAATGAACAGGGGAAATGTTGGGCTGTCTGTTACAGAAAAGTATAAACTGACAGATGTGTGTGTCGGATCTATTGGACATGTTGGATCATTCATGTCCGACAGACCGATAATTATTAATCACTACTTGCAATACAGGGTGATAACTGAACAGTATGTTTTCAGAATTAGTGAACAGTATCAAATTATAGGAATGTATTATGGATGGCAATTTAATGTGCTCTATGTTATAAATAAAGTATAGCACATGTGAGAGCCTATTTATTATACTAATTTATCCCTAAAATCATTCACATTTAAGCATAGGCGAATCTAGGGGGTGGTCCGGGGGTGCACCGGACCACCCATTAGACTGCCCAGCGTCTGTTATTTAAATATTTAATCACCGCGGCCCGTTTTTTTACACAAAAACATGGCCACGGGAGGGCTGTGCGCATGCCCGACTGCACGCAGCTCCTCCTATGGTCCTTTGTGGAGCATGAGCAGTGCACCCTGGGCGGCTCCCTCCGTGTCCTCCTCCGTCCTCCCTCCTCCACTTGCTGCTGCGGCTTAACGTGTGTGTGCAGCAGCAGCCAGCCAGCAGGGTCCGGGTCACGTGGCGGCAGCGGGGAATGACAGTCCCGTCCTGAGACTGTCTCTGTCTCTGTCTGCTCCTGACTCCGACCTCTGGGCGCTGGGCCTGCTGTTTACTGGGCACTCTGCAATGGCATAAAAAAACTAAAAAACCCCGCAGTAATCTGCCCCTTTGCGCAGTGTCCTGCCCAGTGCCCTACCCAGGGGGACAGATTACTGCGTTTTTTTAATGGCCTATAAAAAAAACCCGCAGTATTATGTCCACATTCTCCCCCCCCCCACCCCCACCCGGCCTGGCCCTGATTTTTTTTTTTTTTTACAGTATGCTCCCACAGGGTGCATTGAGGTGTGGAAGTGGGGGGGGGGGGGTTGAGGTAGTGTTGGGAGGGGTTTTGTGACAGAGATAAAGGGAGAAAAAATGTGGGCGTGACTTGCCCCTGTTAAACCATGCCCCTCAAATGTGGCCATGCCCCCTTTTTTTCCGCGCACGGCTTCACCGCGTGCAAATCTATTCTGTTTAGTCTGGGACCACCCATTAGCATATTTCTAGATTCGCCTATGCCTTTAAGTAACATGCCTATTTATAGAGAACCAAGCCCCCTTACACTAAGTGCAGGAGGATCAATCTCTTGGTTAGACCCAATGCGCACGGGATTGTGAATTGGGTCCTACACATCAGGCACATCAGATTTTGTCAGATAAATTGGCCCAATCCATCTAAATTGGGTCAAATCTGACAAAATCTCCTACATTCACAATCTAATACCGCATTATCCTTATTAATTGCAATTGAGACTGTGGTCTAGTCCAGTTAACAAGCTCTAAAAAGCTCTGCTCCGAGTAATAATGGGATAAACCTATATTATTTTATTATATTTATTTTCATCCTAGAATACCAAGGTAGGACTAAAAGGGTGTCCTGACCACTCTGAGACCAAACTTACCCTGAGAAATCCTTAAGTAGTGTGTGCCAGCTTGTTTGATTTGAATTGTTCTGCTTGCTCTGTTACTTTTATGTACGAACCACTTAATTCCATTATACAGAAAACATTTTGATGAATAAGTTATGAGTTTATTCCAAATGTAAGATTTTTTACAATAAAAAAAAAAAGTAAGGTTTTATTTTAGGGGAAAAAAATCGTTTATTTTTTTAATAGAAACTATTATGTAACAGAGAAATATTATATGGCCAAACCCATGTAGACATCTGTCACTTTGTGACCCCTACAACAGCTACAAATATAAGCTGACCCTTTCACCTTATTCAGCCAGCTGCCTGGAAATGCTATTCTTTCAGCCAGGATACTTATATCCCTTGTCAAACATGGTAATCCAAGCTCTGCCTCCGTAGAAGTACATACTTCCTTGTAGCTTTTTGTGGCCAGATTTTCGGAAACTGGCTATGCTTTAAAATGGTACAGTCAGGGCCGGCACCACCACTAGGCAGCTCTAGGTATTTGCCTAGGGCGCTGGCCACTGGAGGGCGGCAGTTCGCCCCCCCGCTCCCCGGATGGAGGTGAGCAGAGGTGCAGAGACTGGAGCTGGCAGGAGCGGGCAGGGGGGTCCAATGCGTCACGGAGGTACCTGTGGCACTGTGTATTAAGCTGGCGGCAGCGGGGTCCCTGCAGTGGTTAGGAAATATCCGCCGGGCGGCGGCGCGGGAAGCTCTGCTGGGTTTGAAAACAATCACTGCCCTCCCTGGGTACAGGGGTGCTCCCTGGGTACAGTAGGCCTATACACACTGGGCGACTTAGAGCTGAAAGACACTCAAACTTGGTGTTTTAAGCGGCTTTCAGCTCAAAGCCGCCCAGTGTGTATCACCGGGAAAGACGCTCATCTGCTTGTATTACCAGCAGATCAGTGGCTTTGTGGACAGATTTGCATATCGCTGATTTATAGCCAGTTTTCTCATCCATATAGATTGCATTAGTGCTGTAGTGAATATTACAGTTGATAAAATATTTAGATGATGACTAAGAGGTTCTGAATACTCAGCACTCAAATAACAACTAAGATCCAAAGCATTTGCAAGCTCCATTACAGAAAATATGCAGATATGGGATATGTCCTAAACCATAACAAACAAATAAGTCAAACATTTTATTCAGGGTTTTTAATTTGCATATTTAATGCATTTTCTGCCTTAACATGACTTTGATCTGGAGCGAAATGTAATTCTATTTTACCCATTGCACTGTAAATAATAATAAAAATACCACAGCTTGCTTATGAAACTAATACCCCTTTCACACCGCAGCTCTAACCCAGTATATTGCCATTTCTAAAACGTTTCGAAACGGTTACAGCTGCAGTGTGAAAGCTTCAGATTGACTTTACCGGTTTTAGAAAACCGGTATTTCAAAACGGTTTAAATGATGGATCCTACACAGTTCTGAGCCGTTTACTATGTAGTGGGAATGGTTCAGAACTGGTATTTAGTACTCAGGCAGCAGTTAGCACTGAGCTGGTCCCGCTCCGTGCATATCTAATGAGTGGAGACCCAGCGCCGTACATATGTAATGAGCGGGTTACCGCTCCGTCTCCTGTTTTCACCATAAATTCCATAAATTCTTCTGCCATCTCAGGTACACTTTATTACTTTATGCTGCCGAATGCTTTTTTTTTTTTAAACCATTTTAGGTACTCTTTACTTAGAAGGGCATTGAATGCACTAAAAAATCAGGTGCGATGCGACAGACGAGATGCCCGAGATTTCCCATAGGGAACAATGTTAAATGTCTCAATTGACCCGATTTTCCTGTTCAATGCCTCAATTGACCCAATTTTTCCATAGGAAACAATGTTAAATGGGCCACAGAGGCCAAATAGGCACCCTGAAGTGAATAATGGCCACCCGAATTGTTAACGCCACCCCACGATCAACGTCAACCCGATGCGTGGCGAGGGGCGGCGGTACGCGTCCTACGACCTTTTCATACCCCCACTATCCACGTCGGCGTGGAGTTGAGAATAGAAAGTGTGGCGAGCGCAGCGAGCCACCGAGCCCGAAGCGTGGCGAGCGCAGCGAGCCCCGCGAGGGTACGCGGACAATCGTGGGGTGGCCTTCTAAGTAAAGAGTACCCAATTGGATTAAAGAACTGCATCATTGTATACAGAAATCGATAAGCATTACATTTGTAAAAAAAAAGCATTTTGTATACAACATAACAAACATAAAATTATAAACAAGAATTGAATCAAAAAATTAGTGGTTGTTTGAGTGTCCCATATCATAGCTGCCCTATACAAAATAACATGTCATAAAGCATATACAGAAGGAGTCTCTGCGGGAGAAGATGAAATCAAAATGGAGGTGCATTCAACTGAAGAGTTGCCAGATTATACCATGATGTTCGTTGTAGAGCTTTCCTAAGATGATTTTTAAAAGAAGGAGGCAGGGATATAACATGTGGCATCCATATCGCAAATAATTTCTTTGCCTTTAACTCTTTATTAAGGGACATCTCCAGCCAGTCCATTTGAAAAAGGTATGAGATCCTTGGCAAAAGGCCGAATGCTTTTTTTAACAGCTGTGGCCACAAATAACTTGCGTCCTGCTGCTGAAAAATTTTCAACAGTCTAAAGTTTTATATATATATATATATATATATATATATATATATATATATATATATATATATATATATATATATATATATATATATATATATACACCTGTGTACAGCAAGATTCTTATTTTGTAAACTGAGTGCCATACCTGCTGGCATTAGTTTATGATAGTGTTCTGGAGTGGGCGAGGGAGCTTACTGAGCATACTCCTATTAGTGGCTATGACATAAGTCCGTTCTGGTTAATATAAGCTCAAGGCTCTCCCTCTTAAGGTGCGTACACACGTACAGATTTTTCTGTCTGATCTATCTGGTGGGAACAAAAACCTGAAAATGTATGGGAGCAAATGACAATCAAAAAATTGTTCCCAAACGCTTGAAAACAGACAGTGATCAGTCAGACAAATTGTTTAAATCATGATTCTGATATAACAAATTTATCAAAGCATATATTTTTTTTTCTGTTTTCCTGCATTTGGGTGTAAATTTTTGATTGTCATACGCTCCCATACATTTCCAGGTTTTTGTTCCCACCAGATAGATCAGACAGAAAAATCTGTACGTGTGTACGCACCTTTACTGGGAGAACTACCGTCCTGCAGAAGAACCAGGCTGTCATTGTGCTCTGCTCCTACTGGGAATTGTTTTAATCAGTTCAAAGCAGTAGTGATATTTGAATGTCTACTGTACAACTCATGCTTGTTTTTGTTTTTTAAACTGAACCTGGGCGGGAATAGATAATAATTGTAATTGTTATTTTCACACTTCTATTAGGTTCGCCCATTGCCAGCCCCAGTAACAACTGACATGCAAGATGCCAAAAATACAGAACAGTACTGCTGGCAAGCAGGTTAAACCTGAATGATACTGATCTTGGTTTCTGACCCACTACAAGTTATCTTTCAGACTTGGAATTTACTGTTGATGTTACTGTGCAATGTCACAAGATTTCCTCCACTGAATATGTATGTTCATTGGCTACTTATTCAATCACCAGGTGTTCTATCAGAAAGTATTGTATCTTCAGTGAAGTTGTAGTAGAAATGGATATACAGCGAGTGCGCTATAGTTATTTAAACATATTAAATGTAAGTCCTGTTGGAGGCAAGAAGTTTTTTATATTGCAGTCTCCTTTCCCATGCCTGGCTGCTTGTGCTTGCTTTTTGACCTATGGAAAGTAATTTTATCTTCATCAAAAGATTCCTTCAGGCTATTGTGGCTGGGTAAAAGGACGCCATTGTTTGTGTGTATATGGCACGTTAGGTTCATGAAAAGATCAGGCGATGTTACGCTGGATATACATTGCTTCCAAAAGTTTCTATAAATAGACATTTATGTGATGACACATTGTTTCATTTTACAACATGGTTTAATGCATGTATTATTATTTGTATATTCTGTATTACTGTAGTTCACATTTGCTAATTGGATGCAGGCCATTTGATCATGTCGACATAATGCATTTTGACTTTTTTTTTGTGCCTCAACCTTGCAAGGTGAAGAATAACACATGCTGTGAGTAGGCAGCTGTTGCTGCTTCAATATACATTAATGATAAATAAAAATGATTACCGGTAGTTATCCTAACTGGATACATAAGGAAGAACAACGGTTGGGATGCCGCATTCAGAATACCGAAGGAGGAAATGCAGACAGGGGCCAGATAAGTTTACGTACCCCCCCAAACTTTAACATTCCTTTCCAATAGCATAACTCTAATCCCCGTACCCCACTGATTAAACCTAACCCCCTGCCCCACAGCCTAACCCTAAGTCCCTGTGCTAATGCCTAAAGCTAACCCCTCTCCTTCTCCGGCCTGATGACCCGCCCAGCACACTTATATTTGGAATCCCAGCTGTTGGGATTCCGGCTCCGGCATCCTAATTGATATCAGGATTCCGGAGCCGGTGTCACAGTGGTAGTTGGGATTCTGGCGTTCGTATAGTAAATGCATCCTATCCTGACTCTCATTGATTTATAATAAGCCACAGTGTCACACGTGTTTCTTTATTATACATTTAAAACAAGTCATGTAGAAACTAGAGTGTTCTTGTACTAAACCGACCCTGTTTTTCTCCTTCGTACTTATTTTGTCTGCTTCTGTGTGTAACATACCCTAACACAATCTGTTTCAGATCATTTCAGTTTCCTCTACGTGTATTGTGCTGTCCAGTGCACATCATTTGTTTTGTATTACCTTTATGGAAAATGCTGCACACCTACACATGGGTTCTGCATAAGACATTAGTCTCATAAGATCACTGCCCACACAGAAATCTTTTGGACTCTCAGCAAGGATAGACTGCAAGATTTCCATAAGCTGTGTACACACGGTGAAATATGTTGCTCAGTGTCTCCTTTTCATCAACCACCAGAGATGGTCTCTGATAAACAGGAAACTCTGCTGGCGGTGCCGCAGAGGGAAACAGCTGATCACAGGAGCAAGCTCCTGCGACCAGCGACCAGGAGGCTGAACACGGGAGAGTGCACCTGGCGATTTATCGCTGCCGCACAAGCAAATCGCTGGCAATATGGTCACTCAGCGACCACATTGCCAGCGATATTACACCGTGTGTACACCGCTTTAGATACATACATTTAATTTATGCCCCTATTACCCGGTATTTTGCCGTTCTTTTACCGTTTCAAAATGGTAATTTGTGCAGTCTGAAAGGTTCAAATTTACACTTTCCAAAAAAAAAAACAGTATTTGGAAACTGTAAAATAGCAGGGTCCTATCGGTTTCAGACCCGTTTTTTTTTCGCAGTCTGAAACGGTATTTAGGACCCAGCCAATAGTGAGCACAAGCTGATCCCACTGTGTGCATATCTAATGAGCGAGACCCAGCACAGTGAATATTTAATGAGAGGGTCTCCGCCCCCTGCATATGGAATGAGCATGACCCACTCATTCCATATGCAGGGGACGGGGATCCGCTCATTAAATATTCACTGTACGGAGTGGGTCAGAATTCAAAGAATTGACATTAGGATCTCCAGAGTATTGTTCTAATTCCAGCAAAATAGCTAAAATACTGTACAGAATGCTACAATAAGTTTACTACCATTTTTGAGTTGTTAAACCTGACCTGGTACACCTTTTGTGCAGCTGCAGTTTTCCATCAACAGAGCAGCATGCATGCTTTGTGTTTGCATCCAATCAATCTGTCTTTGGCATTTTAGGATATGATCCACTACCCGTTTGCAAACATCTTACTGGATGACCATTTTTACAAGGTGCTTAACTCTGTACATAGTTGGCAATGACAATTGCTTCCAATCCAAGCATGAAACTTTAAGGAAGTTTAATTTGGGGGTTGTACATTCAATTTAAATATTCTGCCTTGTTAGAAGTCAAATATTAAAATTGAGTAACCCAACTCAACTTAGATCAACCTGCTCCGGGGACAGTGGCAGATGGGGAGTTTGACTGGGTTGGTACATCTGTCAAACCTTAATGCAGGTGTCCCAAGGTGAGCTCTCAGAAACCTCCCATGGAGCCGAAGGGAAAACAGGATACGGTCACTAGGTCGACCCCATTTAGGTTGACATGCATTGGGTTGACCACTGAACGTCGACACCAGAAATCGGTTGACAGGGTTGGAAGGTCGACACAAGCGTTAGGTCGACAATGGCAAGGTTGAAAGTCATAATGTCTACATGAGGGGGGTTTTTTTTAGACGAAAATGTCCAGAAATGTTTCATTTGTCAAATATAAATAGTATATCTTGAAAGTAAGAGGAATTTTTACATTGATCACTTCCTATACTAGTGTTTTACTCACGCTGGATAAGTGGACCTAGTGTTCATGCAGATGTTATACATATATGTATATTGTTAGTACTGTCCATCTGGATAATAAATATTATTGGGATATTTTATTCCCCAAGGACTGCTAATAATTATACATGATGAGAGAAAAATAACAGCTTTCTGGTTTGCGATAATAATTTACCATGTATGCATAGAATAGGCTACAACAGTGTGCAGTGACGTGCGGTGAGGTCATTGCCTGGGGAGGCACTGACCTCACCACCCCCCCCCCCCCCGGACATGGCGGTGCTACATATGCAGCGGCCGCCGGGACATGCGCCCCCCCCTCCCCTCCCACCACCCGGCGGACTCACCTGTCCTCGGCGGTGGCGGCGGCCAGTCCTCTCGGCGGTGAGACAGGTGAGTGACATCTGCTTTCTCCACGCTGCCCTCGCTGCTGCATCTCCTCTCCAGGGCCCTGCATGTATGTGATTGGACAGCGGATCCAGCACTGGATCTGCTGGCCCAATCACATCTGGGGGCGTGCGTTTATACTGGTGCCCCTGTCATTGCGGCATCAGTATAATTAAAGTGCCGCTTCCCCATTCATTTTCAATGGGCTTTTACAGCCCATTGCTGCACCCTGCCCACCCCTACCCACACAGATTGAGGCAAAATTCACATAATGCCACAAAGATTGAGGCAAAATTCACATAATGCCACACAGATTGGGGCAAAATTCACATAATGCCACATGGATTGAGCCAAAATTCACATAATGCCTCACGGATAAGTTACACGCCATTATGTCCATTATGTATTATGCCAAACACCATAATGCCTATTAAAAATTATGCTACATAAGTGCTGCTTATCTACATGCTCATTGCCAAGGGTTCCATGCTCATTGCCAGAGGTTCAATGCTCGTTGCCATGGGGGATTACATGTTCATTGCCAAGGGGGAATACATGCTCGTGGTAAATGGGGGACAGCCGCCGCTAGGCAGAAGTGATAGCTACTGACAGTGGCAGAGCCTGGCTGTACTCAGAGCACTGCACGTCCCGGCTATTTGAAATAATACCCCTTTCACACCAGAAAATGCATTCCCAGGTTGGCCCCTTTTACACCAGCCTAGTCCCTGCATTTTCTGGTGTGAGGGGGAGAGAAAACCACCCCTCCCCCCCTTTAACCAGTTATCTCATTTAACCGGTTATATCTTCGGAACCAACTGACCTATTTACATAAGACAAGTATCATATTGAAGAACTTTTGAGTGGGCTTTGAATGATTTTGGTCCCGTGAAACTGGAACATTTGGTTCCAGAGTAAGCTGAACATGAACAGCCATGAAATTACATTTCAAAAATAAAAAATTGGTTTATCCGCAATATCTCTGGAACCGATTGACCAATATAGACAAGCCTGGTATTTTGAAGGCCCAGCGATTTGGAATTGAATGATATTTACCACAAGTTTCTGTGATGCCAGGGGAGGAACTGGCAGCCATCGGAACTGGGTCGGGGTCGGAATTAACGGGTCCCATGTTATCCTATGGGAAAAAACGTTACAGCTTTGCCAGGTGATATCTCCTGTTCCCAGGGGGCTAGAGACACGAGGCTGGGCTCGTTGGAAAGCCCTGGTCCTCAGCTACAAAAAAATGACAGGGGGGGCACGTGCCTGGGTGCCCCCTGAATCCGCCAATGCTTATATGTAAGTTGGGCGCCCACTACAGTTAGTACGCTCATACCCCCACTATCCATGTCGGCATGGTGTTCATTTTATATAGTGTAGCAAGCCACCGAGCCCGAAGTGTGGAGAGCGGACACGTAAAACTAAGCAAATAGCTTAGTGGGCACCCAACTAACATATAAGTACCCATTTTCCTTACTTGACTACTTTTTTTTTTTTTTTTACTGGAGTGTTCAGCTGGTCATAGGAACTTTCATTTCCCACAAAGAACAGGACTTCCATGCCATTCTAATTTTATATACACAAAAGGAGCTTCTTTTGCTATAAATGACAAATTATTCCATTTTAAATCATTCAGACTTGTTGCCCATGTGTTTTCACAGCAGTACTCTGTTTTATCCATTTTAGCTTAGGATAATTGCTGATAGCAGTATGTTGCAAAACTTGCACAGGAAGGCCACCTATGCAACCCCTTTCAGAACACACAAGTGCTATTTTTACTGCAGTCACTTGTAGGATACTTTGACTCACATCCTTCCACATATCCGCCTACTGTTAAAGATTTGTAACTTTTTTTTTTTCTACTAGCAAAGTTCATCAAGACACTGCTCTGATGGTTCACCTCTAATGATGCATTTGTTGGAAAGATTTGTGGGCAGACCACAAGTGATATTGCTTAGAAATGAAGCACATATCGCTCCATGTGTATACCCTGGGTGACTGCAATATGCGGTCCTGCGCATCACCATCGCCTGACTAGATTTATACTGCACGCAGTATAAATCTAGTCCTCGCCAGTGATCTCACACCAGAGAACACTGCCCCTGGTGCATTGCTGTGTGCTAAGCAGTATGGCTAAGCACAGTGGCTCAGTCGTCTCATATGTATTTAGTATTTACATACATTACAGTCTTCAAATAAAAATGTAACAAATATAGTTAAAATTCAGGATAGTAAAAATAAAGTGATTAGTAAATATAAAGTGCTTAATACAATGTGAGAGATGCATTGGCAATGCGCATATTGTGATTTCATCAAGACCCACGCACGGCTTGGTGTACAGTGTGTTGGGCACCGGGTGATTAATTAATCAGCGACTGAGACAGGCTGGAAGTGGTCAGCGCTAACGTCACATACCCTCCACAAAATACTTAGTTTTTTTCTGACGCACCCAGAAAATAGCAGGTTTCCATCCACAAATGCTGGCTTCTTGTCAATCAAACTGTGAGTGGATTGCTTGAAAAAGGAACATTTGTGAGCCCCCCCCTGTGAGCGTTTAGGCTGCCAATGGGAATGTCTCTCTTTGGGTGTCCTCACACCTTTTGGATGGATACAAATACAAGAAAGTGTGAGAGATGTTCCCTTCGGCGCCACCAGTGGGTGAAAAGATAGAGCAATATCTTACTAAACACCTTACCACCTACACTGATCATTGGTGATCGGTATATCAGAGAAGAGGAACGATACGACCAAATAATGGACGTACATCTATCCTGTATTGCTCTTTTCACCCACTGGTGGTGCCGAAGGGAACATCTCTCACACTTTCTTGTATTTGTGAGTGGACTGCATTTACAATTCATAACAATTTTCTGTTGCTACCTCCCCTCACACATGTGCAATGCATATGGTACGCATGCGCAGTCGTTCGATAATCACTTGATTTGTGAATTTGCATATTAGCAATCCATGTTGAATTAGACCCAAGGTTTATTTATTTATTTATTTACAGTCTCTTATATTACGCAGCAGATTCCGTTGCGCTTTACAATAGTAAACAGTGATAATACAAACTGGGTAACAACAGACAGACTTGGGGGGTTAGAGGGCCCTGCTGCAAGCTTACAATCTATAGGGATACAGGAGGGAAACACAAGGACAGGCACCAGTAATAGCATAGCAGTCCCACCAAGTTACAAGTACAGAAGGGAAGCTATATAATACATAAGTGCCTCAGAGGGTTATGCTTGTGGTACTTAAACATGATAGGCTTGCCTGAAGAGGTGAGTTTTCAGGGAACGCTTGAAAGTTTGGAGGCTAGTGGAGAGTCTTATTGTGCGTGGAAGGGCGTTCAATAGGATGGGAGCAGCCCGATGAAAGTCCTGTACTAGTGAATGGGAGCTAGTGATCCGTGCAGAAGAGAGACGCAGATCTTGTGAAGAGCTGAGCGAGCGAGATGGGAGATATTTTGTTATAAGTAACGAGATATATGCTGGTGCAGTATGGTTAATAGCTTTATATGCTAGCAAGAGGGTTTTATATTGAATACGGTAAGATACAGACAACCAATGGAGGGACTGGCAGAGCGGAACAGCAGACGATGAGCGTCTTACAAGGAAGACCAGCCTAGCAGCAGCATTTAAAATTGATTGCAGTGGGGAGAGTCTGTTCTTGGAAAGACCAGTTAGGAGACTATTGCAATAATCAATGCGGGATATAATGAGTGCATGGATATGAGATTTAGTAGTGTCTTGTGTGAGATAGGGTCGTATTTTGGATATGTTTTTTAGATGCATGTAACATGATTTGGAGACAGATTGAATGTGGGGAAAAAAGGACAGTTCAGAGTCGAGGATGACCCTTAGGCAACGAGCTTGTGCGGTAGGGTGGATTGTCGAGTTGTCAACAGTGATAGTGTCAATGGTTTGTTATTTGTTATATATTTATATATTTTAATGTCTTAATGTAGGAGAATTAAATGGTCCTCTGAAACGTTGACCAATCCGCAACTTGAATTCTGTTATTTTCTGGAAAGTTTTCTTATGTGCTGGCCATGTGTATGGTATGGTATGCTATTTCATGGTTTGGGCATTGAGAATATATGTTATAAGCCATCACGGCTTACCTTGGCACGCCAGCTGTTGTTGAACTACACATCTCAGCATGCCATGCATCTCTTTTTGCATGGCCAAATAGCAAAATTTTAGCAAGGCATGCTGGGATGTTTTCACACTCTTTATTGACTCGATGAGTCGAAATTGTGTAGAAAGGGGCCATATCGCTCTAGTATATTGGGGCCTTTTGATGCAATTATGAAAGTGTTTGTAGAGTACTTCCACTTGTTTTCCTTTACAATGTTTTAACTCGGTTACTAGATATCATGGGTGAAGTTATATAAAAAAAAAAACAATAATTGTCCCTAATAACTTTCAATATTATAATTTTTGTTTTTGTTTTTACCAACAGATATTAAGAAACCTCCAGTCGCCCCTAAACCAAAACATGTACTGGGTTTCAAACCTAGCCCACCACCGATTGCACCCAAGCCAGACATTGTTCAGTCCAAAATGGTACAAGTTTCAAAGAAATCAAAACCAACAATTGCTCCAAAGCCAAAAGTCCTTAAAAGTTCATCAGTACCAGAAGATAGGCCACATTGTTCTTTAAAATCAAATAGCTTAAACAAAGAAGAAAACAAAGGCTCCTGCTTGGAAAACTTTATTTGCAACCACGAATTATCAGCCAATAATGACCATTCCACGTATATAATTTTACCATGCTCCTGCCATTGTGACTGTGATCAAAAGCATGGAAATGGAGACTGCTTCCATAAAACCCACAAGGCAATAGAACAACTGGAGAATGTAGAAAACATGAAAATATGCGGACAACCAATTCCATGTGTTAGAGCTAGACGAAAGCCTTGCGGTCAGCAGGCAAAATTACAAAAAGCAAGCCAAGTTATTTTGAAGGGCAGTAGTTTAGATAACCAGGATGTTACAACTCAGAATGTCTTTGTCAATGGTTATACGTGCAAACAAGGGAACTACGACAAGGGCAATAAGACAGATGGTTACAGTATTATTGCTGGTTCTGATGGGCTTTTATCAAAGTCTGATGGATCTACAAGTACCCCAAAAGGCTATATTGAATCAATTGACTGCCCTTCACAGAGTGTTATGCCTCATTCAGATCCAGAAACCACGAACAATGTGAAAGAAAGCAATGGCCTATCACTTAGTCATGATCCTTTAGCTACAGAAGGCAATGGAATACCTGGAATTCTTTCACGGGCTCCCCCTCCACATAAATCCCTTCCAGTTCCGAAACCACGGAAGCTGCGTGCACAATGTCTGGTGCGGCAAGATTGTGTGGATAGCGCCGTAGAAAGTAAAGAGGAACATGTGTCTTCATCTAGAAATGCACAAAAAAATATTCAACATGGACAAAATGAAAATGATTTGTCTGGTAAATGTTTTACAGCTAATTTGCCAGACCAAAAGGACCAGCTTGTTTCCAATTCCAACTGTATGTATGAGGACAGTAGTACAAATAGTAATGGAGATGTTCATGGTGATACAAAGACTGCATTGAATTCATATGATGTAGAAGAAGAAAATGCAAGTATGTCAGGTGAAAATAGCAACTTTAAAAGGTGTAGCGCACAGTCCATGAGTTTACCTAAACAACTGAAACTTATTTATGAACAGCAGTTGCCTATTAATAATGTAGCCGCAGAGAAAAATAATACTCCCAATGCACTGGCTGGAAGCTCTCCTAGAGTTGCGCCAAAGAAGCCACAGAGATACAGTTTACCTGCAGCTGGCCTGCTCAAAAAGGCTGTTTCAGAGGAGAAAATATACGAAGGTGCTTCATACGGTACTGCAAGGGATGAGGGGGTATCTTCCAGACAATTATCAACTTCTGAAAAACCAGCATGGAAGTTACATCATCCCATTTTACCTTTTTTCGGTAGTCCAGAGTCATTAAAAATTACTTCAAGTAATGAAATCCCAAGTCCCATCACCAAGCCTAGGGCGAAGTCCTTGTCATCAGTTGATATGAATAGAATAGAAAATCCCACCAGTGATAGTCCTAAAAAAAACTCCTTTAAGAAGTTTCTTAACTTGAAATTGTCTGTCTGTATCATAAAAAGTGACTTTCAGAAATTTCTGTCTCGAGGCAGCCTGTCAGCAGACAGTGTCACGTCTGATATGTTTTCTTGTACGGGACACTCTACATCTCCAACCTTAGGGAAAAAGATGAAACCAGGAAAAGAACAATCTGTTGAATCTTTTAGTCCTGTGTCTAAGAAAAGACAGAAAAATAAGAATGATGTCAATATTGTAAACAACCCAACGTCCGTGTCTCTAGATGAGAATTGTCTTTCCACCCCGAGGCCGCAGGTGGAATCTTCAATGGACACATCCCATGCTGATATTCCAGAATATGAAAATATTTGTCACTATGAAGAAATCCCAGAATATGAAAATTTGCCATTCACTTTAGTTTCAGATGTAAGTGATTGCGATGCTACAATTTATGAGGTGGAAGACCCAGTAGAAGCTACTATTCATGCAAGTCACAGGTAAGATCTGTACTTACTCTTGCATCACACTTTTCTAATACAAAAGTCAATATTTCTGCTTAGATTTAGAAATAAATGCACATTTATATTGCAATAGTCTGCTATGTTAATCAGAGATATTGTATATACTGTACAATAATGAGTTTTCAAATGAAAAAAGATAGATGGTTAATGAATTACATATAATCAATATTTTCTAATAAACTTTATTAGTACTGTTTTGAAAATCATGATTCCCTCCACCCTTGCTTGATGCTTTGTCCTTCACATTGCTTTGAACAGATACATTTAAAAAGTTATGTTACGAGATAGTTTAGAGACTGCTTCATTTTGCTATAATAAAATAGGTCTCATCTCTCCAGTGTTTAAAAGCTGGCATGTGACAATAGCACCAACATTGAAGTAGTGCTGCACCAGAACTAGTTGGATGAAGTGGTTATTATCTGCTGTCAAATTGGGTGCTGGATGACTGCGCGACAAGGGGATCCCGGCGGTCAGTATCCCGGCATCGGAATCCTGACTGCTGGTGCTCCAACGGGGGGATCCCGAATCACAGGGGCTATTCTCCCTTGTGGGGGTCCACGACCCCGACCCCCATAGAGGGAGAATATAACCTGTAGCAAGCCTGCAGCGTGGCGAGCGCAGCTAGCCTACAGGGTGCTTCTTTGCCCTCGCCCCCCTGTCGGAACACCAGCAGTTGGGATTCCGCCGTCTGGATCCCCCCTGTTGGACCGCCATACCACACCTGTCAAATTAGTTCCAAATTCTAACATCAAAGGCAAGCTCTGTATTGTTCCACAAGTGCTCTGATGGCAATGTTGAAATTCTCAGATGAGTGACTGATATTCTTTTTTTTTTTTTTTTTTACTTTTATTCATTGAAACAGCAGAATATAAATCTATTAGAGTATTTGCATAAGATATACAGAATGTACACAGATATTCTTAATCAATTCTTCTCATAAAACTAGTCTGAGAACATCAACATGCTTGACAGAAGCTACAAATAAAGATCTGTTGCAGTGTCCTGAATGAGTGGCATATGTGATGCACAAGGACACTTTCAATACACTGAAATCTGAACCATAAGTGTATTTCTATGTTCACCACGTGAAATGTTTGTATGCAATTCTCCTCTTTACTGAAGATATTGTATTTTAAGAAAATAGCAGTCATTTTGTTGTGTTTGAATAAGTTAAGTTAAGCCAGGTACACACTGGAGCGATATTAGCACAATATGTAGTTTCTGAGCAAATATTGCTCAGTGTGTATGCCCAATATGCGGGTGCCCACAGTTGCTAGCGCCGTCGGCCCACAACAACTGTAGAAGTTAAATGTATATGAAGGACAGTCTCACCCGCCATTTATACATCGTTCTAATGTGTACCCAGGATCTCATATGTCGAACCATCAGCGCTGTCCAGAATTGTTACATTCCTTAGAGAATGATATCTCTTATATATTTAGCCAGATCTGTCACTCATCCCCTTTGTAGATAACGTTCCCGCCCAGCGGCATACACAAACCCGCCCCCCCTAGGGAAAAGACCAGTGTTTTATGCGTTTTCATGTGTATAACGTTCCACCCCCTTGACATCACCTCCCCCCGCCCAGCCAGGGCTACAGTACACGCCCACCATCCACCATTACTCCACAGCCACCATCCACCATTACTCCTCCACCCCCCCCGACCCCCACGACCCCCTCCCGCAATTCGCGGGACCCCCCTTCCCACGATTCAAACCCCCGCGCCCCCTCCCACCCTCCCGCTAATCGCGGATCCCAGCACACCCCCCCTCCCGCAATTTGCAGACCCCCCTGACCCCCTTCCAGCAATTACACCCCCCAGCGGACCCCCGCGACCCCGCTCCCGCATTTCACTTACCCCCGTGACAATATCTCCAGTGTTGCCCACATTCCCCTATCATGCCTTATAGCCCAGCCTCCTGCTCTCATGCACCCTAACTCCCACCCAGTAGGAAGAGACACTGACTCAGGGCCACCTTCCTGTACTCCTGTACTCCCACGCTGGACCCTCACCCACTGGCAGAAGTGTCCCCCACCCTCCTCTTTAGTCCCCCTTATGCCCACACACCCCTATCACTACCCAGCCTCCTGTTTTCCTGTGTCGTGACCTCCGCCAGTGGGGAGCTGCTGACTCAAAAACACCCTACTATACTATTGCACACACACACACCCCCACCTCAACAACACGCACGCACACCCCCCACCCACACCCACAAATGTCACTGTACCCTCCACACTATCAATGTACATCTTACTCTGTAACCGCTTTTTAATTAAACAAAACAAAACACACCCCTTCCACATCATATGCTCTCTATTTAACACATTTCACCTATAACTCAAGTTACAATACAGGCCATCTTTCATACAATTCTAACCATATTTCTGACAATACAAACGTTCACAAATTAAGGGGGCGCAGCCCCTTACGCCGGTGTGAAGAGCGCCCCTAGGGAGCGATGAATCACCTAGTTACTGCATATGTGACACCATAGTCTGTATCAAACTCTTTGTGGTTCCTTACTGGAGAACAGCAATGCACCTTTATGAGTAGAACAGACACAAAACAAGAGTTACAGGTAACAAGTTTTGAGATATACTTCAAGCGATCTCAAACAAATAGTGCTATAAACACCACAAGTACAACAATCTGGTTGGGATCATTAGGTCGACCACTAAAGGTTGTCACGCCTTAGGTCAATACCCTGAAAAGGTCCAAATGGGTTTTGGTTGAAAGGGTCATTAGGTTGACATGGGGAAGGTCAACAGTCAAAAGGTTGACATGAGTTTTTCACAAGTTTTTGTCCCGTATATCGACATAGTCGTCATGGACACTGTATCGGTGCACTGCATCCCCTTGCTGCACTCGCCATGCTTTGGGCACGGCGCCTCGCTACACTCGGTACACTATTTTTTTTTCCCACCACGCCCTAGTGGATGCTATGTCTGCACATGTTGGCTCGAAAAAACAGTGGAAAACCATGTGGACCTTTTGACTATCGACCATCCCCAATACGACATAATGCTTGTGTCAACCTAATGGCCCTGACTACCTAAAGCCATATCAACATTTTGAGGGTGTCGCCCTAAGGCCTGTTAAGCTTCAGTGGTCGACCTATTAAATGTCGACCTTCCTGTGGTTGACCTAGGGACCGTATACCAAACTATCTTAGGGAGAAATTTCTAAAGCATTGTTTTGTTTCCTTTGCTGTCTTTTTTTGCTGTGATTTTGGCCAATTGAAAGCTGCCATATTTAATAAAGCAAAACTGGCCAAAAAATTGGAGCAAAACCGTATTTTTTTTCAATGCAGTCTTGACTTTATATGTATTACATTGAGAGCATACAAACTACTGAATATATTAAACTGCAGTTACTCAAATCACATAATTTCTCCAAAGAAATATAGCTTACATATCAGCTATATTGCTTCTGTGCCTGTAAAAAAAAAAAAAAAAAGATATCCGAAATCAAGTATGTGTATATCTTGTGATCAAGTAATGTGTCAGTAAGTACGGGAGACCTCCCAAATTCCAGTGCTTCCCACACATACAGTATTGAGATATCAAAGGGCACATTGGTCTGATATTTCCATATATTGAGCAATAATGAAAGAAGTATAATCTCAATATGATCTTGAAGTAATCTGGTCACTTTATCCTAAGTAGTAGACATCAAGTCACCATGTTGTGGTTCTACATATTAAACTGTCTCAGGTTTTGCCTCTATTGCCTGCTTCTCATTCTTGTGTTTTGACTGTAGACAAATGCATTTTGTGTTGGATCCCAAGTGTACTGTAAATTTCCTCATTCTGCCAGTTTGTTCTGCTGTGCCATTTAGGAAGCTCTGTCAGCTGACATGATTCCAAAGATAACTATATGTTTTACAGTGTTTGCTTTTTTTCACCGCTTTTTTTTTCCGATTTGTTAGCACATATGAGAACTGGAATGCATTATTGCTTGTAAGGAAGATAATAAAAATTCAATCTAAGGGGGAAATTGAATAGGACGAGAGATTCAGAAAGTGAGAGATTTGGTATGAAATCGCCATTTTTTTCTAAAACCGGCAATCACTTGCACTGCAAAATCAGATTGATTTTGCAGTGTGAATGATTGCCGCTTAAAAAAAAACCCTGGAGATTTCTTACCAAATCTCTCACTTTCTGAATCTCTCGTCCTATTCAATTTCACCCTAAATGTGGACATATAATGATAGTTTTGAAGAAGAAATACTTTTCCTACAATAAGATATGAGCGCTTCAGTACTGTGATCACTCCATGGCTTGTGTTACAGCATTTTAGACTGCTAGAGCACATCTGCAATCCTGAATACATGACCAGTTCATTATGTATCACTTCTTGATACCTCACCAAGGGCCATATTAATCATACTCCATTTTCCATGAAATTATGTAGAAACTACTGTTTCTGTATATCTGTATGTATCACTACTATTCTATACTACTGTAGCCAGGAACACCTAGAGGCGAATAAAATAATCAGTGGAATCTTGGCCAATGCTCTAGACGTGGTGCACCTGGAATTTGCACAGACCTTTGACATTGAGAATGATTAATAACATGGAGGTGGGAAGTGGGACTAGGGAATTTGTAGCTGGGTAAGAATCTGGCTGCAGGATAGAGAACAGAGAGTGGTTGTAAATGGCTGGATACCAGTACTAAGTGGGGGTACCATATGGCACGGTTCTAGGGCCTCTTCTGTTCAACATATTCATTAATGACATAGAGTATCCATGTTTGCAGATGACACAAAATTGTGTAGGGTGATTAGAAAGGTCGAGTATGTCTCCATGCTACAGATGGATTTAAATAAATAAGATAAATGGGCAGACAAATGGAAAATTAGGTTCAGTATAGATAAATGTGAGGTTATGCATCTCGGGAGGCATAACGTGTGTGCAATTTATTTCCTTAATGGGGTAGAATTAGGGAAATGGAAAAGGACCTACAGTAGGAGTCCTAATAGATAACAAACTGGGGTGCAGTGCACAGTGTCCTGGATCAGCCAGGAAGGCCAACAGAATACCAGCTTGTATAAAAAGGCGTATGCAAACTAGGAAAGAAAATTGTAATCCTGGCACTCTACTGGAAAAAGTCCAGAGATGGGCAATACATCAGAGGGTATTACACTGAACTATCGGGCAACCTCTTTGCTTTGAGGTTGGAGATTAGGACATATGGGCATGCTTGAGAGAAGATTCCATACCCTTAAAAGGAAAGTTTTTTTTTATGGTCAGGGCAGCAAAGGTATAAAACTCTCTTTCAGAAGGCAGTGAAGAGGCCCTGAACATGCTCCCCATGCCCACGGTGTGCCCGGCTTACACCTTTCTGTGGTCGACTCCTGGATCTGACCATATTTTTTTTTCTTAAACCCCATGTCCTCTACCCCCTCTATGTTATACAACTTTGCCATAGCTTGCTTCCCTCACCCACTTTGTGTAGTGGCCGGATCCCTTTTTTGGCCCCAAGACCCCCATGGGGTCGGGTTTATGGGTCTTAGTGGTAGAGAACCTAATCTGGACCCAGTGAAGCCATCTCTTGTTGGTTTCATCCATTCGGTCAAACAGTGTCCGAATGCATACCAGACCCATGCCCTTGGTGTGCCCTTCGTACACCTCTCTGGTTAGCTCCCGGATCTCAGCACATTTCTTTTTCTTAAACCTCATGTCCTCTACCCTCTATGTTATGCAACTTTGCTATATGTTGCTTCCCAGACCCACTTTGTGTTGTGGCCGGACTTCTTTTTGGACCCCTGGAATCCTCATAGGGTCGTGATTGGTGGTCTTTGTGGCCGTGAACCTAATCTGGACCCAATCAAGCCACCTCGCATTGGTTTCGTCCAGATAAGTCCAACAGTATCAGAATGAATACCAGACAAACACACAAATTACAAAACAAATATTTAAGAGAATATGAACCAATAGTCTAAACTAAAGCATTTTACTAATTTTGTATAAAACAAGTGTTCAGTGCAGTGTGAAGTGACTTTTACAACACAGTATACTGTGTTTCTATAAATAAATGGGTGTGTTTAACACCTATGCAACCAATTATATCAAGTCATTATTATCATCCTCATCAGTGTGCAACTTACACAAGTGTTATAGCGCCTGCAAATTAAACTGACATGTACTTTTGATGTGAATCTTTACTTCATTTTTGAAATGGCTGGGGAAAGTAATTGCCTACAAGTAACTCAATGATATTTCTGGAATCACCAGCTGAGAACACTGACCGGCAATGTCACTAGAGTAGGTGAGGCATTTCCTTGTAAGGCCAGATTCAGAATTCTCATGGTTTAGCAGCAGTTCTCCTTGATACAAGCCACAAAATTCTATTCTTAAATAATTACATTTGTAATACTGGTGTCAGGTACATTATATTCTTTATGGTATTCACCACAGGCTTTACACTTGGGTCCATTTTGTTGATGATGGCTTTTGCCATGATGCCTTTTTGAGTAATAACGGCTTATATAATGTATGTACTATACAGTCAGTCATCACTTTGTGTGTGTGTGTGTGTGGGGGGGGGGGGGGTGTTTGTGCTTGAATGAATCAAAACTTGAAGTGCTGTCATGCCCCATCTATTGGCCACCAGTGTGAAACAAAAACAACCACCACAATAGAGGTGAGGAGCAGCATTATCTTTTTATTATGTAGGATTAATTGTTATTTATTGTAAATGGATTTTTTTATTGTGCTATATTACACTCTAAAGAATATAATTGTATTTCTCCTGATGGAAAGCTCAAAATTGGTAATCGCCCAATAAGCCAAGTTCACAGTGAGTGAACTGGTCACATGAGAGGAAACATCTGCTGAATGTAGAACTGTGTTATGCATTTTACAAGTCACGTTGTCCTGTTGATGGTGAACTAATTATTTTGGGTCTCCTAATAGCTCTTTATTAGATATGGATACATAGAGTTTCCGCATTTTAACTGTGTTACATGTAGTAAACCTAATTATCCAAACACACCAGGGTCCCAGACTGGTTGGGTTATAGGAGATGCTTTGTTTCTACAGTTTAGTGTGGAAAATGGAACAAGTCATTCTAAAACATGGTCGTTAATATTCGCGTACAAACTGATATTATAGGAACAGTTTAGAATTATACTGATTTACAATTAATGCAAAGGATGCCAAATATCTGTATACAGTCGCTTACAGTACTTTATGTTTTTATGTAATTATCCCAAACAAAGTAAAACATTCAAGAAATAGAACATTAGACTAATATATATTCCAATAAAAATGGCAATACTGCACTATATCATAAATTCTCACTGGTTAATGGTGGATTAGTCACCAAATAAATAGGAATGTGCACCTATTACATAAGAGTGGCTGCAATCACTTGCCTACAAGGATCACAAATACTGTAGATGATAAATCAATAGAAATGGGAGTGCTTCAAGTGGATTAAATGTTTTACAATTTTATTCAAAAAAAAAATAAAAAAAATTTAAAGGCAATTTTAAATGACCAACCTGTTTTATTTTTTCTCTTGGGTACCCAAAATGACAGTAATCTAATAGTACCTTAAGGGTCACGACTGTCGATCCGTCCCGACAGCCGTGACCCTGGCCCGTTTTTGTTTTGCTTGACAGCATATCGCCAGGCGAGATTCAATGTCCCACTTGGCGATCTGAGAAAAGGGGGTGTGACCGCGTAAATGGCCGTGGATTGTCGAGATTCACGACCGTTAACAACAAAACGGGGACGACAGCTTTTAAAGTCTGGCCCGTTCTGTCTATCTGCCTCTAAAATGCTGTCAGCTAAGACAGCATTGCATAGGTGCCCATGGCATCCAAAATAGTGATGGGGATTGCATACCCCCCTAAAACTTGTTTACTTTATATCTCATTTAAAATGCCACGTTATCAACAGCAATAACATATATTTTGTGTTTTGTCCCTAGTGTGTAAACCTTGTCATGTCTTTTTTTTATCCCAATTTTACAAAAGACAAGTCACCTGAAAAGATTTGCTCAGAAGGACTTCCACTGGGGTGTTCAAAAATTTGTTGCCATATATTCAAAAATAGACCGTAGAATTGGGTTCAAAATTACTCTCCAAATTGTGATTAAGCCCAGGTAGGGGTTAAAGGAACAAAATCATGTTTGGAAGTACTCTTATTGGTATTAGTCTCCAGCTCAAACAAGGTGAGTGGAGACTCCACCACTAGCGAGTGGAAGAGTTTTCAGTGTGTAAGTTATCCACTGGATTGAATCCTTAGTTCTGTTCAACTAGGCCAACAGCTCTTTTCTGCCTTACACACTTGTTCACAGTCTGAAGAAATAAAGCCAATTTCTAATAACTAGGGATTGTGGGGTAGATTTATTAAGCTCGTGATGTGATAAAGTGTCTGGATTTTATCACCGGCCAATCAGCTCCTACCTGTCATGTTTCAAACCAATCCTGTAACTTACTTTACAGTTAAGAGCTGATTGGCCTGAGCTTAATAAGTCTGCCCCTCAATTCCTTGCATATAGTGCATATAGATTGTGTGGAAACATCAAAGAAATCCACCGATGTAACGTATACCCCCCCCCCAATGCCGTTTTGACGCCCCCCACCGTCACCTAGATTAGTCACATTTTCAAGAAGTTTGAGCAAATTAGCCCCTAATCACCTCCACAGACTTGGTCATCCAAGGCTGACTTATTGTAGTTACATGCATTTACAGGGTAAAAACGTGTTGTGAATAATAAAACTCATTGCGTATGATAAATAGGAGTAGATAAATGTTGATATGGGGGAGAAGTGGTATCTGATACCGTTTCTCCTTCGTGTATTTCAATGGAGTTGTCTGTACAATGACAATGCCACACCAATATGCCCACATACAACACCTGCAGCTATTGTTAGAATTTATTTACGGGGCAGTACGAATGGTGTAATGGTTAGCATTACTGCCTCACAGCGCTGAGGTCATGGGTTCTATTCTCAAAATGGCCCAAACTGTGCAGAGTTTGTATATTCTCCCCTTACTTGCGTGGGTTTCCTCCGGGTACTCCGGTTTCCTCCCACATTCCAAAAATATACAGGTAGGTTAATTGGCTCCCAACAAAATTAACCCTAGAGTGTCTGTGTGTGCATGTACATGTGGTAGGGGAATATAGATTCTAAGCTCCACTGGGGCAGGGACGGATGTGAATGTTTAAATATTCTCTGTAAAGCGCTGCGGAATATGTGTGCGCTATATAAGAAACTGGTAATTAATAATAAATAAAATATTTACAATAGGCCGTTATTTTATAAGCCACAATAAGGCATAATTTTAATTATGAACCGGTTTTATTTTTATTCCAGGAATTAGTAATACGTAAACATCACAAATATATCTTTAGTTTAACGTGTCACTATGCAAGCAGTTCTGATCATTTTGGTGAATAATGACACACATTTATATAATTTGGGACTTGGTATCAAACATGCTCTTTGTTTGAAAGTTGTGTAACAGGATGTGGTCTATTTTATGATGCTTGAATATGAAAGAAAAGGGAATCCGGGAACTTCATTCCTGCAGTTTTGCTATCTGAAATGTGTTGGCGGCAATTGTCCAATCAGCCCTGATGACACTGCCGGTATTGTTTTATTTATTTTAATTTGGGGTGTCAAGCCTTGGAGAAGAGACTTTGAACTGGAAGGTTGAGTACATCAGAGGAGCAGAGGTACTGGACAGGGAGCCTGGAGATAGTTTAGAGCAATGTTTTGTCAATATTTTACCAATATTTAGCAAACTGTATATTTGCCTTAGGGGCATGAGGTAGGACACTACTGCTACTTGAAGAAACAGAAACCAGCTCCCTCTCTTCATATAGTGTCCCAGTATTCTTCATTTTTATTACTTCTCCACTTCTCTTGCTAGGAAACAGCTGTTTCCAAAAACAATATTTGCATAACTGTGAGCTCAGTTGGGGGAGTTATCATAACTAATGTTGCCAACCAATTTTTTTTTCGTGGTACATAGGCCTACGTCTTGTTAATATTGTTAATTATTTTAACAGTATGGAATATGTTGGTGCACTATTAATAATTGAATGAAATAGTTTTTTTTGTAGGCAAATATCTAAAATATATTGCAACTTTTATTTTTTTTATGTCTCTAATAAACATGCTGACAACTGTCATCAACTACTTCGGTGGTATGCTCGGAAATTTTCCGGGCTGGGCTGCGCTGCAGGAGTAGGCTCTCCCGAAAAATTTTCGAGCATGTCACTGATAGGTAGGTGTGCACCACTGGTGCACCACCATCTGGGAGTACACACACCCTCCTACCTGGCACCCTCCCCCCATCTCTCACCTCATCGGTGATCTACGCCAGATTGCCGGGGCTCCCCTGCCAGCTGCCAATCCGTTGACTTCTGGTCCCACTGGGGGAAGTTTAGCGCCTGAACCCAAGAAATGCCCGAACACCCGAGTACACAAAAAGTCACACTTCGGCAAGCCAACCCTGTTATGGTTTGTTGCGTTGTATAGCACTGATGGAGCAAGGCACACAGTAGCTGGTCGCTTTTAACTTGCTGACGGTGAAGCATGTTAAGCTGACTGCTAATAGAAGTGATGTGGAGCATTTGGTCTCCGCAGCAACGGGAGACTTCTTCCACTATTCTGACATTTCCCACAGCAATGGGAGACTTCGTCTGCCATTACCCATTTTACTTTCACATATCCCCAACCGGTCTGCAGCGTACCCCCAGGTTTGGCACCACTGTCCTATGATGTATATATTGACATGTATGGGTCTGACCAGAGGCGTAACTAGATATTCGTAGGCCCCATAGCAAAAGTTTGTAAGGGCCCCCTATTTAGCAACTGATTGGCAGAGGGGGAGCAAAATTTATAGTTACACCACTGTATCGTGTGTGATCATCAATAACCAAGAAAACAAGAGAATATACATATTCCTTCCTGGGATATCTAGTGTTCACTCTAGCACCCGCCATCTCTGAAAACACATGCAGTTCCTCTTCCCTGCCTGGGGTGTCACCAGGGCCGGTGCTAGGGGGTTCGGCGCCCTCCTGCAAACTAAAAAATTGCGCCCACCCAAACTTTACAAAGGGAGGGGTGTGGCCACACAATAATGCTCCCACTCCAAATTACACCACACAGTAGCACAATCTTATTCACCTAACACAGCACCAGTGTTGTAACTAGCAATTTTGGTGCCATGTGTGAAATAATAGGGACAGTGCGCTTCAAGGGGAATTGGCGTGGTCACAAAGTACCAAAAACACCATAATCCCCATAACACATTATGCTTCAAACCTCAAAGCCCATAACACATTATAGTAACCACACACAGTAATGCACATTATTTGTAATGCCACACATCATGATGCCCCTTGCACAATATGCAGAACACCATAATGCCCATTACACATTATGCCACACACTGTAATTCCCCTTACATAATATGCCATGCACTATAATGCCCATATGATATTGACACACATTATGCTACACATAATGCCCCGAGTACTCCTGCAGATGCCCACATTTGTAGCGTTGCTTATTCTTAACACCCACACCAGTTGCGAAAAGTAGTTGCTCTGCTTACAAGTAGTGCCCACAGCATTTGCCAACAGTAGTAGCGCTGTGTAACCATATACCCACTCCAGATGCTGACAGTAGTACCTCTGCTTATACATAACACCCACACCAGTTGCCAAAAGTAGTTGCTCTGCTTATACACATGCCCACACCAGTTGCCTGAAAGTAGTACCTCTGCTTATACGTAGTGCCCACACCAGTTGCCGACAGTAGTAGCACTGTGTAACCATATGCCCACACCAGTTGCTGACATTAGTACCGCTGCCTCTACACGTGCCTACACCAGTTGCCGACATTAGTACCGCTGCCTCTACACGTGCCTACACCAGTTGCCGACATTAGTAGTGCTGCCTCTACACGTGCCTACACCAGTTGCCGACATTATTACCGCTGCCTCTACACGTGCCCACACCAGTTGCCGACAGTAGTAGCACTGTGTAACCATATGCCCACACCAGTTGCTGACATTAGTAGTGCTGCTGTACACATGGCTACACCAGTTGCCGACATTAGTACCGCTGCCTCTACACGTGCCTACACCAGTTGCTGATATTAGTAGTGCTGCCTCTACACGTGCCTACACCAGTTGCTGACTTTAGTAGCGCTGCCTGTACACATGCCTACACCAGTTGCCGACATTAGTAGCGCTGCATCTACACGTGCCCACACCAGTTGCTGACATTAGTAGTGCTGCCTCTACACGTGCCCACACCTGTTGCCGACAGTAGTACCGCTGCCTACACACTTGCCCATACGAGTTGCCGACATTAGTAGCGCTGCATATAGACGTGCCCACACCAGTTGCCGACATTAGTAGTGCTGCCTATACACGTGCCCACACCAGTTGCCGACGTTAGTAGCGCTGCCTATACACATGCCCACATCAACTGCCGACATTAGTAGCGTTGCCTATATGCGTGCCCACACCAGTTGCCGACATTAGCAGTGCTGCCTATATACGTGCCCACACCAGTTGCCGACATTAGTAGCGCTGCCTACATATGTGCCCACAACAGTTGCCGACATTAGTAGTGCTGCCTACAAACGTGCCCACATCAGTTGCCGACATTAGTACACTTACACTTTATAATGGTGGCAGCTCATCCTCTCCTGTTTCCTGGTGTCTTCAGTCAGCCAGCCTTGCTCCCTTGTAGCTCCGCCCCTTCTGGTCCGTGTAGCCACGCCCCCTCCGTCCGTGTAGCTCCGCCCCCGTTCAGACCCTGCCGATGACTATCTGATAATGAGCCAGGAGGGATCTCTGTGCCTCCGGCGCTGCTGCCTGTGATGAAGTGTGACAGGCGCAGCAGCAGCAGCCGGCAGGCACGGAGGACAGCAGAGGATGCAGAGCAGGGACAGTGGCGCCTCTCCTGCACGGCGCCTACCTGCTTTGCATCCTCTGCTGAGTGGGTAGCGCCGGCCCTGGGTGTCACTGTCTGCTGTAGTGCTTCTAACAGTGGGGCAGATGTATCATAGCAGCGCTTATCGCGCCGCTATGATACTTCCTGCTTCGCCTCAATAGCGAGGCGAAGCAGGAAGGGACATCGACAAGATGTATTAACATCTTGTCTGCCGAAGCGGGGGAGCGTTAACTCCCCCCTTCAGCGATGTCCCTTTCTGGAGATAGCGCATCAGTTAATACTGATACGCTATCTCCTGTCCCCCGGCCGGCCGCACTGGGCTTGCGCGGGATCTCGCTGTTCACGCGAGATCCCCAGCGCAGCCCAGACCTAACAGCAGGGACAGCGCTGTCCCTGCTGTTTAGATAGGGCTTCGCCAGCCTGATGCTGGCGAAGCCAAACCCGGCTTCGTGCGGAACGGTCAGCGATGCTGACCGTTCATACATTCGGCCTGCTATCATTTTGATAGCAGCGCCGATATGGACAGGGGCGCATAGCGCCTCTGTCCTGTACCGCACGCTGGCTGCTTCATACATGGGGGAGAAGCGGTATCAGCGCACATAACGTGCGCTAATACCCCTTCTCCCCCATAACGAACGTTCATACATCTGCCCCTTCGTGGTCTGTACATCAGCACTGATATACAAACCAAACCTGTGCTAGAAACACCACAGCAGACAGCGACACCCCAGTCAGGAAAGAGGAACTGTATGTGTTTTCAAAGATGGCGGGTGCTAGAATGAACACTAGATATCAATGCTCATCGGTCAATGATGTCTGTGTCTAAAATTCCAGAAGCCATTCAGCTTTTCTACTGCTAGGTCTTGTACAATATTTAAATGTTATTTTGTATTTTGAAGTAGTTAAAGCATTTCTGCTGTGCCAATGTTGCTATGAGAGATGTTCAAAATACCGGCTTAAAATGTCAGAATTGATGGTAAGGAATATGAATCCCTTTAGTTATTGCCGGCAAATAATCTGAAGTCAATTAATTGAAGTTTTGTTAAACATTGCATCAAAAAAAAGAACAGTTGCTGTGAGCGACACTGGCATTTTAGCAGATATTTTGCACATCTCTCACAGCAATGTTGGCACTCAAAGGGTTAAAATTTATTGCATCTTATAAATGCACTATTTATCATTCGCATCGAGTTGTAAAACCTGTTGCGTATGATTAAATCTCATTAAAAAATCAGCACCTAAGAGGCCATTAGCAAGCCAATCTATAACTAGCTTCCATACGGTTGCAGAGTTCCTGTAACCTAGAGAGTTTTTATATGGATGTAGTTCACTTGCAGGTCCTACTTGGTGGTGACTTATTCTTTACAATTCAGTTGGTACAAGTCCTCATCAGTGACTTTTTTTTTCTACCTGTAGGCTACAGTGACATCCATAAAGGATATATAATCCTACATCAATTAACTTTAGCGTGGTAATTGATGTGTCACTTGAATGTCACAAAATGTCAGAAGTTGTTCAACCGCCATATCAAGCTCAGTCAGAAATACAGGAAAAGAGCAAATTTAAATGAAAAACTATTTAAGAAAAATAATGGGGAAGAAGGAAGAAAAACTATCTTTCCATTGGACTTCCCAGCTCCAGACATGGGAAAGCAAAACCAAGATGGGACTTGTATTCTATGTAGTTGTCAATTTGATGTGTTAGAATGATGATAATCACATAATATTAGTGTGTGCTGATGCGCCAATTGATCACAGATTTGGATTGGGGGTCCCACTGGACCTGGGTCAATAGGGGTATCCTTCTTACCATCAACAACCACCTGTTACTACATCCGCTGCCACCACAAAGGTTCTACCATAGTGGCACCTGGAACCATGTTTCTCTTACCTCTGGCACCTGATACAGCTTACTGCTGTGTATGCGCTACTGTGTATGCCACTACTGGTGTCGGTTAACCCCCCCCCCCCCCCACACTGGTCACTAACCATTGACCAAGCTTTGCATGGTAGCTGGCAATGAGTGGAGCTTGGAAAAGCTTGTCTCAATCCAGAACAATTTAAGATGAATGTTGCATACCTGTTGGTCACAAGATAAAAGCAGTTGTCAAGATGTTTATTGCTCAAAACATCTATAGGAAGACCCTTTTTTCCTTTATAAGCATTGCTCAGATGTTACATCGTACAAGGGGTGAAATTTACTAAGATGTAAAATACACTTCACAGGTCATGTTGCTATGGGCAACCAGTCACATTATGTCTACTATCTTCTAGAAGGTGGTAAATAAATAAGAAGTAGCTTGTGTGTTTCCCATAGCAACATGACCTGTAAAGTGTATTTCACATCTTAGTAAATTTCACCCAAGATGTTTACAGCAGCTATCTCTATGATGATGACGATGATCAACTCAGTGCTCACAAACCCTTATATATAGTCAGAAGACACAATACAGCTCATATTACACAGGAACTGGTAATTTGCATTCCTCTTTTTGTATATTTATCACACAGATTTAAAGTATCTATTCTATGTAGTTTATACAAGAATTGTTTGCATTTTACTTCCTTAATGAACAACTGGTAAAAGAAAACAATTTGAAAACGAACAAATTCTTTTCCTCCTGCCATACATGTATAGCTAAGGAATGTAGAGGAAATTCTTGAAAATAAACAAATTGTTTTTATCCAGTTCCTCTTCAAACTCTTTACATACACCAAAGTCTCCTTTCATTAACCCAGAGGAAGTTGCAACTCCATGCACAAATAAAAAGCTACTGTATGTTGTTTACCAGTCCTCCTGTTAGGAAATTGCAATTAGCATAGCAGTTTTCCACAGTCACAGAAGGTAGAGATTCCTTATCCAGCAATAAATAGAGTAGTGCAGCGGGCAGCCTTTTGACTTAAGGTGGCCATACACTACTATGAGAAGTCGCAGCAGTGTATGGCTATCCGATTCCCCTTCCCGCATATTGCATGTGGTCCTTTTACATGTGATGTATCGCATGCGACCCAGTTCCTCCCCCCCCCCCCCCCCCCCTGGGAATTCGGAGGTTGGATGTGCAGGCAGGTCCGACCTCCAACTCTGATCCGATGCACACGGGACCACGCATCAAATTGTATGGGATGTCAAACACATGCCATTTTTGGACAATTTTACCTGATTTCTCATCCCGATCACTAGGAATCGGTTGAAGTCGGCCAAAAAAGTATAAGTGCATGGAGGCCTTAAGTGTTCCTGGCTGCAGCACCTGCACTTTGCCAACAGCTATCACATGAACAATTAGCGCCTTAGCGCTGATTCACAAAAAAAAGTTTATTATCTATTACTATAGAAAAACAGGAGAATATGTGCCAGCTATTCTTGCATTCATTTTTCTGCATTTTGTTGTCATTTCTAGGGAGGTGTCTCAAGAAGATCCTGAAGATGACTTGGGTATTCTTCACTCCGATGAAGAGGAAATGCTCAATAGCTCTGATGAAGATGAGTTCAGCTCAGATTCCAGCAAAGTTGATCTTGATAACTTGGAATACAAATTGGTGTGTAGACCACTGTTTCATAATAAATGCCTTTAGTTATATCTAGAGCATTAAAAATGCTACTTGGGAGCGCTGAATGGCTGGCTTTATTTAGTTTGGATTGCTGCTTAGCACTTAGAAAGAGATCTATCACAGCTTGCCGAGAGATAAAGTAAGAACCAATCAACATTAAACTCTCATGTGACAGGCTGTGCTGCAAAAATGAAAGGCACTGATTGGTCAATACTCTATCTCTCTCCACTTTCTCCATCCAAGGATTAATACATATCCCCTTTAAAGCATGATCAGAATCGTCTGGTTTGTAGTCTGATTTAAAGAGGAGAAAGGTTATGCTGTGTACATATACAGTGAGATTTGACATTAGATTTTGACTATATAGTCAAAATCGCATGCAGATCGTATGCAGATCGCAGTGGTTTTTTACCTTGCGATCCCGATGCGCGCTCCCAGGACAGCACAAATCGAAACCTAGATAGACATGGCAGCAATGACTATATAGTGCAAATCTAATGCAGATAGCATGAATTGTATGTAAAACGTATAGAGATAGCAAAGATTGCATAGCACTCAAATCTTAAGTCGAATAGCAAGGGAATCTCACCGTGTGTACACACCATTAAACTTGAGACATAGCCAACAATTTATTATTTAGCAACTGTTGAACATGCAATAAAAACTTTTAGTAATGACTTTATCAAATCACTTAATAATAATTACTAGGTCCTGATTCAATATCTTTTGTAGTTTTGCGAAATGTCGCAAAACTGCAACTGGTTTCTCTAACATGCTTTGGGCTGCCCAGGATGCTGTGTCCCTTCCCACGATGTGATTGCAAAATATTTGCGAGCGCATCACAGAAATGCAAGGTGCTGGCATAAGTACGGTAGCCCCCTGTCTGCGGAGCAATTTTCATTATTCAGCGAGCAATGCTGAATAAGGCCCCTAGTCAGGTTGGCTGTGCTCCATTTACATATATTTAAAAAAATAAGACTATAAGTTCATATCCTGTAACGTCTGACACTTGCCATCCCCTTTATATTTTGTTTCGGTACTTGTGAGTTATCCGGGCGTCCGATTTTGTATTTACGATTTGCATGCGATTTGCATGCGATATCGCATACGATATCGCATACGATATCGGATCCGATTTGCGATTTACATGCAATTTACATGCGATTTAGCATGCGATTTGCATCAGATTTGCTATTCATTTCATTACCCCACTATCCCCAAAGTGTGTCTATCAACGTGAACCCGAAGCGTGGCGAGCGCAGCGAGCCCGCGAGGGGCGGCGGTACGCGTCCTCCGACCTTTTCATGCCCTACTATCCACTAGGGCGTGGAGTGAGAATAGAATAGTGTGGCGAGCGCAGCGAGCCACCGAGCCCGAAGCGTGGCGAGCGCAGCGAGCCCCGCGAGGGGACGCGGACACCTGTGAAGCCCGCAAGGGCACGCGGATACCTGTGAAGGTGTCCGCGTCCCCTCGCGGGGCTCGCTGCGCTCGCCACGCTTCGGGCTCGGTGGCTCGCTGCGCTCGCCACACTATTCTATTCTCACTCCACGCCCTAGTGGATAGTAGGGCATGAAAAGGTCGGAGGACGCGTACCGCCGCCCCTCGCGGGCTCGCTGCGCTCGCCACGCTTCGGGTTCACGTTGATAGACACACTTTGGGGATAGTGGGGTAATGAAATGAATAGCAAATCGGTACTTGTGAGGCTCCCGATTTTGTATTTACGATTTGCATGCGATTTGCATGCGATATCGCATACGATATCGCATACGATATCGGATCCAAAATCGGACGCCCAGATAACTCACAAGTACCTTTGTTTCACATCTACTAAAATAATGATATAATCCATAGCTATAATTATTGCAGGATTTTTCTTAACTATTTTTAGGCTTACTGCAGAAACCTACAAATTGAAAAAAAAAAAAAATATTTGAGATATCCAATTCAAACACATGTGGTAAACAAGTATAGCACAGCTGACAGCTGTGTTATCAATAACTATGGCCCAGTTCCCAAAAACCCACACTCCACATAATCACACCAAGTTCTCTTTACTTTTGCATTATTTAGTTCAGAAATAGCTGAAGATATAAATAAGTAGCAAACATTTTCTATGCACTAGTGAATACTGTTCTGTTAAAGGAGCCATCTCTTACATTATGAACTTCCACCTTTTATATAGTGTAGTTGTATGTGACATTTTATATACCATATTAAAATGTCCTCTGATCTTAGAAGATTCATGCAATGTATACCTGCAATGAAAATGGCGGCAGCGAGTAAGCACTTATGGTACTGCCGACTCGCAGATTTTTGTTCAAAGACCCATAGGCCTGAAGGCAAAAAAGTGCAAGTCTGGTGCTAGTAGTGGCCGCTAGGGATGCAAGTCTTGATTACATTGCCAACGTTTACATCCTACTGCAAAGGCAACTTGTACCTTTACCAAGGAAAAAACAAAAAGCTCTACATGTTATGCAGAAATACATGAATGCATTGTAATACCCTTTTGTGGTGTAAAAGGGGTTAACCCATGTCCCTTTACACAGGACTTCTACCCAGGTCCTGACCTGGGTAGAATTTGCGATTTTAAATTGTATAAGCACCCTATACGATTTTGAATTGTATAAGCACCCTAATGGGTGCTTACAATGTTAAATGCACCCCCATGCCACCCCCAATATCAACGCCAACCCAAAGCATGGCGAGCGCAGCGGTACGCGTCCTCCGACCTTTTCATACCCCCACTATCCACGTCGGCGTGGAGTTGATTTTATATAGTTCACCACGGTTTGGGTTGGCGTTGATAGTACGGGTGGCGTGGGGGTGCTTTTTACATTGTAACCACCCATTACAGTGCTTATACAATTATTTATCTTATAGGGGGCACATTTAACATTGAAAACACCCATTAGGGTGCTTATACAATTTCAAATCGTATACCATAGTATATGGCATACAATTTCGATGGTATACAATTTAAAATTGTACAACATCGGCTGCCATCGCGTAACATCACATCGCATACCATCGTATGCCTTATGGTATGCGATGCGATGGGTGCCGTGCTAGGAAACAAGTACCGTAAGTTGTTTATATGTCATCCTTATGGTGTGTACACACGGGGGCGATTGCCATGCTATGCGAGTCCCGATGCGATCAGATTGCATCGGGACTTGCATAGCACGGCATGCATGGAGGGGCACAATTTAGACTATATAGTGCATAGGAACACAATTCCAAGGCACCCCTGCAAGTCTTCTGAGGCACCTCGGGGTGCCGCAGCACACAGTTTGGGAACCACTGCTATATTACATTGGTCATTTTTATTCCAGTGTGTTCTCTACTTTGATGTTTATTTATTACTTATTATGTGTAGTAGAATTTAAACACAGGGCCCGATTTAGATGCGGTTGCAACTGTAACTGTGTCACCATTGAGCATTGCGCATAGAATGTGCATGCATTGCGGTGGTTTTGTGTATGTTCCCAGGTACCTCTGTGATGTCGATTGCAATCAGGAATAAGACACAGAGTGATTGACAGGATGGCTGTTTGGTGGTGGCAATGGGACGTGTCTCGGGGGGCTACTGCAATCGCATTAAAATGGTGTCAGCATTGCAGCTCCCACAGCCATTCTGTGAGGCACTCAAGGGGTCGATGTTTCTCACATCTGCATTGTGCTTGCATCAGAATATGCAGCTGCTGGGCATGATACGATGGCTTCAGTGGCTATCTCTGTTTATTTTTGGGTAGCTGCTACACTGGTGAGGCCTTGCAGTTCCATCATTGCAAATGATCCCTGCTGTTTCAGCATTGTGACCGCATTTTAATCAGGCCCAACTTCAGATTGTTGTATTTTTTTAATGCTGCTGCCATTTTAATGTGTACTCTTACATGCAGAAAACGAAGTCTCCGAAGAAGTCAAAGGTGTATTACATTGCCAAAGAGATCATGAGCTCAGAGAAAGTGTAAGTTGGGATCTAGTTCATTTACAGTTTTTAGATGTTTTTTTACTTTGTTTCTCAATTCATTTTTCAAATGTAATATTTTTTAATTTTTTTTTATTGACAGGTTTGTTGATGTCCTTAAGCTGTTGCATATTGTAAGTAGAATTCCACTTTATTTGCAATGTCTTAAACTTTTTTTATCTGACTACATTTTCTCTTTCACCTTACTTTCCAGAAATGTATTTGCTTTCTTATTCATGTTCCTTAAAAACTATGACAACTTTACCCAAGCAACTTTCATAAACTACAATCCTATTTATTTAATATACATATATGGATAGTCCTCTGACAACTGTATGGCTAAAGATACGATTTACAACAACGCAACACTGTAGTTGAAATTGCTGTGACTATTGGATTATCACAATTCTTTGGGCCAGATGTACCAAGTGGAGAATGACAAACAAGCAACCAGCCAATCAGCTCCTAGCTGTAATTATTCAGACCCAGCCTGTAACATGACAGTTAGGAGCTGGTTGTTTATCACTCTACATGTTATCACTTTTTGAAGCTTGGTGGATCTAGCCGTTTATGAGGAAATCCATGACTGCTGAGAAAATAGTGATGGTAAATTTAGTCTCTGACAACAGCTGGTAATAGGCAACCACCATTACTTAAATGTCAAACTACAAAGTATTGGTCAGCGCATTTATTCATATATTCAAAGTAAATAGTCAGCATCTATTGCAAGACTCTCCACCTACCTATTTCTCTTCCTCGTATATCTTACATATCTTTCATCCTCACTTTCTTCATTCACACTCTTCCTCCCTTATTGCTCCACATTCATGTCTTCTCAAGCTTCATCCCTCTTTACCCATTTCCATCTATCTCTGTGCCTCCTGGTCTTACCCATCTAGCTGTCCCTCCCAAACTTCCTCCATCTCTTTTTTCCCTCTATTGCTCCCTCCCACTCTAGCTCCATCTCTTGCTCCCTACAACTTTTCCTCCATGTCTCTCTTCTTCCCTTCTTTATCTCACTTCCCCTTTTCCTCCCAGTTGCCTACTCTTCTCCCATCTCTTGCTCACTTTTTTTTATCCCTCTTCCTGTCACCTCTCCCTCCACCCTCTATTGCTCCATTCTCTCTCTCCTCTCTTCTTGCTCTTTCTGTCATTCTCTCTCCCCTCTCAAGTTGTCCTTTTTTCTTTCTTTCTTCCTCCTTTCCACTCCTCCAGCTTTCTCATCCTATTTCTCAGATCTTTCTCCCTGTACATCCTCCACCATGCTCTCTCTCCCCTTGTACTCCCATCTCTCTTCTTCTATTCCTCCCACCTCCTCTTCATCCCATGTATATCTGACCCCTCTTCTCTGTTCTTCCTTCCTCCGTTTTCCTCCCCTCTCCATCTTCCTCCTTTCTTTCTCTTCCTCTCCTTTCATATCTCTCGACCTCTTTTATCTCCCAATTTTCTTCCCTTTACTATCTCTATGTCCCTCCCAATCTTCCTCTATCACTATATATCACTTCTCACCCCTTTTCCTTCACTCTCAACCCCACTATCTCACTCATCTCTCCTCCTCTCGTCTATCTCTCTCATCTCTCTCTGGCTCACTCTTCCTTCATCTCTCGTTCTCTCTCCCTGCCATCTCTCTCTCCCTCTTCCTGCAATCTATCTCTCTACTCTCTGTTCGTCCCGTCTCTGTCCCACCTCCTCTTCCTGCAAGCTCTTTTCCCTCTCCCATCTCTTCCTTACCACCAGGGCTGCCATCAAGGGGTACACGTGTCTGTCTTTTTTTTTTATTATTATTCAGATTTAAAAAAAATATTTATTTTTTGCAAGCAGAGGAGAATTAGAGTGTTGGTGGCTGCTGTCAGTACTCACCAGGGCCTGGTGCAAACTGGCAACATAGAAATGAATCAGATTGTCTGCTTATCTTAGCTTACGTCTGAAGGGTGGGTCCTTTAGAGTGCAGATAGCTACCCTCAATAATCCACCTCTCCAGTTATTGGCTGCTTTTAAAGACTCTGTGTCTGAAGATTTTTATATCAGACACAACCCAATCACCCCCCCCCCCCCCCCCCATTACTCACACATGCCATCACCAGGTATATCGTTTATATAATTAACTTTCTTTCTCTCACTATTTCTACTCCATGTATACCTCTTTTCCTGCTCACTTCACCTGTGCCTTTGGGTACTTGTTTCCTAGCACGGCACCAACGATAAAAATTGTATCCATCGGGACCCCCGAAATCGCGTCCATCGCATGCAACTAAATCGCATGCGATCAAAGCGATTTTTACATTGGAATCAATGTAAAATGGTCCCTGAGACCCAATTTAACATTGTCCCCAATGTTAAATGGCCCCCAGACTCCAATTTTTTATTGTTTCCCAACCCTGATGGGTCAAATGCCCCCCCCATTGTTAACGCCACCCCACGATCAACGCGAACCCGAAGCGTGGCGAGCGGCGGCGGTACGCGTCCTACGAACTTTTCATACCCCCACTATCCACGTCGGCGTGGAGTTGATTTTATATAGTGTGGCGAGCACAGCGAGAAAAAGGTCGGAGGACGTGTACCGCCGCCCCTCGAGGGGTCGCTGCACTCGCCACGCTTCGGGTTGCAGTTCATCGTGGGGTGGCGTTAACAATGTTGGGGGGGGGGGGGTCATTTGTCATGTAAAATACCCATAAGGGTGGGTATACAATGAAAAATCGGGTCCATTGGCCCATTTAACATTGTTCCCTATGTAAAATCGCGTCCATCGCATTGGTCGCATCGCATGCCTTAACTTAAGGCATGCGATGGATGCAATTTTTTAATTGTCGGGGAAAAGCCTAAAAATAGCCCTAAAATCGCGTCGGTCGCATCCATCGCATACCTTAACTTAAGGTATGCGATCACCTACGACGGGCGCCGTGCTAGGAAACAAGTACCTGCCTTTGTTTGCAGCCCCCTCCCCTCTGTGCCTGTGATTGAGTCCCCCCCCCCCCCACACTCTTTATGTACTTCCTTTTAAGAGGCCCTACCTGTTTACTTTGTACTGGGCCCCACAAATTCTGCTTCCAGCTCTGCTTACCATGGGATATAATCAAATAGCGTCAATCACTTTACACAGGAGCTAATAGCCTGCAGCTAATTAAAACAAATTTGCAGCTCGTTAACAACTTAAAATAATTTTATTATTAAAATAAAAACAATAAATAAGTAAAGCCTGATCTGAGCAGTTTTCTGTCTGCAGCATAGCTTTAGATGTTTTGTGTTTGATTAGAAGTATATTCTTGCAGGAAACAAGTACTGATGAGAGGTTAGCCATGTATCTTTCCTGTTTTTCAGGAAACACTGGAGTTTTTAGTTTTTCTTCTCCCCCGCTAAAACCACAAACTAAACTTAGTTTTTAATCCCAAGTCACCATTAAAATGAAAGAAAATGTAGTTGGAGACATTTTTATGCAAAGTGGTTTGCGATCTCTTGGAGTTTTAGCAGTAGATAAGTATATAATAACAGAACCGGCATTCTGTAAAAGAGATTTTTAGCATGCTCTCTAGATCATGTGAGGCGAGTTTAAGCATGTAAATGAGCTTGTTGTACTATACGTTGTAAGAATTCTAGCTCTACAAATGTTTTTATTTCTTTTTTTATGTCCAAAAAAAACAAATAATACAAAAAAACAAATATGATTTTTTTATTTTTTTTTATAAACAGTAGTCTTTATTGTAATCGCAAGAATACAAAGAAACGTCCAATATATGGCCAATTATAAATTCTATTTTAATCTGTATATAGTTTTGATAATTAGGAAATGTGAATAGTTTTTTTCTACGCCAAATAACTTCTGTCTCCTCATTTTCATTTTAATTCTATATGTGAGCTTATATACAGTAAGATTTGCAAACCTTTTACTGTATATAAAATTAATCCTAATTGAATTAGTTGAATCTTTCTAGGTCTAGCATGCCCATTTTTTTGGACAGGCGAAGCAATTTGTAAGGTTTTTTTTTTTTTTTAAATACATATATTCTATGATTTGTAAATGATAGAGATATACTTTAAATAAATCAGCAGAGAAAAGGGCTCGTGGTGCATGGGGGGGAGGGGGTCGCGATGGTGAGGGGGGTGACAGCGGTGGTGCATGCGCAATACAACATTGGGGTGTTTTTCATGAAAAATATCTTGATGGTGGCGCAGCGACTCATTGCAAGGAGAGAGCTTATTCACAAGCACTGTCTAAGCTTGAGATAATTGATACATATCTGCAATGTATGCAATTTTCACATTGCATGTTTGGGTGATATTATCAGATCACACACCTGCATCCTTAGATACGGATGGTGATAAATGAGCCCCTAAGAAAGGTATTCAGTCAAGTCCGTAATTTTGGCGAAAAAACTGTCTTTAATATTTAATTGCAGGCGTTTTCTCACGGTTTTATAGGCTTTTTTCCCCCACCAATGCCGATTCACTTGTTTAAAGTTGAGTTGTCATCGTCGAAAAGTAACTTAAAAACACAGGCGAAAACGTCCACAGTTTTGACAAAACATATGACTCAGCTATCTGCCATCCACACTGATTTTGACCGTTACTTTTTCAACTAGCCAAAAAAAACTTCACTTTAATTGAATAGGTCAAAACTACATTTGAAACATCAAAAAGTGCATTTTTTTTTCAAATGGTCTTAAAAACACCTAATTGAATACCCTTATTTGTGGTTTAGAAGTCACTAATTCAGATGACTTCCAAGCAGCTAAGCAATGTAACAAAGCAACAAGGAAGACATAGAAGAATCTGCAGCAGAAAGAAAGAAGTAATAATGTCGTTGGTATGGCCTCATCTAGAATGCTGTATCCAGTTGTGGGTGCCATTTCTCCAGAAGGCTATAAACCTATTAGAGAAGGTACAATGAAGAGCAACTAAAACAGTGCATGGCCTACATCACAAAACTTACCCGGAAAGACCAAGTAAAATAGAGTAACCAAGGGTGGGTCTGTTTTCAATTTCACTCTGATGCTGTCTTAAATGGATACTCAGGCCTTAACAAAACTCTATAACATATGGAAAGACTTAATAATGTGGAGCAGAGAAGGGAAAGGGGGGCCACTTACAAATATAGCAGGGGTATTATCAAGGTCCAGCAGGGAACCATTCTTGAAATGAAGAGCAGTATTAGAATATGAGGACATGCACTGACACTGGGGGGAGGTAGATTTAGGGGAAATTTCAGGAAAATTACTTCCCAGAAATGGTAGTGAACAAGTGGAATATCCTCCCATCAGAGGTGGTAGAGGCTAAGACAGTAAAGCAATTTACACATGCATGCAATATAGACTTTAGGATATCCTTACAAAGAAATAAGGATCAAATAGTGTTTGAGGTAACAAATATTGTTAAAAAGGGGCAAAATAGTTGTGAATAATGGTTGCTCTCTATTGTCACATTCTATGTTTCTATGAGAATTGTTTTTTTCTTTTCTTACAAGCATTGTTTAAACTGACTTCTATATACCACCAAATAGACTAGGGGTGGGCAATAAGCGTCCCCCCAGCTGTTGATGAACTACACCTGCCAGCATGACTTGCCTTAGTTTTGCTATGTGGCCATGCTGAAACTGATGCAAGGCATGCTGGGATGTGTAGTTCATCAACAGCTGAAATAGACACTTGCTTTACGTGCCTGGCTTGCATTAGAGAAGCCAATATTTCAAAACCTGTTTAAAAGTGTTTGTTTTACAGCTATTTAATGTTATACTACAATAATATCATCTCACTGTCTGCATGTAAAGGTTCTATTACAAGCACAATCTTTTCAATGCTTCGCTTGCACTGTAGAGGAAGTGATATTGTTTAAACCAGGTTTTGTTAAACTTACTTTGGCAGGATTTCCGCTACGCTGTAGCTCAGGCCTCCAAACATCTTGGAAAGCCAGTGATTGAGGACAAGATCCTTAATCAAATCCTGTACTACCTGCCTCAGCTGTATGAACTGAACCGCGACGTGCTGAGAGAGCTACATGGGAGGATGTCACAGTGGTATGTATGGGTTATCTATTTTATATTGGACACAGACAAATGGCAATCTTGTTTCCTCTAATTTGTAAATATAATAGTGGCGGCAGATGCATTACTACATTGGACACGATCCCTTGAAAATAGAAATATCAGGATGTGACATTTGATGACCCTGCCTACATCACTGCTCTTCTATATATTAAATATTGTCATTGATATCTAGGAACGAGCAACAGAAAATCTCTGATATTTTTGTGAAGAAAGGTCCTTACCTGAAGATGTATTCTACGTACATCCGAGAATTTGATGGGAATGTGGCATTACTTGATGAGCAGTGCAAGAAGAACACCGCTTTTGCCGGGGTTGTTAAAGATTTTGAGGTAATGACATCTGAACATCTGCCACACACATGTTTTTATACGTTTCATAAACCATTTTTAAGTAAAGATTATTTTTAAATACATATTTAAGCATTCATTTTCAGAAATTTAAATCGGGTGTTAATGTCAACATTAATCACGTAGACAGTGATAAAATATTGACATATTCAAATGATGACATTTCGTGCTGGTGACCAGGTGGTGATTTACCTTCTGCAGCGACCTTTTCTGGGTTCTGGCAGTCATATGACTATCACTTCTATGTCACAGCTCTGATCCTCCATTTTTTGATAAGTATTTTTCAACTATACCTCACCCTAATCCCTACCCCTCCCTGTAGTGCCTGATCATAACGCTCCTGTCTGCAGCCTAACCCTAACTTAACTTCACCCTAGTGTCTTACTCTAGGCCTTCCACCCGCAGCCTTACCCTAATGATGACATTCAGAGACTTTGGACATGTTGCCTGTAGACATTTTAATATTGTCAACATGGTTTTTGTCAACCTTTTAACTACATCCCCAAATTGGCAGTTCATGGTTAATAGTTATCGCAATGAAAAAATATGACTTAAATAACAATCACTGATTAGAAGAAAAATACAGGCTTTTATTAACATAAATGCAACCTTGCAGATTGCACTATAACAGTAGCAATATACTTAAACAAAAAGAAACAGTGGTCCATAGATAGTGGGCCACCGTTCAAAAGAAGAATTCCTTTTTGGAGGCACACTTTTGAAAGAGTAAGGATAATGTTGAATGAGTACTCATTCAACATTATCCTTACTCTTTCAAAAGTGTGCCTCCAAAAAGGAATTCTTCTTGGACCACTGTTTCTTTTTGTTTAAGTATATTAGTACTTAATTCCTGGGGGCACCTCCAACACATAATTTTTTGTATGTATACAAATATATTGTTTGTTTAGTTGGTTCTATAATTCACACGTAACTAGTTTATGTCCTGTGCTGGATACTACTCCTATTTGCTACCTACTATAACAGTAGCAGCCAAGTCACATATTGTTTTTAATACACAATGCAAACTTCCACCTACGATTGTAATATTTGTTATACTTCTTTTATCCAAAATACACAGTATAATTGCTCTTTATATAAAAATAAAGATTTTCATGATGGATAAATGGATTCTATTCCAGATTCTTATTTGACCTTCTGTAGCTAGTGAGAACGGTGGTGAAAGCTTGGTGGTCTGGGTAGCCGGTATGTCATGGCTATCCTGGCTATTGTCCGTCTATCTGCAACTAGTACTACCGGATTACTGAGCGCAGTGTTCCCAAATGCACTGTAGCACAGATCATACTGCACCCAATTTGGCCTTGCAGTACCGCTTTTTTTATGCTTCAGATTGTGCACTTTGCTGAACTGCTTGTGTGCGATGAATTCCTTTGGATGCCAGCATCTGTGCAATATTACGATACCCCATCTCATCCTTAACAGTGCCGGCCATCTGACGCCTAATTTCCTCTTCTGCCCTGATTAGCAGCAGCTCTCGGATCTCTGTATCGGTCCAGTTGGTGGACGCACACATGCTCCATGCTTTCTGCAGGGCATTGACAGATGACGTCATCTGCCAGAGAAACAGAAGCTCCAATCACCTTCTCTGGATGAACCCTGGGTTAGATAACCCGTGTAGCATTTCCTGTGTTGGATTCCCGGTTAACAGGACCCAAGATATTTTGTTTAGACACCTTTTACACCAAGCACCGACTCGGCAATGACCGGGTTATTTTATTGGTGTAAAGTAGACTATGCATTGACTGAACCCCAATACTGTCGCTACCCCTCCTACCTGAATTTTTTTATTCATGTGAATGCAGTTTTTATAGGGGAGGCGGGCCATAGGCAGGGCTGCCATCAGCAATTGTTGACCCCAGGACTGACAAAATAGGGAGCTTTCTATCTCTCTCTCACTATTCTCCAACAACTCCACTCAGCATCGACATTTTATTTTCTTACTCGGCCTGGATAATTAGGAAGAAAATCGGTGCGTCTGTAGCATGGAATCTTTGGGCCTGATTCTGGTTCACTCGCAAAAGCAAATTCTCTCTCCAATGGACAAAACCATGTGCACTGCTGGTGGGGCAGATGTAACATGTGCAGAGAGGGTTAGATTTGGGTGTTATTTTGTTTCTGTGCAGAGTAAATACTGATTGCTTTATTTTTACACTGCAATATAGATATCAGTTTGAAGTACACACCCCACCCAAATCTAACTCTCTACATCCTGCAGTGCACATGGTTTTGTCCATTAGAGAGATAATTTTCTTTTGCAAGTGAACCAGAATCAGGGCCTTTTTTTCAGATAAAAAAAAAAACCTTGTTATAGATGTGAAACGAATGTTCTGACCAGTGAAGTATCATATCTGAAGTCATGCAATCCTAGGATTGTTCTGATCACTACAAGAAACATATTTAGATTTATTTTGTGTCTTCTCATGGTGTATTAATTGCACAGTACCTAAGTGTGTAGGAATAGGAACTATAAAGCTTTTTAAACACCCTGAATTTCTTCTCTTTCAGATGAGTGCACGTTGCGCTAGTTTAGCACTGAAGCATTACTTACTCAAACCTGTTCAAAGGATTCCTCAGTACAGACTACTTTTAACAGGTACACAAAACTAGCTGTACAGTATTGAAACAGTTGCTTAAATTATCTTTCTACCCTTCCTAATCTGTAGATACACTTCAAAGAATTCACTATACACTACTAAGTAGGCAATATATTTTAAATGGAAATACTCAAGTACTATCCACCTCATTGATAACTTAAATGGATTGTCTTCATAAGTAAAATTGTATGATGTTTGTGTTTGTGTGTGTGTGTGTGTGTAGGGATGTTCCACGATAACTCTCCAACGATTTAACTATTCGTCTTCAAACTTTGCACACTACCTTATCTTAAGGGACGATCTAAGTTAGAAGATGGGTTTAAACAGAAGCTATTTCTGTTGTTTTCATGCATTGTGATATGTCGCTGGAAAGCGTATGACTTTCTGAATACAACCAGGGCCGCTGAAATCGCCGCCGGGCCCCCGGCCAAAAAGTGCGAAGCACTCACACTTTTGCAATATGCCTGTAAAATTTTACAGACAGATTGCAGGGCAGGACCTGATGTGCCTTACCCTGTGCTGGAGGGGGATTGGTTTGAAATCCCAGCGGTCAAAATCCCAATGCCAGAATCCCGACCGCCGAAATTCCGACAGGTGGGGGGGCCTGGATCGCCCGCCCTTGCGGGCTCGCCGCCCTCGCCACGCAGCGTGCCTGGTGCCTCGCTACGCTCAGCACACTTATTTACTCTGCCTCTATGGGTGTCGTGGACACCCACAGAGGGACAAAGTGCCGGGATTTCGGCGGTCGGGATTCTGATGATATGAACTGATGATAATTGCAGCACTTCCAAGATTATTACTTTAAAGGCCCTAAAGTGAGGCTCACAGGTCCTTAATCAGATTACACAAATTAATTCACATTTGTATCTCAAGCATGACACGGAAAATCTATCTAATGCTTGCTATGTACATACTGTAAGATTTCACTATAATATTTTCAAGAACATATAAGTTTAATGTTTTGATTATAATAAGGATATTATTATTGTTACAAATGTAATTTTTAACATTTATTTTCAGTACAGTGGTAAATCCACTATATGTTGGCATAGATGGTTGAGCAGAACCTTATTTACAGTATGTATGTATATGTCCCTTTTGTGACACCTTTGTGCTATGTATTTATTACAGACTGTGCAGTAGGACATCAGTTTATTTAGCTTTCTTTTGAAAAATGTAAGCCAGTGCTCAACATCAAAGTACAAGGTTTCAGTGCCTCATGGGGTGGGGGTTTGCCTCCTAGCCGGCTCTAAACTGTGTAGCTTTCCTTCTCTTTGAGCATCAAATTCATGTGTTAACCTCAAAGCCACATCAAAGCAGGCAGGTTCAGGACAGACATGCTCTTTGCATTAATGAAAGTCAACCCCCTATTGGCATTTTGAAGTGATGATAGATTTATTTTTATTTTTTTATTTATGTTTTATGGCATAGTCCTTTTATTTCCTCTACATGGTGCAGGAATTAACATCCTTCTGACTTAAGGCACTTGTAGCTGCTTTCTAAAGATGTAATTATCCATTAGAAAGTGTTTTGGGTGTATGCATATATGGTATGGATGTAGGTATGTATGTATGGTAGGCAATCCGCTGTTCTGAAGCATTCTTTGCTACATGATGACTGGTATGTGATATTGAGAAAAAAGTAAGATTTTGTACCTAGCCATAAACTAACAAAATGAGAATGTCTGGTTATTCAGGACAACTGCGGCGTAATATGATCTGATTCTATGATTACATTTCCTATAAGCTACTACAAATCATACTTGCCTACTTTTGAAAACTATTTCCAGGGAGATTTTAGCTGCTATTAAAATGTGCCACGTCACTGAAAGGGTGTGTCACAGTGGCATAACTAGTGTAAGGCTTGGGGGTGCGAGCGGCAGCAGGGTCTGTGTGGGCGCCGGCACAGAGCCGGCTATTGGCTACTGTGTACAGGATAGATGGGAGGTTAATTTGGCACATTTGAGTGGTGAGGCACGGTTGTGGGGAGATTTATTTTAGGAGGCGGCACTTCCACAATTTCCAACGAGGGGGGGCGCACATTTTATAGTTACGCCACTGGTGTGTCATGCTCCGCCCAGACGGTGTATCTAACTCCACCTATGAGCAGGGCCGCCAAGAGGTGGTGGTTGGGGGGGGGGGGGTGTGGGGTGGGGGTGGGTACATATTTCCTGGGCCTGGCCATTTCACTGGAGCCTGGGTCAGAGTTCACAAAAAGATTTTATATATATATATATATATATATAGATAGATAGATAGATAGATATATATATATATATACACACCTGTCTGCTGAGTTTCCTTTTTCAAGTGCCGCCGCCACCCCGCTACATGTAACTGACTGCTTCATCGCAGCGCAGTCCGGAGGCCACTGACTTAATTATATCTCCCTAAGCTGGAGTTTGTTTTGTACCTAACTTTGGGAGTGCCGCCTCAGTGTATGTGTGTGTGTGTGTGTGTGTATGTCTATATATATATATATATATTTCTTTTTTTTTCTGTGACGGGGGTCATGTAGACGGAGATCACCCAGGCGAGCTGGAGGAGGGGTGGGGTGTGGAGGCGCAGCGCTACTATGGACGATGTATGCTGCTGGTCCCCTCCTCTCCCCTCCACTGATTGGCACCGCTAGTCCCATGTCTCCTCCCATGCTGCCTCTGTCACTGGTCCGCAGCTCCTCTCTTTCCTTCTGCCGCTGCAGCCTTGCTGTATGGCCCGCTGTGGCTGTATCCCCAGAGGCCTCGGCTAAACATGCCCCAAACATGCTGTGGTCACACCCCCTACAGGGGGCCCCCGAAAAATTGTTGTACTGGGTATTTCTCTTGGAAGCCCTGCCTGTGGGCTTACCTATCACCACTAAGGGGTGTGTCCTGCAGTGGTAGAAGAATACTCTGGAACACTCTGGGTGTGATTCAGATTTGGATGTTGCTGCCTGTAGTACTGCACTTAACGAAAGAAAACTCTTCTGCCTCTCTTGCTGCATGTGTGTTTTTGAAAGAGAGAGAGTAGAAAAGAGAGTGCATTTGTGAGAAACTGAGGGAAAGTTTGTGTGAGAGATGCAGAGGTTGGAGCCAAAGAGGGAATGTGTGTGAGAAGGAGAGAGTTCGAGAGACAGAGAGGAAGAGTGTGAGAGATGGGGAGAAAGGAAGAGAGAAAGTGTGAATGGGGGAGAGAGTTTGAGAGAATTATATTATACACAGCCCCCACTTCCCCCGCACTAGTAAATACAGCCTCCACTCCATTATAAACAGCCCCTATTCCCCCCAGTAGTACATAGAGCCCCCACTCCCTATTATACACAGCCCCTACTCCCCCCAGGAGTACACACAGCCCCCACTCCCTCATTATGCACAGCCCCCACTCCCCCAGTACATTAAGCTCCAACCCCCCCCCCCCAGTAGTACATACTGCCCCCTCTCCCCCATTATACGCAACCCCCACTCACCCAGAGCACACACATACCTCCCAACTGCCCCGCTAAACGCGGGAACGTCCCGATTTTTGTGGACATTCCCGCATCCCTCCCGCGGCCGGCAGTGTCCCGCTGCGGGGGGGGGGGGGGGGGGGGAGTTGGGCATTCCCCCCAATGGGAGAAGCTGCTGGCTCTGCTTCTCCCACTGTGACTTCCTGTCAGCATGTTCTGCAGCTCGGCCACCGCTATCCACATCCCTGCGGTGGTTGGCTTTGATGTCTCCCATGCCGGCCCCGCCATTTCCAGAATCGCACATGAGCTGTCCGGATTTAATGGAGGTCCCAGAAACCGGGAGGACTGAGAGGGTTTGTGGGGCAGCGGGAGGCTCATGTAAAATTCGTGAGCCTCCCGCATCAAGCCTGGTACAAATTACTTGGCTGTTGACAGACATTTAAAATGTGCAATTGTATGTGCTTTATGTATAGCTTTTTGTAGCCACAGTGGCGCAGCACTGATTATTTCTAGATTTGCTTTGATGGCCTGCTTGTTTGAATTTGCATCATTTGTTTAATAAATAGTGCAATATTATAATTCATTTCCTGCAAATCTGGGTAGGAATGTTTCTGCTCCCAGAGTAGACAGGTGCTTTTCAAGAACCAGTTCCAAGTCTTTTATCATCATGTGATCCTCAATGTGCCTAAACATGCTGCAGGAATTCATGTGGCCCTACTTTGTGCATTATTAAATAAAATAAATAGCTTGTTATCCATTGCTTTGCTACTATGGCCCTCTAGTGGTGACACGGTACAGTTTTTGTCTAATTCAACAAAAATCATTATTTTGTTTGGCATTAGATATCCAATACATTAAAATCCTTATTTTTAATGTGTTATCTGTAGTACTTATAGACAGTTTTTTCTACAGATTATCTCAAGAATCTATCTCAGGAATCATCAGACTACAACGATACACAAGGTATAGCCACCCCTCATTAAGCTTTTGTTTTATATATTTTTATACATTTCTGAATTGAGCTTAAAGCTACAGTACACCTACCTATGTAATAGATTTTTACAAACATGCCTATACCCCTACCTAGCTGATGCTCTAGGATCTTTCACCATGTGCAAACATTTCTAAGCTGTGGACTCAGTTAGTTCTATAATACCCCTTTCACACCGCACCAATAACTGTGGTCTAACCCGGGTTGTTGCCGGGTCAACCCGGGTTACTGTCCGGTGTGAAAGGGCCTTTTGAAAAAAAAAAAAAAAACCCGGGTCCAGCCAGCAATCCGACCCGGGTTAAAAGAAGGGTTTTACCCTGGTCGGACTCACGTTGCTGGGCATTGTGCATGAGTAACCCAAGTCAAGCGACCCGGGTCCCATTCACACTATAGAGAGAAGTCAGCATCAGCTCCAAATGCTTCCTCCTACCCCGGTGATGTGCCGCCGCCTCCCCTCTCGATAATGTTGGCGACCCGGCTTATTGCCGGGTTGCTGTGGGAGCTTCTCCTCGCAAATGCTGGGTCGCTCCTGAGATCGTGTCAAAATCCAGGTACAACTCTGCTTTTGAGATGTGAAAGGGATATTACTGAGAACTGCAGACAATGTGATTGGTCCCCCACTGACATCTATTGAATAGGGAGTTGTTTAACAATGCAAAATCCCTTTTTAAATATTGTATTTACATAATTGAATGTAAATGATAAATGTGTACTGGCATACATTGTGATAGCACCATGGGGGAATAGCAGAGAGAGATAAAGAGGACACAGACAGTGTACCAGCCAATCGACTTTCTAACTGCCATGTTACAGGCTGTGCTTGAAAAATGACAGCTAGGAGCTGGTTGTTTGGTGCTTGGTCTTTTCCAACTTTATCACTCTCGTAAGTTTAGTACATCGGCCCTAAGTTATTTTTTTGAACTGCTGATGATCTTGTGGATATTATGTAAAAACACTACCCAGTTCTGATCAGATTTGATACTGTATTTGTGAAATATCTATACATATATATGTGCAGTATCTATACACGTATTAGGCATTTATAAATGGAAACAATGTGGATATTTTTAAACCATTAAGTAATGCTTATATTATCTTCCTATGTAGCTGCGCTGAGTGTGGTCACTGAGGTTGCTAATCATGCTAATGATATCTTGAAGCAAGGGGTACGTATTTATGAGACCCTCAGGGACGTGCGGTGTGGTAAATAGCAAAGGAGTCCCTGACAAGTACCAGAGCCAGATTTGCACACAATATATAAGCCATGGGGTACATGCCAGCATTATACACATGTGCAGCAATATACACTACTGGAGATTTGCTGAGTTTTGATAAGCGATGTACAGAAAAGGTAGCCAGGTGAGGCACTGCCTCACCTGCCATAGACTTTTTACTCCAGAGTTTTGACTATAAAAATTATTAGAATAATAAAAATAAGATTTTTTAAATATATTCTTTGTATTTTTGACATACTTTATGAATACAAAACTCCAACATATACGTTAGTATGACAGGGTAGGCTCTGCCTCACCTGCCTCACCTGCCTCACCCCACTGCACACCACTGGAGACCCTTCAAATTACTTTAAAGAAATATAGCATTTGTATGGTCCGTGCCACTAAAAACACACACGCGTATTCATAAACACTGATTGAAGGAATTATTTGCTTACTGAATGAATGCATTCCCAATTCATATCCGAGACCATATTTAATAGCAACTGATATGTATTTATCATTAGTAAAACATTTTTTACAAAAAGCAACCAGAAGTTTTGTTTTGTGGCCTCTATTTCATGAGTAGACTTTTTCTACACACAATTTTGTTTTACTCCTAGAACATTTAGGCAGATACTGTATAGATCTGACATTATGAAATCATAGTGTAACACAATGCTTTCTAAAGCTTTTTCCTGGCACAATAAAATGCAAATACATACTGTAAATACTTAAGGTGAAATTGTAGGTGTATAATAAATGCAATACTGTTGTCATCTGAGTGTTAATTCATGTATTTCTTTTAAAGGATAACTTTCAAAAGCTTATGCAGATCCAGTATAGTTTAAATGGTCATCATGAGATTGTACAGCCAGGAAGGGTAGGTACTAAACACTATGTACACATTCTTTGTTTAACCACAAGTAATGGAATAACTGGAACATACAATTGGGGATTTACTACTTCGAATGTATTTTATTTCTTTCATTTACTATTTAAGTTGAATATACACCAGGCTTCTTACCGTATGTAATATGGCACAGCATAGGATGTTAATAATGAGTCTCTCTAGGTAATCATCTATTATTATTTGCATTTTGAAAAGTGTGTAATGGTAATACTGTATAACAGGGGCCATGTAAGAGAGTCTCCTGGCCATAAGCATTTTGGAAAAGGGATACTCAACCTGTATTATCTTTTAGAACAGGGGTGGCCAAACTGGTCCTCGAGATCCACCAACAGTCCACGTTTTCCAAGCCACCTAGCTGGTGCACAGCTGTAGTCATTACTAACTGTCACTTTTTCAAACATGCTGCATTTATTTCTACTATAGATCCACAGGTTGCCTGAAACACATGAACTGTTGGTAGATCTTGAGAACTGGTTTGACCAACAGTGTTCTAGAAAGTGCTAAATAAATAAGAAGTAGATTCTGATTGGTTGCCATAACAACATCCCATCTGAAATAGAACACCGATCTCAGTAAATAAAACCCTATGTGTGAATTCAGGGCAGGTGTCCAATGTGTAAAATGTGTGGAGAAAACATTCCCACGCAGCGGGCCCGGTGCCTCGCTACGCTTGGCACACTACTTTATTCTCCCTCTGTGGGTGTCGTGGACACCCATAGAGGGAGAAAGTGTTGGGATTCCAGCGGTCAGGATTCCTGCGTCGGGATTTTGAACGCCGGGATTCTAACTGTATCCTGTGTGGATATATGGTATGCTTTTTTTTTTTTTTTTTTTAAAGCTCATCAGATCAGAAACATCTGCAGGTGTATTGTAAGCTTGCAGCAGGGCCCTCTAACCTCCAAGTCTGTCTGTTGTTACCCAGTTTGTTTCATCACTGTCTACTATTGTAAAGCGCAATGGAATCTGCTGCGCTATATAAGAAACTGTAAATAAAGAAATAGGCGTAAGGCTTTATTTGGGATGTAGCACTATTAGACAAAATGTAATGAGGGGCCATGGCCATTGTGGGAAAAGTTATTTGCTGTATGTATTTAGAATTTAGGCATGTGGATCTGATTATAAGGTGGGAGTAAAAAGAGAGCAAATAACTGTGCATCTGTACAAACGGTGTTGCAATGAATGAGGTCAAATACAATTGAATTTTTTTTATGCTTGTGCATGTAGCCAATTAACACTGGGCAGCATTGTATTTAGTATGCAATTTAAATTTGAGTTTAGCCACACCTCTGCATATGCTACATCTACCCCACTGCGGTGCAACATGGTCTTGCCAAGGTGCAAAGTTACTTCCTCTTTTTTGTATTACTCCCACTACCTAGAATCATGCCTTCATTTGGAAAACTCTAAAAACACAAATCTAATGCTCAAGCATTAAATCTAATGCTCAATGTGAGCATTACAATTGTAGATTGTAATTTCCTACCCTCCAGGAATTGTTGGGAGGCTCACGAAAATCACGAGGCGCTCCCGGTCCCCCAGAAAGGCGGATAAGTCTCCTACATCCCCACCAGCTGATCACAACCCTTGACACTACTTAATGGTCCTCCCTTGACAGAGCACAAGTGGGTCGTCTGATGGGGACCAGAATGAGAGATTTGTGCTGAATTGCGTCATAGTAGCACCGCTCCTTGCTATACAATATCTATTTTATCAGCACTGTATAGAGGGGATGAAGCCACAAAGCCGCAGTTGTGCCACCCCTGATCAGCCCACCTTTCCACAGGCCATGCCCCCTATGTGCCAACCAGGCTGCCCCCCCCACATAGGAGGGCGAGCAAGTTTGTATGGTTTGTGCTGACTGAAAGCCACTAAAGTGAATGTGTCTTTTAAATTACCAGACTTCTCTACATAATCTGTCCTGTGCAAATTGGCAACCTTTTCACTTCCTTTGTGGGACATCCCAGCAATATGGCATCCAACCAGATTGCGGAGATGTCTACAATGTCACAGAGTATGGGTGGTGTCACATGGGGAACTTTGAGGAGTTAAACATTAATTTTGTGCTTCGTTTGAGATGCTGGGACAGGTTAAAGTAAAATGCTCCTCTCTCTGGCGTTTTAATAGGTGAGGTATCCCTAATGCAAGTTTTCATGTGGGTTCCCTTCTGCAGAAAATATGATGCAGGGGCGGATCCAGGAGAAAATGCCAGGAGCACCATGAGAGGGGATGGTGTGAGGGGGGGGGGGGGTGTTGCCCGTGTGGCATCAAAACTGAAGGATGTAGTAGTGCGCGTGCGCTCCGGTAAAGGGTGTGTGGCCATGGAAAGGGGCGTGTCCTTTTAATTGTAGACCCCGTTATACTTGCCCCTTACACATGATGCCAAACAGAATGAGAACAAATTCACATAATGCCACACGGATTGAGCCAAATTTCACATAATGCCACACGGATTGAGCCAAAATTCACATAATGCCACATAGATTGAGACCAAATTCACATAACTCCACACGGATTGAGCCAAAATGCACAATAAATTAAACAAATAGGGACATTGTGCTCCGAAGGCGCGCTGCAAAAATTTACACCGTAATGCCCATTACACGTTAAGCCACACACCATATTGTCCATTACATATTGTGAAAAACACCGTAATGCCCATTACAAATTATGTAACATAAATGCTGCTTACCTACATGCTCGTTGCCAGGGGTTCCATGTTCGTTGCCATGTGGGATTACATGTTCGTTGCCACCTGGGATTACATGCTCATTGCCAGTGGTTCCATGTTTGTTGCCATGTGGGATTACATGCTCGTTGCCAGGGGTTCTATGCTTGTTGCCAAGGGGGAATACATGCTCGTTGCCATGTGGGATTACATGACCGTTGCCATGGGGGTTACATGGTCGTTGCATGTGGGAATAAATAAATGCTCATTGCCAAGGGGGAATATATGCTCCCAGTGTTGGGGGACAGCCACTGCCTCCGGGAAGAATTGTATGCACTAATAGCGGGCAGAGAGCCAAGGGCTGCCCAGCTGTATTCACAGTGCTGCAGTCCCCTACTCCTGGCTATTTAAATCCCCCCTGACAGCCGGGCAGACAGAGAGCAGGGGCTGCCAAGCTGTATTCACAGTGCTGCATGTCCTGGGCTCCCGGCCATTTCAAATCTTGTATTGCCGGGACTCTGGTGTCCAGGACGTGCAGCACTGTGAATATAGCCAGGCAGTCCCCGCTCTCAGTGTGCCCGGCTGTCAGTGCATAGATATACAGTCCTTCCCGGCAGCACTGTCCCTGTTACAGGGAGGGGGGGGGGGGGATGTGTGTCAGTAATGACAGGGTGCCCCCCCCCCCCCCCTTAATCCGCCAATGTGCAGGGAAATATTTTGCAAATAGCCCTCTGTGGCCCCTGCATATCCTTACATAGTGTAAAACAAAGTCACTGCAGCACGTGTCCAGTGTGTGCTGTGCTGGTGCCGGGAGGTAGGGGGAATGGGTGAGGCAGACCAGGGCCCCCACCAGGACCCTCCATCAGTGCTAGGCCAAGGTAAATTAGTATCCAACCCGAACTACTCGGCCATCATGAGAGCAAGTGGCAGCAAACACGGGGCCACAGAGATGCCCAGAGCAGCGAGTGCTCTCCCCATCTTGCGCTGCAGCCGACTGCAACAATGAGAGCAATTGTGGGCACTGCACAGAGGGCTAGATGCCCATGCACACATCAGCACACAGATTCTCACTGTCACACACCCGGGAGGAGGCAGCCCCTCCGCCACACGTACCGGCATCTGGTAAACCGTATCCTCGGTTAGGTGTCTTTTGCTGCTTGCAGTGCACGCAGGAAGCCACCCACCCCATATCCAGCAACAGCACCAGCTGATGGGTAGCAGGAAGTGCATGATAGGGGAGTAGAGCGGGTGGCTGAGGCAGGGGGTGTATGATGGGTAGCAGGGGGTGTGTGATGGGTAGTAGGGAGTGTGTGATGGGGAGCAGGGGGCATAGAGCGGGGTTGCTGAGGCAGGGGGTGTGTGATGTGTAGCAGGAGGCATGCAATAGGACACGATTGCAAATGAAAACTGAAAAAACTTTCTAATAGAGGGGTAGATTTATTAAGCTTGGTGAAGTGACAAACTGTCTGGTTTTTATCACCAGCCAATCGGCTCCTACCTGGGAAGTTACAGGTTTGGTTTGAAACATGAGGAGCTGATTGGCCGGTGATAAAAACTAGACACTTTATCACTTCACCGAGCTTAATAAATCTACCCCTGAGGGTCATATTCTTACTGGCTGTGGAACTGGAGAAACTATATTAATACACAGAATCCTAATGATTCTCTTAAATTTACCATTTAATTTTAAACGAGTCTAGTTCCCGATATCAGTTTGCTTTGTCATGACCATAAATAAAGCACAAGGTCAAACACTTAATGTAGCTGGAGTTGATCTAAGTGGGGAATATTTTTCCCATGGCCAAGTTCACTTGGTCCTTTAGTGTATCTTCTCAAAAAAATATTTTTGTACTCCCATTCAAAGGAAAAACGACAAATCTGGCCTATAAAGAAATTTTAGTCCATTAATCTTATTTTTTTTTTATTCATAAACCCCGTTTCTAGTAAAAATCTACCCATGTGAAGCAGGGGTGGGTTGCTAGTGCACCATGTTTCTGGGTTCAGCTTGATTTGACCGTGATTTGGGATTCAGGATGTGATGCTTGGGACCTATTGGCCCAGTGGCACGCATGTACTGCACATCCCAACCTCCATCATGTGAAAGCGTTTAAGATGATATAAGTCTTTATGCCTGGTCTTCAGGGTTGAATTACTGTTTGGTAAGAAAATTCATTTTAACTTCAACCTTTTGAGACAGAAATTCAACCTGTCACACAGTCACAGCAACACACGTTAGCGTGTTTAGCATGAATAACTTGTGTAACTGTCAGCTCAGCAAGACAGGGTGACCTGTAAATTAGGCAATGACACGTGAAGAGGGGAATTAAGGCAAGTAGGAGTTCACAGGCTAATGGATAGATAGTGGAAGGAGCTGGGTCATCAAGCAGCACAGACAACTGAGACTTGTGGAATGCTAATTTAAATTAAATTAATGTAGCTAACTTATTATTAATTGCACACCATAGTAGACTTTAGTTTATTTTTATGTTTGTATTCTGCTTGCTCAGGTCTTCTTGAAAGAGGGGACTTTGATGAAGCTTTCCAGGAAGGTCATGCAACCACGAATGTTTTTTTTGGTAAGTTGCCATATTAGTAAAAATTGGTGGAGGAAACACCTAGTCATTATTGTATACAGCAGAATAGGAAACACAATGTCTTCTGTTAACTGTTTCTTTTTTTTGCTTATTCGCCTTTTTATATACAGTATAGGATAATGTACCATTTACAATAGTGATTGATAGTTGTGTGTGGCATTTATATTCTCACAGGATTACCTCAGGGGATTGGTGCCAAATTAAAGTATTTAGCAGGTTAAAAAAGATGCATTATATATATATTATATTTTGTTTTCACATCATTAGTTGCTTTTAACATTATTATGTCATTTTTGCTAACTTTGACCTACCTACATTTAGAAGCGTATTATATAAACCTACATTAATCCTATCAATTTTGTGACAATATCTATTAATGTAATATGGATAAATTATTTTTGACTTTTTTTTCAGTTCAATGATGCTTTATTATACACAACCCCGGTCCAATCAGGAATGTTTAAACTTAACAATATGCTCTCTCTGGCTGGGATGAAGGTACAGTGCAAGCTTGTCCATTTCTATATACTGTAATATTGTCAGTACATTTGCTTTGGTATCGAACAATAAATATATATTCTATCATTTATACTTCTAGGTGAGGAAACCAACCCAAGAGGCTTATCAAAATGAGTTGAATATAGAAAGTGTGGAGAGATCCTTCATTTTGTCTGCCAGGTACTACGCAATAGTACCACCTATTAAGTTACTGACAATGAAGACATGGGCCTGTATGTAATTGAAGTCTGATGTCAATGGCCGTGCAGGATGCTAGCTGAACTGGGACATTTTTTTAAAGGGGCAATCATTTACAAGACAAAACCAAGAATTTTTTAAATGATTGCCTTTTTGAAACAAATGTCTGAGTTCAGCATGGTTGTCTAACTTGGACTTCATTACATCAGGCTCATGATCTCTAAAAGGATATGTCTGAATGTTCTATGCACCAAGATTAAGAAGAACCCAAAAAATTTGTGTGGATGTTTAAGAACTTTGGATGCCTTTGATATATTAGCATGCAAATGCCCTTCTGTGATTTGATTACATTTTACAAAATAGTTTTTTTCCTCATGGCTTCCTGCTAATTCTATTTTGTATTTTATGGAAAATGTATCTTTATTACCCTGTGCTGTAACACACACTTAGGGTGAAATTTACTAAAGATTTTAATGAAAATTGGCGATGCGCCAATAGAAGCCAATAAGATTCCGTCTATCAATTGTCTATTGCATCATAGACAAAATCTGATTGGTTGTTCTGGGCAATATCACCTCTTTTTATTTTTAGAAGGTTTTGTAAATGTACCTATAGTCTTGTATCCTATGCAGGGAGCTGCAGAGTTATTTGATATACTGTAGGTAAGAAAGAATGCTTGAAAGACAAAAGTTACTGATTTAGTAAAGGGTTAAACCTGTGTTATGAGTGTACTCCATAAATACACAATAAAGTGGAAGTCTTTTTCAATGATGACTAAGTGATTGAATGGTACACAAAGCAATGGCATTGATATGTTTTTTAATTTCATTTATCACACAATCTGAGCAAAATGCCCCTAAACGTTGTGTACAGTACACAAAGCAAAATATAGAAAATGCATACTTTTGTATAATAATAATAATTAAATCAAAATGGTATCTTATATAATCTCCTACAGAATGTGTGTAGCTGCATGGAAGCCCCGCCCCTTCCCCCTCACAGCTGTTACTGGCTGTCAGACTCCCAGATACAGCCTTTCTTTCTTCTGCTCCCTACACTGTATACACTGTATATACCACTGTGTCCAGTCAGCACCTGCAGGAGATGGTGGTGAGTGGGACATAGTTGGGGAGAGGTGAGCGGACAGAGATGAACAGTAGGGAGATAAAGATGATGACACCGAAAGAGGGGGATGTGGAGTAGAAATTAGACTGTGACCGTGTGGAGACAGAGATGAGAGACAGGAAGATGGTAGAGGGGATAGGGGGGACAAATAAATCTATACTTAGTCTATATGTCCAACTAGCATCTGCATACTACAGTTTGAGGGAGGGTCTGTTCCCCAAGTTTTTATTGGCTGTTAGGGACAACATGCAGTGCAATCCCATCCCATTTCCCAACTTGCAGGCACATAGTCAACTTAAACAGATGGCCAAAAGGAGGGACACATGTGTGCACCTTCTCCACACACTGTTCCCATTGCTTGTGCATGTAAGCCCGACACCCTCTTCCTTCTTTATTTCTTTGTTTACAGTATCTTATATAGTGCAGCTGATTGTGTTGGGCTTTACAATTGTAGACAGTGGTAGAACAAACTGGGTTCTATCACTGCCTATCTATATTAAGCTCCACCTGGCATTCTCCAGGAATTTGCATTGCCCCTGGGTCATTGAGGCTAATGTGTAAAGGGAAGAAGGTACACCCAGCTTTAGTTTTGCACAATAGTCACAGAAGAGTAAAGGAGAGGTACATATAGGCACTTCCATAGTGTAGCCTGTATGGGCAGCACGTGCGCTGCAATGTTTTAGCTTTGCCATTCCCTAACTAGTGAAGTGCTCACACATAAAAAGTAGTCCCCCTGTCTACACAGTCTAGCTGCATCTTTTGGGTCGTAGCGGCTACATGTGATATGTAGCCACTGGGCCCCCCTAAATGCCTGTGTTATCCAGGCCACACCCCCACAATGCCAAGTTGTGCCCCCATAATGCTGTATCGGCACCCCTCCATTATCTCTCAGACTGTGGTGGCATTTTTTCACAATGCAACCGCCATTTAAATGCCAATTTGCATATGGGCATATTACTGAATAAGGTCCTATATGTGTTGAGTTCCCCCAATCAGGCCTTACCACATTATGTGCCAATGCTATGACATGTGGGTGAAAGTTGAATAGGTGGGGAAGAGGAAAGAGAACAAGGAGAAGGGCAAAAAATGCAAAGTGATAAACAACCAGCAACTACCTGTCTTTTTTCAAACCCAGTCTGTAACATGACAGTTAGGAGCTGATTGGCTGGTTGTTTTCTCACTCTCCATTTTATCACTTTTTGAAGCTTGATACATCTGGCCCTAGGACAGAGAACAAGAGAAATATGAAAAAAGGAGGAAGTGTAAAGAGCAGAGAACTGAAAGATGAGGGGGAGTAATGAGAGAAAGATGTGGAGATGGTAGTATTTTATGTCTGCTATCTGTGTACTTGCCATGTGTTACAGGTTTCTTTTTTTCAGAGGATATTTTTGTCAGTAATATAATTTTTGTTGTCAGGACATGGTGATAAGGATCTCTAGTTAATGCCTTACTTTTCTTAACAGCTCTGCTACTGAGAGAGATGATTGGCTGGAGGCAATTTCTGCAGCAATTGAGGATTACACCAAAAAGAAAATAACTTTTAATCCGGCTAAGAGTCAGGAAGAGGTATGTCTGACATTTTTGTGTGGATGCAGTGTTTCCTGCAAACACTTTATTATAAATAAAATGATTATAAAAAAAAATATATAAGCATTTTCTTGTTTTATAATATAAGCAAAGTGACAATGTATGATATGTTTAGATCTAACATAGATGAATTTTGTTCCCAGTTTTCAATTTTACTAAAACTATACTTCATAACCTACTACAGTGGTTCCCAAACTGTGTGCCGTGGCACCCTGGGGTGCCTCACAAGACTTGCAGTGGTGTCCTGGGCTGGTGGACCAGGACCAATTCAAATAATTTATGATCAATGTAACAGGCAAAACCAGTGCTTGTGGCTGCCAATCATGAAATATGTGGACAAACAATAGCAAGTCATGTCCTATGGGTGATTGAGAACACTGCATGTTAGCACAATGAATGCAGTCTGTAAAAACAGCTATAGTTCTTTATATGCAAAAAAATAGCTGCCTAAATGTATTCCATCTGACCCTGTAAATCTATTTTTTGTCAGTTTTAAAATGGCAAAACACAGGATTGTACAGAAAATACCTGTAACACACTTATAAGCCTCTTTTACTCTAGTCCATTAAAATAAAATATAATTCTACCCTAACTACCTGTATTTCATAAGTTTTATGTTACAGTTCTGTAGGGTTGATTTCAGTGGCTAATGTGACTAGTCAGCAAATCAAAATGAAGCTGTAGTGATTTCTTCCAATGAACCAACTGCAACCCAGCAGTAGAAGACTGCAGCCCAATGTAGTAGGCCAGTGGTTCACAAACTTTTTAAGTCCAAGGCACCCTTTGGGTCTCCATGACTTATTTAAGGCACCCTTAAGCAAAAATAATTACTGATACAATAATACAACACTAACAGCGGGATGTACCAGCCAGTACATCCCACCACTCATCGCATATGTACTGGCATATGCGACAAGCAACACAAAGCATCTGCAGCAAAGCCCCGCCAGGAGGGGCTTTAGTGCATTTAAAAATTAGTTTTTTCCATATTTTTTCTTTAGTACATCCTGTCCTATGTGTTATTGCAGTGCATTCCTCATACACCTGCACCCATTTAAAAAAAAAAAAAAAAAACAGCCCAGGCTTTCTATCAGGCTGTCTTACATACACCTAGACCTCCCCCCAGTTATACCCTGTTTACGACTAGGCCTTATAATCTGGGTTTTTGAACAGGAGCGCGCAATAACCTGGGTTTACAGGCGGTGTAAAAGGTCTTAGACCCGGGATTTCAAGCTGGAAAATGATCAGGGTTAAACCCAGATTGCGGTGCAGTGTAAACAAGTAAATCCAGGTCGATGGGACCCATTCACTGCAATGGAAAAGCCAGCAAATGGAAGAAGCTCTTATCTCCCATGATCGGCTAAGGCCCTGCGTATGGTGACATCACTCGCCCGGCATTATGCCAGGTGTGGACGTGGGTGTAAAAGGGGTCAAAAGCCAGGTTGCACCCAGGTCCAAAAACCCTGGTGACTTTTAGGTGTAAAAGGGGTGTTACCAGCCTGGCCCTTTCCACGTATAAATCACCTATTATAGCATGCCCCCCACCCCTATAACTCCCTACTATGCAGCACCTATCAAGGTCATGCACCAGGAAATATATCCTATCCTTATTACCCTCACCACTGACCCATACCGCTAACACTACCCTATTCCTAATACTAGTCTAACCCCTAACCGTAATACCCTAACGTGCAGACTGGATGAGCCATATGGTCCTCATCTGCCATCAAATTCTATGTTTTTATGTTATGTTTGAAAAGATGGTGTTTGGAGCACTTCCAATCCTTCCCACTACCTGCTGACTATTAAATCACTTGCTAGGCATTCAGAAGTACTTTTGTTTTGTTTGTTAAAATGAACAGCAATAAAAGGTATCTATATTTTTACACTGTCTTTAGTATAAGATAAATATGTGTCTTTTATAGATTAAAATATTTCTAAAAATGATACTTTTAGAATGATCTTGAAGAGGAAGGAGATAATAGTCTTGGATCAAAGGCACCAATTTGGATCCCTGATGGCAGAGCCACCATGTGCATGATCTGCACAAGTGAATTCACCTTAACCTGGAGAAGACACCACTGTCGAGCATGTGGAAAGGTGGGTCACTATTTCAGTGGGCTGCATTGTAAACTTATAATGGTAAACACACAGGACATCTATAGAATGGGTGTGCTGTAATCTAGAATAATTAAATCTGCTTTATTTAATAATCTGCGTTACAAAATGAAAACTAAAATCTGTTTATGGGTCACAATACCTAAAGTCTGGTTAGCAATTTACCTAAACCTTCAGCAGAAATGACCTGTTATGTGTCTGAACTACAGCAATCCTATAATATGAGCCAGAGGTCTCCATTCTTCTTGCCCTCGAACCCCCCTCACACACACACAATTCTGGCTTGCCAGTGCCCCACTTTGCAGCAGGATGCACCTTTCTGGTTTACGCTCAGCACTTTCTAGCCCGTCTATGAACCAAACACCATTGTGCCTTATTTAGGGGCCATGCACACCTGCCAGCAGCAAAGTCCAAACCTTCTGGACTGTGCCTTTGTACATGCCAGCACTAAACCAAGTTAGGGCCAGATAATGCATTGTACTCTCCTCCGCTTTGACAAACACTTTCTGGTGGAAACATTACAAGACAGCATTTATGGAGTATATGTTACTAGATGACCATGCTGTGAATGTTTACAACAGCTACAGATTCAGTTCAGGACAATGTTATCATCCAAAATGAAAATCTAGAATCCAATTTATTTTTATGGAATATTTTATACATATAGGAAAGTAAGTATTAGAAAGAAATCTGCGAGTTAGCTCGCAGACAATGTCTAGGTAGACCGTTAATATGTTGACACCAAAAGGTTGACGTGCTCTAGGTCAACAGTGACAAAAGGTCAACACTTTAGCATCCGTCGCTGACAGTGGGATAAAGGTTGTGTGCAGCTTCAAGCCACATTGTTGCTGCATCTATATATAATATGTTATAATTCATTGTGGATATGTGACTTCTGCTCATTGGGGGTTATTCAGACCTGATCGTTTGAGCTGCAAACTTGTAGAGCCCTGCGATGAGGTAATCCCCTTCCTGCCAGAGTGAACTTCTGCCTGGTGCAAGCCTGCAAATATATTGCAGCCCTGCGATTAACTGCAAATCCATTCGCAATGGCCACCATCAAATGATGTTTCCAGTGTGTGCAGTCTGTGCGGAGCCCAGGACCTACTCAGCCAGTGCCATAGACACTGGCTGATCGGGCTGGACCTGGCATCACACACCCTTCTCAGGTTAATGTGTTTGCCGATAGATGGTGTCGCAATTTCCCAGTTGCGCATGTATAGTGAACGGCTTTACCTCAGTTTCTTCATTTCTGGAAAGTTGTTTTGCGAGGTCAGAATTTACTTGCTAATAAAAAGAATATATTTAAGACTCTGTCTTTTTGAGTGTAATAGAACTAAGGTATCATAAACTGGCAATATTTATTTGGATTTTAGATTATCTGTCAGGCCTGTTCAACAAACAAGCACAGCCTGGAATATATGAAGAACCATTTAGCACGAGTGTGTGACCACTGCTTCCAGGAACTTCAAAAGCAAGGTACGTACTTGGGTGCTGTGCCCTGCCTGCTGTGTAAGTGGCTATTTAACAAGGAACCATTCCTCTTATCTGTTTCACAAATCCTTGTTATTTATTATGGCTTTATTCTTAAATTGAAGACACTTGTTCAATGCATGTGCAATGGCTAAAGTAAATCCTGTATCTTCTGCCATTTATAGTATCCAGCTAAAATGATATAGCAAAGAGATGACTCAGCATCAGGACCGTTTTATTAATGAAACTTGCAGGTTCATCCTTTCACTGGTATTTAATATTGTATAACAAAAGGTTATAGTACTAGAGCCAAGTATACAAAGTACAAGGATGCGGCCATAGACAGAACACTAGTAATCCGATGTATTGCAAAAAGCCTTTTGCTATATTTAGCTTGCCTGAGACAAATCCACATCTTAGTAATGGCCCATACACACTGGGCGATTTTGGGCTGAAAGCCGCTCAAAACACCAAGTTTGGGTAGCTTTCAGCTCAAAGCCACCCAGTGTGTACGGCCCGGCGGTGAGTGGTGATGCGCGTTCCCGCATCATCGCCAGGAAAGCCGCTTATCTGCTTGTATTACCAGCTGATCAGCAGGTTTGCGGATGGCTTTGCATAGCACTGCGCTATGCAAAGCTGTCCGCCGTCCACTGACAGCGCTGGGCAGGGGGAAAGCCACTCAGTGTATATGCACTGAGCGGCTTTCTCCCCAGCGAAGACAGCGGTCATCGCTGTCCATACACTTTGGGCATAATCGCCCAGTGTGTATGGACCTTAAGACGATTAATCTCAGGAGGTCAAACGCTGTTTTAGTTACTTCATATTAGTGATGAATGAAACCATTAAAACGCATATCTTGTGTTGAGTTATAGTAAATGCAACAGTGTGCTATGGGCAGTTTTAAATTGAAATATTTTATCACCAGGTGTTATAAAGGAGTAATGCACATAAGACCCAAAAGCAGGGTTGCCTACTTTTAAAGTCTCCTCTCTGGGCTTCTCCCAGAGAGGAGACTGTCAGCAGCACTTCGGGGGTGGGGCCTGATGTAGAAGTCATCAAGCCCCGCCCCCAGTACGGTAAATCCCGCAATTTGTGGATCTTTAAGGAGGGGCTAAATCACGCAATTTGCATATTTAGCCCCACAAAAAGCCACAAATTGCTGGAAATTAACGCTGCCGCGAGCAGGGCCGGATTAACAATGGGCCTGATGGAGCTACAGCTCCAGGCCCACTCTCCAAATAGGCCTATTTTGTAGATGAGAACTGGAGCTTTCCAATGAGCCCAGCCCTGTGTTGCTAGCCCCCCAGGAACCGGAGATACCTTTGGGCAAAGCTGGAATGTTTTCCCCATAGGATAACATGAGACCCACTAATTCCGACCCCCACCCACTTCCGACTAGTGCCAGTTCCCCTCATGGTATCACAGAAGCTCAGTTGATCTCATTCAAACCCAAATCGCTGGGCTTTCAATCTGATACCAGGCTGGTCCATATGGGTTAATTATGGTGTGTGCTTAACACGTAATTGGCATTATGGCGTAAATTTATAATGCGTGCCTTCGGCATACATTGTCCCTTTTTCAGAAGCATATTGTGAATTTTGGCTCAGTTTGGTATAGTGTGCGTGAATTTTTACTCAATCCATGTGCCATAGTGTGTATTTTGGCTCAGTCGGTGTGAATTTTGACTCATTCCATGTGGCATAATGTGTAAGAGGCAAGTACAGTATAAGGGAGTTACTATTGTGTTGCATGATTTGCATAAGGGGTATATGGTGTGGTAAACTTAGGTGACCACATAAAGGTGCTGAAATGTTGTCTACCAAGTTTTGGCTTTCAGTATTATATTTATGACTGGAGTGCCGCCTCACCCCGCAAGTATCTTAGGACATCGGTGTCCTGCGGGTGCACCTTTGCAGGACACACGGCAATATATCTCCCTGCATCCTGTGAGTGTCGGAATTTGTTGTCTATCTATCTATCTATCTATCTATCTATCTATCTATCTATCTATATATATATATATATATATATATATATATATATATATATAGACAAAGAAATTCTGCGCAACACTTTAAATATCAATGACTTCACGTCTGTAACACCAATAAATCAGTGTATATGCAGTGCAGCTCACTCCAAAAGAGGCTAGTCGGACCTCAGGTATAATGGAAATGTGGACAAAGGGAAGAAGGAGCGCACACATGAGCTAGATATAAAATATTTACTAGAGAGAAATAAACATATAAGCTCAAAGCATATAAAAGTATATAAAGCCAGCATGAGAATAGTCACCGACAGTATAGCATGCTGAAAGGTACGGGATCTGGGGACTCCAGGCAATTCCGACCACGATGTAACCAGCAGCAAAAGTTCTCACATATATGGGATGTTAATGGCACGGGATCTGGGGACTCCAGCAACTTCCGACCAATGATGGACAAATGGGTGACACAGCTCAAGGCAAGGCACGCTGAAAGACCGGAACCTGGGGACTCCAGACTCTCCGACCACGATGAAGCAGCGGCAGCGGCGGCGTTCTCAGCACGGCATACAACAGACGGACACAAGACAGCAACGGTGATAGGATACGTCAGGATACGTCAGGAAAGGCACGCCCCAACGCGTTTCGTCCTGGGACTTCGTCAGGAGGCGTGTCTAAGGTAAGTATGGTCTAGGTTTAAATAGCCAGCTAATCAACGTCAATATCAAACAGCCTATGCTCGTTCACAAATTTAACAGGCTAAATCACACTATATAGAGAATACAGAGAATACAGAGACTCAGAGTTACTATTGTGTTGCATGATTTGCATAAGGGGTATATGGTGTGGTAAACTTAGGTGACCACATAAAGGTGCTGAAATGTTGTCTACCAAGTTTTGGCTTTCAGTATTATATTTATGACTGGAGTGCCGCCTCACCCCGCAAGTATCTTAGGACATCGGTGTCCTGCGGGTGCACCTTTGCAGGACACACGGCAATATATCTCCCTGCATCCTGTGAGTGTCGGAATTTGTTGTCTATCTATCTATCTATCTATCTATCTATCTATCTATCTATCTATCTATCTATCTATCTATATATATATATATATATATATATATATATATATATATATATATATATATATATATATATATATATATATATAGTATCCAGGTGAACTGGCACTTCAGGGCTTTAGGTTGAGCCAGAGTAACTTGCCCTGGTGCCTGCAGTTAGGAACTTTGCAGCTCCAAATGTATACATCCAGGAAAAAGGGCACTCAGGGACTCCAGGTAGGTGAAAAAAACGGACTGGTTTATTGCTCAGTCATAGGGTTGTCAACGTTTCGGGGTCTCCCCCGTCGTCAGGACAGAAGTACTTCTGTCCTGACGACGGGGGAGACCCCGAAACGTTGACAACCCTATTAAACCAGTCCGTTTTTTTCACCTACCTGGAGTCCCTGAGTGCCCTTTTTCCTGGATGTGTATATATATATATCTCTTATATATTTGGCTACATCTGTCACTCAAAGTGTGTCTGGAGCTGTAACGCTGGGTTGTGGACTTCCATCTTAATTTATGATTGTCATCACCTGTTTTAAACAGGGTAATTGATAAGAAAGGTGTTTAAGCACAGGTGATGGTAATCCATAAATTAAGAAGAAAGTCCAGAAACAGAGCAATGTGTCCCTCCTGGAGAGGGTCATGTTGGGAGGTATGCACCTCCCCCCCCCCCCCCCCATTCACGGCATCCCCACGATTAAATGGCACATGCAAAACACTGACATGGCTATGGTCGACAATGAAAAAGGTTGACAAGATTTACTTTTCACTTTTTCAATGTTTTCATATTCATTCTCATGTGTCGACATGGACACCAATGAAGTGCCACACTTATGTCAACATTTACATGTGTTGACCTTTTTGTGTTGATTTTTTCTTGTGGCAATTCGCGGCACCCCCCGCGACCCCCCTCCCGCGATTTGCAGCACACCCCCCGCAATTCGCAGCACCCCCGGTGACTCCCGCGATTCGCGGCCCCACCCCGTGACACCCCCCCTCCTGCGATTCGCGGCACCCCGCGACCCCCCCTCCCACGATTCGCGCCAGCCCCCCTCCCGTGGTTCACAGTGCCCCCCACGACCCCCCCTCCTGTCATTGCGGCAACCCCTCGCCCCCGCGCCCCACCCTCCCGCGATTCACTGCAACCCCCCGCGCCCCCCCCCCTCCCACAATTCGCGGCACCCCCCCGCGACCCCCCCTCCCGCAATTCACGGCATCCACCCACGACCCCTCCTCCCGTGATTCGCAGACACCCCTCACCTCCTCCCTCCCCCCCACCCCCGCGCGCGATTCACGGCAACCCCAGGATTAAATGGCACATGCAAAACACTGGCACGGCTATGGTCGACAATGAAAAAGGTTGACATGAGTTTTTGAAGATTTATATTTCTTTTTTCTCCTTCATCCACTAGGTGTCACTGGAGTTACACTGGGGAATAGAAGGCGACCACAGGGAGCATGGGCACTTTAAAATAATTAATCAGTGTGACCAACTCCTCCCCTTCTACTTCCCCTCCCAGGCAGTCTTAGATCGTGCCCAAAAGGGAGCAGGTCACATTTGGCTCATCTCCTGGGCTTTTTGTAATTAGGGCATAAAGCAGCAAGTTTTGTCCTTGAGGACAGGCAGATAGTTGCTGCTACTATCTGCCTGCGACGTGGGAGCCTGCCGGAGGGAGCCGGCTGCTGCTTAAGGGTTTGCGCCCGGCTCCCTGGCTGACAGAGACCACCGTCTCTGGAGCTGTAACGGGCGCCGCTCACACGCAGCGTGCACCCGATCCTCCCCCAGCCCCACCGCCGACGGCATGGCCGCAGCACTGTGAGTATTACCCTGCCTTCCTATTAGAGGAAGGTCAGGGACACAAACGGCGGTGCAGCAGAGTGTTTTTTAAACCTGGCGCCATTATGGGTGACGGAGCTGCCAGGCGGGGGGCGGAGTTACCGCGCGGTACTTCCCAGCAGGCCTTGGCATACCCCAGCGTTCCTGCAAGTCGCGGCGGCCATCTTGGACATTTGGCGCCGTTTGAACACGCTGCTGGAGGCTCCACAGTTGCGCTGCAGATCTATCCTGACTGCAGTTGGGCGATTCCTGTCCCCTGGTGACCGTCCTGCTGAACGCTCTATCCGGTCTGTGAGTTACAGTGGGGATTAGAGCTTGGTGGAGACAGTTTCAGAATCAGAATCAGAATCAGAATCAACTTTATTGGCCATGTGTGCTTGCGCACACTAGGAATTTTTTGTGGATTTACAGTGCAGCATCAAGCAGGGATGAAGGTGGGGGGGTGAAGGCATTACATACATTACATTAAGACATTACATGTGGGGAACACATACCCGCCGAGCTGCACAGCGCCTAGGCAGCCATCAGCGGCGCCACTGGTCGCTGCAACAGCCAGGAAGGTAACATTAAGTACAGTTATCACATAGGGAGCACATACCCGCCAAGCTGAACAGTGCCTAGGCAGCCATCAGCGGCGCCACTGGTCGCTGAAACAGCCAGGTAGGTAGCATTAAGTACAGTTATCACATAGGGAGCACATACCCGCCAAGCTGAACAGCGCCTAGGCAGCCATCAGCGGCGCCACTGGTCGCTGAAACAGCCAGGTAGGTAACAATACAAGCAGAGAGACAGTACAGTTATCACACAGGGAACATATTTGGCTGAGCTGCACAGCTCCTAGGCAGCCATCAGCGGCGCCATCTTGATCATGCTGCTCAAAGGCAGCAGTAATAATATTATTTTCATGGCAACTGAAGCATGAGTTCGACCGGATGCAGCACTTTTCTTCCAAAGCTGGCACACCCTGCCAGCTTGTTGTTGGAAGGGTGTGCAACTAGTGATGGTACAGCATACAGGCTTTGCAAACAGTGGTTACAGAGGTACATGGTACAAATCATTGTAAAGAGACAGTAAACAAAGAAAATACATAGCTTTCATCAGCTTAGAGGCTGAGAGAGATGGTAATTGGTGAAAAATAAAATGATGCCATGTGCGGGTGAAGTCCAAATCCAGTCCAAACTCCAGTCAAACTCATGCTTCAGTTGTCATGCTTACGATGCAGGCTAAGAGCAGGCAAAGCCTTTGAGCAGGCTTGCAAACATTTCCAATATTAAAGGAAAGTTTGGGTCAGCTGGTACAGGGGGAGGGGCTGGTGTTTGCACAAATTCCTCAACAGGCTAATTAGTGGAAGGGGGAAGTTGCAGGATCCAAGTAACAAAACAATTTACAATGCAGACTGTTCTTTAAATGAAAAGCATCAGATGTTCAAAATGGGATTCATGTACCTGTAAAATAGGAGATGAGATGGTTTTAGAACTTCTCTCCAGTCAAACTCATGCTTCAGTTGTCATGCTTACGATGCAGGCTAAGAGCAGGCAAAGCCTTTGAGCAGGCTTGCAAACATTTAGAGCTGTGTCTCAAATTTAGAGCTATAGCGCTCCTAGGTATATGCCATAGCGCTGTACAAAGCTCTGTGACGGCTCTTTTACTTTCACTGTCTCTCCCTTCCAGCATAATATATTGCTGCCTATCCTATACCTACTATCTGTGATCAGTCTGGTAGTGTGTGGTGATTGCTGGGTGTTCTGTTGAACCATGGCAGGGGGTAGCTCCAAGAGGGTTACTTGCAAGAAGTGTGCTGTTAAATTTACACCTTCTAAGGAGGGAGACTCTGTATGTGATAAATGCGCTGCTTTACCCCCAGCTCCAGAGTCCCCCGTTCATACCCCTGTTTGGGCATCACAATTAGCTGATGTGATGTCTCATTTAGCTTGCGAGCTCTCTGCAGCTCAAAAGGACAGAGAAACTTCCAGAACTCAACAGGCTTCCTTGACTTCTGCTGTGCAGAGCTTAACAAAGGCCTTGACACCAGCAGAGGGCGCCATTGCTTCATCTTCTAGGCAAAATCCCCCTACCTTACTCAGGAAAAGGGTATTACAGCCCTCTGGGGATTCTGGGGAGTATGATGATATGCCTGATCTGGAGGAGGGCGAATTTGCCCTTCCAGATAATTATGATGATGATGATGATGATGTGGAACCTGAGGCTCAGGCGTTAGTTACGCAAGAGCCGGCCCCAGCCACCCCAGGTCTGGAGGACCTTATACATATGGTAAAGGTTGCCTGCAAGGTGTCAGATGACACAGACATTCCTGCTCGTCCTTCTTTCTTTGGAAAGAGACAAAGGCAGTCACCCACCTTCCCCCCAGCGGAGGAGTTGGATGAACATATATTGCAGGCTTGGAATCATCCTGATAAAAAATTCCAGGTACCTCAGAGGTTTCTGGCTGCTTATCCTCTTCCACCAGAGGGTAGAAAGAGGGTCGAGATTCCTCCAGTAGTGGACTCTTCAGTCTCACGACTGTCTAAAAAGACGGTTCTCCCGGTGCCGGGTGCAACCACTCTTAAGGATACTTCTGACCGTAAGTTGGAGGTAACCCTTAAGAACATTTTTTCAGCAGCTGGAATTATTCAGCGTCCGGCCCAGGTCGGGTGCTGGGTAAATAAAGCCATGGGGGTATGGGCTTCTCAGATCCTAACAGAGGTCCGTGAGGGCTCTGACCCTGCTTCTATTGTTCAGCTGGCTGAACAGATCCAGGAGGCATCAAATTATCTAATAGACGCCTCTTCTGACGTCTGCATGGTTGCAGCCAAGGTTTCGGCCTTATCTATATCAGCTCGCAGAGCTCTCTGGTTACGCCAATGGCAGGCTGACGCAGAGTCCAAGCGTGCTGTGGAGGCCCTGGCGTTCAATGGGGAGGTTCTTTTCGGGCCAGAGCTCGACAAGTGGATCTCCCAAGCAACGGGGGTAAGTCCCACTTCCTTCCCTCAGCGGCTCCTCCAGCTACACGCAGGACCCCTCAAAGGCCCTCCTTTCGGTCCTTTCGGCCTACGACCAGATTCAGAGGTCGTTCCAGAGGCGGAGCTCCATCTAGAGGCTCCAGAGGACGAGGCAGAGGCGCCTCGGCAGCTGTCCAGGAGCCCAAGTCCTCCAAGCCAGCCGCATGACTGTCCACGGTCTCATCTGGGGGATCCCAGAGTCGGGGCCCGACTGCTGTCCTTCTGTCACATCTGGCTGCAGTCTTGTCAGGACTCGTGGGTAAGGGATCTCGTGACCCAGGGTTACAAAATCCATTTCAGGTTAGTCCCTCCAAACAGGTTTTTCAAGACCGGTCTCCCAGTCTCAGGAGACAAGGCGCAACTTCTGTTGTCAGCAATCAACAAGCTGCGGACAACGGGAGTTGTGATACCAGTACCCGAGGATCAGCGTACTCAGGGATACTACTCCAGTCTGTTCCTTGTGCCGAAGCCGGATGGCTCGGTAAGGCCTATACTAAATCTAAAGGATTTGAATCCGTTTCTACAAGCGGTCAAATTCAAGATGGAGTCCCTGCAGTCGGTGATTCAGGGACTGGAACAGGGAGAGTTCCTGGTATCCTTGGATATCAGGGACGCATACCTGCACATCCCCATCTGGCCTCCTCACCAGGCCTTCCTCCGGTTCGCTATACAGGAACAACACTGGCAGTTCCAGGCCCTGCCGTTCGGTCTCTCATCGGCCCCCAGGGTCTTCACCAAGGTGATGGCGGTGATGATGGAGGTCCTCAGGGCACAGGGGATTACCATCATCCCCTACTTGGACGATCTTCTTCTGAAAAATCGTTCGAGGGAGGCCCTGTTGTCCAACATACGACTCACCCAGGAGACTCTCATCAGTCATGGGTGGATTCTGAACTTTGCAAAGTCTTAGCTACAGCCGTCCCAACGTCTTCTCTTTTTGGGGATGATTCTGGACACCCAGCAGATGAAGGTTTTTCTACCGCCCGACAAAGTTCAGTCCCTGCAGGTCCTGGTCAGGTCGGTCTTGCGACGGCCACAGGTAACGGTGCACCTTTGCACCAGACTCTTGGGGAAGATGGTGTCCTCCTTCGAGGCGGTACAATATGGCCGCTTCCACTCGCGCCAATTCCAGTTGTCTCTCCTTCACCAGTGGTCAGGGTCTCACCTGCATCTTCAGCAGTGGGTGACCCTGTCTCCTCGAGCCCGTCTGTCTCTGCTGTGGTGGCTAAACTCCGAAAACCTGCAAAGGGGCAGGAGGTTCGGCATATGGGAGTGGACTCTCCTCACCACAGACGCCAGCCTTCGAGGCTGGGGGGCGGTAACGCTGGAACACCAGTTCCAGGGTTTATGGACGAGGCAGGAGAGCTTACTCTCCATCAATGTGCTGGAACTCAGAGCAGTCTACTATGCTCTTCTGCAGGCGGGACACCTGCTGCGGGGCAGAGCAATCAGAGTTCAGTCCGACAACGCCACAGCCGTCGCCTACATAAACAAACAGGGCGGCACTCGGAGCAAGGCGGCGATGAAGGAAGTAAGCAGGATCATCCTCTGGGCTCAGAATCATGCTCAGGCCTTGTCAGCGGTGTTCATCCCCGGAGTAGACAATTGGGAGGCCGACTTTCTAAGTCGGCAACATGCCCACCAGGGGGAGTGGTGCCTCAACCCTCAGGTATTTCAGTCCCTAGTACATCGTTGGGGGTGTCCGCAGGCGGATCTGATGGCGTCCCGCCACAACTTCCAGCTCCCAACATACTTCGCGCGGACTCGAGATCCTCAGGCCGCAGGGGTGGACGCTCTGGTCGCCCCTTGGCCGTTCCAGTTCATTTACCTCTTTCCTCCCTTTCCTCTGATACCGCGGGTATTACAGCGCATTCGCAGGGAGGGGGTAACAGCGCTTCTGATAGCGCCGGATTGGCCCCGGCGCTCGTGGTACACCAACCTGACGGATCTTCTAATCGACGAGCCGTGGCCGCTACCTCTTCAAGAGGACCTCCTCAGTCAGGGTCCCTTCATCTACCCAGATTTAGGACGTCTACATTTGACGGCGTGGCTGCTGAGAGGTCCATCTTGAGACATGCAGGTATCCCTAGGGCGGTGATACCTACAATGATGAGGGCCAGGAAGGAAGTCACCTCCAGACACTATCATCGTATTTGGAGATCCTATGTGGCGTGGTGCGAAAGACGAAGAGTGTCCTCTACTCTGTTCAAGAAGGCTCGGTTGCTCCTGTTTTTACAGGAGGGGTTAAACTCTGGACTTAGACTGAATACACTTAAGGTGCAGGTTTCAGCACTTTCAGTTTTTTTCCAGAAACGTATAGCTCTCATTCCGGAAGTCCACACTTTTTTCCAGGGGGTGCTGAGGCTTCAGCCCCCTATTCGTCCGCCTACGGCTCCCTGGGACCTAGAGTTGGTCCTCAGATATTTGAGGTCATCGATATTTGAGCCGTTAGAAGAGGTGGATCTTCGATATCTCACTTGGAAGGTGGTTCTTCTTTTGGCTCTGGCCTTGGCCAGACGCGTCTCGGAACTAGGGGCGCTTTCTTGTCGCTCTCCGTTCCTCCAGTTTCACCCGGACAGAGCGGAGCTCCGTACCAGTCTCTCCTTCCTTCCAAAGGTGGTCTCAGCGTTCCACGTGAACCAACCCATAGTGGTTCCAGCATTCACCGAGGCTTCACCTGAGGATAGGTCTTTGGATGTGGTGAGGACCCTGCGGATTTATGTCTCGCGCACGGCCTCTCTTCGCAAGACGGATGTCTTGTTTGTTACCTACGACCCAGTGCGTCGTGGATGGCCAGCTTCAAAGCAAACGCTGGCCAGATGGATCCGTCTGACAATTCGTCAGGCATACCTTGCTGAGGCTCAGACGCCTCCTACTAACATAGGTGCGCACTCCACCAGATCGGTGGGTCCTTCATGGGCGGCTGCCCGTGGGGTCTCCCTGCAACAGCTCTGTCGTGCTGCGACATGGTCTGGTCGGCACACCTTTGTGCGTTTTTATAGGTTTGATACCTTTGCGGCACCAGCTTCTCAGTTTGGCCGCTCTGTTTTAAGGGGATCTCAGCGCTCACCCACCCGGGTTGAAAGCTCTGGGACGTCCCCAGTGTAACTCCAGTGACACCTAGTGGATGAAGGAGAAACAGGGATTTTGTACTTACCGTAAATCCTTTTCTCCGAGTCCACAGGTGTCACTGGACGCCCGCCTCAGCGCTGTTCTCCACCTGTTATGTTCAGTGTTAGGTTCCTATTGGGTAACCTCTGGAGTTTTCCCTTGTCAGGGTTATTTAAACATGGTTATTACACACCTGTCTCATCTGGTTTGACTCTGTGTGTGTGTGTTTGTTTTTTCATATATATACATTCTTTTTCTACTATTTGTATTGAATGATGTTATGTTGTGATGAACCTCCTCTCGGATGTGTGTTATATCTTTCTGCTCCCTTTCGGGCACGATCTTTATGACTGCCTGGGAGGGGAAGTAGAAGGGGAGGAGTTGGTCACACTGATTAATTATTTTAAAGTGCCCATGCTCCCTGTGGTCGCCTTCTATTCCCCAGTGTAACTCCAGTGACACCTGTGGACTCGGAGAAAAGGATTTACGGTAAGTACAAAATCCCTGTTTTTTAATGTTTTCATATTCATTCTCATGTGTCGACATGGACACCGATGAAGTGCCACACTTATGTCAACATTTACATGTGTTGAACTTTCTGTGTTGATTTTTTCTTGTGGCGATTCGCGGCACCCCCCGTGACCCCCCTCCCGCGATTTGCAGCACACCCCCGCAATTCGCGGCACCCCCGGTGATCATGCGATTCGCGGCCCCACTCCGTGCCCCCCCTCCTGCGATTGCGGCACCCCGCGACCCCCCCTCCCACGATTCGCACCAACCCCCCCGGGCCCCCCCTCCAGCTGTTCACGGTGCCCCCCACGACCCCCCCTACCGCGATTCCCCACCCCTGACCCCCCCTCCTGTCATTGCGGCAACCCCCCGCCCCCACGACCCACCCTCCCGCGATTCACTGCAACCCCCCGCGCCCCCCCCTCCCACAATTCGCGGTACCCACACACCCCCCCCCCCGTGACCCCCCCTCCTGCAATTCACGGCATCCACCCACGGCAGCACCCCTAAGCCCCTCTTTAGTCCCCCGTATACTCACACAGCCCTATCACTACCCAGCTTCCTGCTCTCCTGAACCATAACTTCCACCACTGGGGAGTCGCTGACGCTGTTTTGCTCACATGCCCCTATCATGCCTCATAGCCCAGAGCCTCCTGCTCTCATGCACCCGAACTCCCACCCAGTAGGAGGAGACACTGACTAAGGGCCACCATCCTGTACTCCTGTACTGCCACACTGGACCCTCACCCACTGGCAGAAGCTGCACAGTATCTCCCACCCTCCTCTTTAGTCCCCCTTATGCCCACACACCCCTATCACTACCCAGCCTCCTGTTTTCCTGTGTCGTGACCTCCGCCAGTGGGGAGCCGCTGACTCAGAAACACCCTACTATACTATTGCACACACCTAAACAACATGCACACACAGCCCCCCCCCCCACCCACAAATGGCACTGTACCATCCACACTATCAATGTACATCTTACTCTGTAACCGCTTTTTAATTAAACAAAACAATACACACCCCCTTCCAAATCATATGCTCTCTATTTAACACATTTCACCTATAACTCAAGTTGCAATACAGGCATCTTACATACAATTCTAATCATCTTTCTCATATGCAAATGTTCACAAATTAAGGGGGGCGCAGCCCCTTACGACGGTGTGAAGAGCGCCCGTAGGGCGCGATGAATCACCTAGTATATATATATATATATATATATATATATATAATTAGTTGAAAGTATTTACACAAATAGAGACACACCAATGAGCAGACCACCCAACCAGTACACTGGTCACGCCCCCCACATTATTAGGTGCTGGCCACAACCCGCATTATTGCGCATAATAGGCCCTTGATAATTTTCAGCTCCAGGCCCATTTAGACCTTAATCTGGCACTGGCCGCGGGGGAGATGTGGGTTGGGGGGGGGGGGGGGGTCCAGCAGTATCTGAGAGGGTTGCCAACCTTTCCGGGGGGGCCGGGAGGGGAACCCGGTTTTCGGGAGCCCCCCGGCCATTCTGGGAGCGTAGGCAACCCTGCCCAAAAGAGGTCCCATATGCTGGTTCTAGTGATAAGAGCTGAAATTCAGCTAAAGTAGCACATATGTACCTGGAAAAAACCCTGCTGTGAGGTGCTCGTGCTTACAGTGAAGCTACAAAGCAACTTTTTTACACACTGCGCACACATACTGGGCAGCGTTATTTTACCACTTCACTTTACATATGAGCTAAAACTAATCAGTCTGCAAGCCCCCATCTACAGTACAATATGTTTAGCTGGATTTACTCCTCCTAACTGTTACTATTCAGAGTAAAGTACCAACAGATTCCATAGCACATGAGCTGATCATAGATATTTATTGCAGACAAATATATGTACAGTACTAGTGTGATAGTCAGCAGTAGAATATAGGTTTGTGAGTAGTGTGATGTTGATAGTAAATCTACCCTCTTGTTGATAATCAATAAACTAAGAAAAGGTAATTGGCTTTTACCAATGTCTTATAAATGGCAAGAGTAACTCATGCTAAAGTGGTGTACACACAGTGATATTTTAGCAGGAGATTTTGACTAAATAGTCCAGACTAGATAGGTTTCTCCTGCTTATAGATACCGACGCACTAGGCCCATACACACTAGAAGATTATCTTTTCAATCTGGCTGGTTGAAATTAAATTTTGCCTATTTTCCATGTTTAGGAGCAAATGGTCAATTGTCATTTGCTCCCAAAAACTTCCAGATTTTCATTCCAACCAGCCATATTGGAAAGATAATCTTCTAGTGTATATACCTTAAGTCAGTACCTCGTAGCATAGATAGACTGTGCAGGCAAGGCACTTTTGACTAGATTTTATTAGACAAAATTGCTTAGACAAAATCTCCAATGAATCTAGCTAAAATCTCTTGTGCATCTAGTCAAAATTGGCCATTAGCCAATATCTCAGTGTATATGGGGCTTAAGTCATTCTTGTTTAGACTTAATTACTATTGCCCTTTAAAATATATTGGCCAAAGTTGCCAATCATTGGCGGCATTGAAAAGGGGGAATCTTAGTAAATCTGCCCCAATAACCAAAATAACTGCAATTCAGAAATGAGTGATGCACTTAGATGAGGATTTAAATATTGTGAGATGTATTTAAATGGGAAAAAAAAAATCTTTATTCTTGACGCGGTTCCTTGCACTGGCACAATGGGAATGATAAGCTTTCAAATATCCTATTTTTCTGAACAGATAGCCAGTGCATGGCAAAGACAGGCTCCCCTGCAAATCACAAGTCCCCTTCCATTGCTCTCTCTTCCGTGCTCCACAGTATTCCTTCCGGAAGGAAGCACAAGAAAATACCAGCAGCCCTTAAAGTAAGTTTATTTTTGTTGTTATTTATAGCCCATATTGTTTATTCATCTTTGGTGTGAATGCAGTACAGTTCATTTATTGCGAGAATACATTTATTAGTCATTGCAGCATATATCAGGCAGGATGAATAGTGCTAGCCAATCCTGAACGGTCACTAATTTATACTGTATATTGGAATATAACCAACTAGAAAATAATTTCCTGCGGTGGCCCTTATATCCAGCCATTACATCGGGGGTTGCAGCGGCGTAACTAGATTTTCGGCGCCCCCCTGCCGACAAGTCAGGAGGCGCCCCCCTGTAAAAAAAAACGGAGCGGAGGGGAGCCGTGGTACGGCGGTGGGGAGGGGGGGTTGTGTTTCTGTGTGTGTGTGTGTGTGCGTTACCTCTGGCCGGCTGGCCGCATCCGTCTGCGCCGGGTCCCGGGCGGCTCTCCCGTTACTGCTGCTAATGAAAAAGTGACACTTAGAAAATGGCTGCCCCCATACTGCAGACGAAAAACTGTCTGCGGTATGGGGGCAGCCATTTTCCAAGTGTCACCTTTTTGTACTAGAACAGCGCTGCGGCTGCCGGGACTCGGGAGAGCTGGGACCCGGTGGTGCACGGTAAGGCGGCAGAAGGCAACTATCATCCCGCAGCCCCCCCGGCGCCCACATACCCTCAGCGCCTCCCCGCCACCGCGGGGGCTGCGGGACGATAGTTACGCCACTGGGGAGTTGTTATTTGCAGGTGTTTTTCCTCTCATAGTCAAAACTGCAGCCTGGTCTTGTCACTCGTACCCCACTACAGAGATTTTTAAATATTGTTTCACAATATTAATAACCGAGACATGTAAATAATGATAAAGAAAATTCCTGCTTGAAGCACTCAGTCGGATCTGGCTAGACTCTTCTGAGCAATATAGCACAAGTCATGGGTTGAATGGTTTGGACAGCACACTTTACACATTCTATCATTCTAGAACAATGATCAGTTCAGTGCTAAAAGTGGCAGTATGTTATGCCATTGTAAACCGGCACACTTCATGCACTGTTTATAGAAGTATTCAAAACATAAAATGAATTTAAAAGTGAGCTGGTTACATACCCTCCAACTGTACCGTTTTAGCCGGTACAGTACCGTTTTATAACGGACTGTACCGGCTAAAATTCAAATGTACCGATGTACCGATTTTCTTTGTCGGTAGCCGCTCCTATGACCCCACAGGCGATGGCTGCAGGCTGTGATGGATCATGGATGGCTGGACGCATATACGCAGACCCAGTGGGGATAATTGTGTCCCAGTGTGGCTTGTGCAGCGTCCCGGCAGCCAGCGCTCAAGCGCCGTCTGACCTCAGCACGCTTCCTGGGAACCTTTCCCGCACGCTGCCTGCGCACCCACCACTGGTGATCTGACTGGCCGCGGGACTTGGATGAGGGTGCAGTACAATTTTAAAATTAATGTTCATCCTCAGGTGGAGGCGTGGCCACGGATATATGAGGTGTTGCCACACCCCCTCTACATGTGGACACGCCCCTATATTTGTGACCACGCCCCCCTGTACCGATTTCCATCTATAAAATGTTGGAGGGTATGTGGTTACAGAAAGTACTGCACATACTGAAACTTGTTGAGGTTCCCTGCATATAGCCATTATATTGTGTGAGCGTTCCAGGGTCTTATATTTTGGGATATTCATTGTAGGTGTCAGCCAGCACAGAAGACTCCTCCATGAGTGGTTATTTAAATAGATCAAAGGGCAGCAGAAAGCCCTGGAAACAGCTGTGGTTTGTGATAAAGAACAAAGTCCTGTACACTTATGCCGCTAGCGAGGTAAGTGGCTATCAGCACTGTGTGTTCTATTGTGTCTTCAGTGATCTAGAGAAACAAAAGATAAAGTACAGCACAAGTAATCCATATATAAGATTAACTAGGTGATTCATCGCGCCCTACGGGCGCTCTTCACACCGTCGTAAGGGGCTGCGCCCCCTTAATTTGTGAACGTTTGTATATGAGAAATATGGTTAGAATTGTATGAAAGATGCCCTGTATTGCAACTTAGGTGTCCGCGAATCGCGGGAGGGGGGGTCGCGGAGGGTGCCGCGAATTGCAGGAGGGGGGGTCGCCGCGAATTGCAGGAGGGGGGTTGTGGGGGGGTGGATGCTGCGAATCGCGGAAGGGGAGGGATTGCAGAGAATCGCGGGAGGGGGGTCGCGGGGTGGGTTGCCGCAAATCGCGGGAGGGGGGTTACGGGGGCGGGGGTTGCGGCGAATCATGGTAGGGGGGGTCGCGGGGGGTGTGCCGTGAATCACGGGAGGGGGGGTCACGGGGTGGGGTGCCGAGAATCGCGGGGGGGTGTGTGTGTGCCGTGAATCGCGGGAGTGGGGGTTGCGGGGGGGGGGGGGTGGGGGGGGGGTGTGACGCGAATCGCCACAAGAAAAAATCAACACAGAAAGGTCAACACATGTAAATGTTGACATAAGTGTGGCACTTCATTGGTGTCCATGTCGACACATGAGAATGAATATGAAAACATTCAAAAAATGAAAAAAAAAACTTCAAAAACTCATGTCAACCTTTTTCATTGTCGACCATAGCCATGTCAGTGTTTTCCATGTGCAATTTAATTCTGGAGCTGCCGCGAATCGCGGGGGGGTGCCGCGAATTGCGGGAGGGGGGGTCGCGGGGGTGGGTGCCGCAAATCACGGGAGGGGGGGTTACGGGGCGGGGGTTGCGGCGAATCATGGGAGGGGGGTCGCGGGGGTGTGCCGTGAATCACGGGAGGGGGGGTCACAGGGTGGGGTGCCGAGAATCGCGGGGGAGGTGTGTGTGTGTGTGCCGTGAATCGCGGGAGTGGGGGTTGTGGGGGGGTGGGGGGGGTGCGACGCAAATCGCCACAAGAAAAAATCAACACAGAAAGGTCAACACATGTAAATGTTGACATAAGTGTGGCACTTCATTGGTGTCCATGTCGACACATGAGAATGAATATGAAAAAATTAAAAAAATTAAAAATAAATCTTCAAAAACTCATGTCAACCTTTTTCATTGTCGACCATAGCCATGTCAGTGTTTTCCATGTGCAATTTAATCCTGGGGCTGCTGCGAATTGCGGGGGGGGCGCGAATCGCGGGAGGGGGGTCGCAGGGGGGGTGCCGCCAATCGTGCAAGGGGGGGTCGCGGGGGGGTTCTTTTTGCCGCGAATCGCGGGAGGGAGGTCGCGGGGGGGGGGTTTCCGCGAATCGGGGGGGGGGGGGTCACGGGGGAGGGTTTGCCGCGATTCGCGGGAGGGGGGGGTCGCGGGGTGGTGGTTATGCCGCGAATTGCGGGAGGGGTCGTGGGGGGTTCTTTTTGCAGCGAATCGCGGGAGGGGGGGTCGCGGGGGTGTTTTTGCTGCGAATCGCGGTAGGGGGGGTCGCGGGGGAGCGGGTGTTTTTGCCGCGAATCACGGGAGGGGGGGGGCGCGCGGGGGGGGGGGAGGTTTTGCCGCAAATCGCGGGAGGGGGGCGCTCACCTGGTGGCTGTGGAGTAGCAGTGCTGGGCAACATGGGAAGGCAGTGGGTGTCTGGCACTGTCTGTGGGCTCACTGGGCTGGTTCTCTGTCACATACCTCCCAACATGACCCTCTCCAGGAGGGACACAATGCTCTGTTTCTAGACTTCCCCTTAATGTATGATTGCCATCACCTGTTTTAAACAGGTTAATTTCTCAGAAAGGTGTTCAGCACAGATGAAGGCAATCACACATTAAGAGGAAAGTCCAGGAACAGAGCGTTATAGACACAGACACCCACTTTGAGTGACAGATGTAGCCAAATATATAGGAGATGTGTATATTAGAGAAGTCATTTGTGTTTAGATTTTATATGCATAATGAGTCTTAAAAAGTGCTTTATACATATAAAATGTACTTCTACCTATTTGGTCTGTCCTTACAAACCTCAGCATAAACACACAGGTTTCTTCCACAAAACATTAGCATTACTGCCAGAGGATTTTGTTAAATTTACACTTTTCCCTCTCTGAGTGAACTCCCTTCATTTTATTTATTGCATAGGTTCTCAAACTTGGTCCTCATGACCCCAGTGCATGTTTTCCATGTCTCTTCACTGAATCACAAGTGAAATAATTATCTCCACCTATCAACCTTATAAAATGTGATTAACCACTATGCCTGGAAATTTTCCGGGCTCAGCTGCGCTGCCACAGTGGGCTGTCTCGGAAAATTTCCAGGCATACCAATAAGATGAAGGTGTGCGCCAGTGGTGCCTGCAGCTGTGCACCACTGGCACATCACCTGTCTGGGCACCCCCCACAGTGGCCGTTCTGCTCCCCCCTCCCATCACTTCTCAGCTACGGCGATTGTATGCCAGAGCTCCCCTGTCGCCATTAGTTCTAGTAATAAGCAGGCGGCAGGCTTGGGGATGTTCGGTGCAGCTCGGAGGGACTCAGGATTTCGAACGGGGGGCAGCGCCAGGGCACAGGAGCTACGGCGTACAAACGCCGGAGCAGAGATGAGGGGGAGGGGGGCGACAGGTGGACAAACCTGCCCTGGTAGGTTTGTACTGCCACAGCAAAACTCACCACTCAAGGGGTTAATGCACACACCTGATATGTGACCTGGAACACGTTGACTGTTTGGGGTCCTCAGGAAAGAGTTTGGGGAAGCTATATACAATAAATAAATGGTTCTCAATTTCTGCCATCACAGTCCAGGATTTAAGGATAACAACATAAGCACAGGCGACCTTGCTTAGTAACTCACATATAATAGCAATGATGAAAAGATGTTTTATTACACAATAAAAATACCTTAAAATACATAATATTACAAATACACTGTGGTATTAATAAGTTATAAAAACACATTTTTGAAAATATCAAATTGCATCTCCTTTAAAGCTTAGCCCTTTGAGTGCCAAGTGAATTTGTCAAAAAGTTACCTTTATATAGGAAATATAATCTTTGTTTACACATTTTTATTTGAATTTATATAACAAATTTAAGTGACGCTGGCATTTTTAGCTGATATTTTTCACATCTCTTACAGAGATGTTGGCATTTTTAACAAATATATTTGTACATCTCTCACAGAGATGTTGGCATTCAAAAGGCGAAGTATCCCTTTTACATGACGTCTGCCAGTGAATTACAGTAGGTCTTTAATATTGAAATGATTGGACTCGAGCACCAAGTCTTCCCTCTTTTGTTTAGAATTAATTAGTACTTCAGTGAATTTGATCTAATAAATCTGGACACTACCATGACTGTCCTTAGAATCTGAACTGTAATGACGAGTTTGGGAAACTAGAAATCATGGCATCTGGAGATGGCCAAGTCGCTTACAGGGAACACAGGGGGCATACCATACCAATGAGTGCTCATCACCAAACTGTGAGTTGTCTTTTACAATTTTAGGACATTGCCGCCTTGGAGAGCCAGCCACTACTGGGATTTACAGTCAACGAAGTAAAAGATGACAACACTGATATGAAAGTCATTCATCTATTGCACAAAAATACTTTATTTTATGTTTTCAAAGCGGATGATGCCCACACTACTGAAAGGTATGTGAAATCTATTATGCAGACAGGTTATTTCATGCCTAACTCATCGTACTGCAGTTTAGTGTCACCTAATGAAACGGGTGCTGGATGACCTCCTGACTTACGGAATTACAATGGTCAGTATACCGACATCAGAATCCTGACTGAAATGCCCAACAGTTAATACTATAATTTACATGGGCTAATCTCCCTTGTGGGGAGCCCGCAGCAAGCCCACAAGGGGCTTCGATGCGCTCTCCCCATCGGAGTACCGGCAGCCGGGATTCCGTTGTCGGTATACTGACCGTCGGACTGTCATACCACACCAAATTAAACTGCGTGATTTCCCATGTAAATGCCTGGAGTGCCACTCTAATTGGTCATTGCATTAATTCACATAATCCATTCTTAATATATCCCATTAAACTCTCATGGGACAATTAAACCTAAAATGCATGTCTTTTTATATAGAAGGCTGCAAATAACAACCACTGGTACTGTATGGGCAATATTCAATGTTAATTATCGCTATATGCAGTGAATCTTGTTTAGGATTCGCTGCACATTTGCAGGATTCCGGAGGGCTGGAGCATTCACTGCAAACTCTCCCTCTCACCCTATTCAACGCCTCAGGGGCTCACTGCCCCGGTCGGCAATTATTAATTTGCCGCAGGGAGCCGGCGGCAGGCAGGGAGAACAAAGCCTCCCTGCCTGCCCCAGAATGTGTGGGGGAGAATGAGGGCTCCCGGGGACACAGGCAGCACAGTGCTGCCCCCCGGAGAGCTGGCAGGGGACACAGTGGAGGGAGCCACTGCGCTGGTCTTGCTCGTGCATATGTAATGAGCAGGACCAGTGTGCAGTGAATATCTAATGAGCCGCTCCCTGCCCCCCTGCTGGCGAATGTGTAAAAAACATTACTCAGTACAATGCCTGAACATATTAATATGCACAATCAAATAATAACCATATAACATGACAACACATGAAACGGTATAACTTACTGAGCGTAAGGGAGGGATCGCTGTGTCACCAGGATGGATTCAGAGAAAGGGATTTGAACGGTAAGTTGTTACAAAAATCCAAATTTTTATTTCATCCATCCTGGTGACACAGCTCAACCATGGGACGTTCAAGAGCCGGTCCTTTGGGAGGGTATGCTCAGGCCCACAGTTCTCATCACTGCTCACACAAATGAAGCGTCCTCCGATGCAAACTCATGGAACCTGGCAGCCCTGCATACTTGCTCCGCAGTAGCCCCATGACGCACAGCCCAAGAGGAAGCAACCGACCTGGTGGTATGAGCATTAATTCTGGAGGGCACTGGTCTGCCTACTTTAGTATAGGCAAAGGCAATAACCGACCTTAACCACCTAGCAATTGTTTGCTTAGAAGTTGGCCAGCCTCTCTTATGTACGTCATACAGTACTAGTAAAAAGTCAGTTTTACAAAACTCCTTCACTGTCCACATAAACGCGCAGCGCGCAAACAACATCCAATTTCTTTAGTTTGTCCCTATTTCTAACCTCCTCAGGAGGACAAAACACCGGGAGACTTAATTCCCAGAGGGATTAGAAGGCTGCGCTAATAAATTAAAGTTACCTTCTTGCACCATGAATGGATACACATGCTCAAATTAAATGGAGACTTTTAATTTTAAATGCAATATTATGCAATTTATTTTATAAAAAATAGGTGAACAAACATAGTCGGTCACCTATATAAAAAATATTAATACTCAAATATATCACATTAATCAACACATTAAATATTAAATCAATTTGTACAGTATAGAGTATAGATATAAAATCTTTATTTACGGAGCAGCAATATTACTTCAAATACTGATAGTAGCCACAAGACTTTAATTGGAATAAGTGGATTTCCAAACACTTTTATATCCTTAGTGCAGGTATATGGAGCCGACTTTTGGCCACTGAGATGTCAAATGACGATACTCACAGACAGAGAGTCTTTTCAAAGATTTATGTAACTCACAAAAGGACAGTCTATTGCTGGGTATGTACGATAATGGTGTGCATTTAGCACATAGATCTCACCCGTGCTGATCCTTGGTGATAGTGGTTTTTGGGAGTGTCCCGCTGGGACACCAATCCCCTCACAGCCTCTGCTGTGCTGTCAGTGTGAGGAAACTACCTCTGGAAGCCTCACATTGTATTCCTGCACTAACTAGGTGAAATATTAATAAAAAAACAAACCCCCTAGCTACTCTAAAACATGCTGCTTTAGCAGCCCCTCAGTATAGCACCCACTCCGGTGGGCACCTAAAATTAACTGGGAAATGCTGGGATGCAGAAGGGAGGAGCCTGCCTCTCTCTCAAAGACTTAGCATAGGTGCCTGGCTCCTACGGACCCTCCTACATCCCATGGTTGAGCTGTGACTGATTTTTTTTGACAACCTTTATTTTAACACATTCCAGTTCACCTTAAAAAGATGTTGAATGCAAAACGGTGAATCGTGGCGAAAATCCTGCTGAAAGCAGTTCGCCATCCTAGCATTGAATAAACTCTCGGCGAATCACAGTAAAAAACCCCATTGATATACACCAGCGCCTTGCAGCGAGCATGAAATGGAGAACTGTCCGGCATTCACTATTTGCTTTCAGCGAACAGTGAACATTGAATAGGGTGAATCAGATTTTCAGTGACAAAGATTCACCGAAGGGAGTGAAAACAGCCAGATTCGCCCCCAAAAAAATGGTGAATCGGGAGCATTGAATTCTGCCCATTGTGTTCAGTTCTATATTGAACATAACTTCAGATGTTTGAGATTCTATTTATATTTGCTATATGTAGCTGACTGCATAAGCTTATTTGTATCTGTTATGCTTCTACTAAAGAAGGCTGGCTGCAGTTTCCTTCAGTGGGAATACTGTCAGGAAGTCTGATGTGTAGGAAAAGCTCTCCACCCATAATCAGAATTTTATTGCACATTTGCTCTGAGAAGACCCAAATGTTTCCAATGTATTTGTGAATGTTATAACTTATTAGTAACCATTCTATACAGTGTACCTAGTGGTAATGTACATGTTTAACACCATGCATTTTAACAAGCTTATAATAAGGCTCTGTGGCTATACTACACTGCCATTGTATAATGTATGATGCATAATAATAATAATAATAATAATCAATAAACTTTGTTTTCTTTTATTATCTAGGTGGATTGAAGCATTTCAAGAGGGAACAGTATTGTAAACACGTTTGTACTTGTGACATGAACACTACAGTCTGCCAGCATGTTTTCCAGTCATGCATATTTTCTTATATTTCAGCTACATCATTTCATGTTTTCATAGTTTTTCATGTTTGTAAAATAGTTTAATGCAACTCTTGTATATATTATTTATTAAAACACAGACATTGACTGTCAAATGTATTCCAAAAGCTCACAGCCACTCCATGTCTTTCATTACATGTACATAGATAGATATTTGCATTGTCCAGAGGGAATATATTTGTTTTTATACATACAGTACTGTTCTGCCATAAACTCTGAGAGCTTAGACATGGTGTGGTCATTTTATCCTTCAACGTTTTTGTGTGAAGCCTCCTTTAACGACAAAATGGTCACTTACAGTATCACACAATAGATTTAAGTATATCAGAAAGAGCATATTAGTTGTTTGTAACATTCAGGGACAAGTTATTTATTATACTGCACAGATGTTTATCAAAATATTAGTGCATTTTCTACTAGACTACCATGTCCATTCTTATGCTGGGTAGATTTATAGTGTGTACACACGGGGCGATATGGCTTCCGATGTTGCCGATATAGTGAACATCGGAAGCCATATCGCATGCAGATCGCATGCTTTTTTAGGGCTTGCGAGCCCAATGCGCTGCCGATGCGCGCTCCCATGTGAGCGCAAATCGGCAGTGAAATAGAGAGGGCAGCCAAGATTATATAGTGCAGATCTGCACTATATACTCCAAATTGTCCCTCTGCATGCATGCCGTGCGATGCGAGTCCCGATACGATCTGATCGTATCGGGACTCGCATCTCACGGCATATCCTGCCGTGTGTACACACTTTAGTTAGCACTTATTTTTAAATCGTTAAATGTATAACAAATGTTTTGTTGTAATTTGAATTGGTAAAATAGACATATTTTGAAAGTAAACTATTTATACCCACTCATTTCATTCTTCCAAGTAATAGACATTTGACTGGCTTGGATGATATTGTAGTATACATATGTGTTTTTGGTTCTATTTTTACTATTCTTATCATATTATCTTCTATTAGATTCAGCGTAAAATGGATCTAATAGTGGAACATTTAAAAAAAAAATCTTATTAACACCATGAAATTGAAAATACAAAACTGTCATTTAATTAAAAAAATGACACCCAGTTAATAACAATAACCATATTGAAAAAACATATAGGATCAACAGAAAAAAATACAAAGAGTATAGGGGAGTCAAAGGAGTAGAATTCACATACAGAGGCTATATTCACCTAGATTCTGTAGAGTTAATTGTTGTAACTAAAGCATGGACGCCACACATAATGTAAGATAGATGTGAAGCCCTATAGGTATGTAAGCAGACCAAATATGTATTATATTTAATAACATTAGATTACTGTGTTTACTAAAACTTGGTTAACACTAGACAAGTGTTTCTCAAACTCTGTCCTCATGGAACCCTAACTGTGTGGGTTTTTTTTTTTTTCAAAATTAAGTTTTTATTACAAATTTCAATACAATATAATCGCATGAATGTGTGTTTTCATGGTATCATCAATAATAATTTGTACCACCTGTAGATTGTTAATCAATTAACACACCTATGTTCCAGCTAAATGATACAGAAAACAGGTGCATACACACTGTACAATTTTTTGACCAATTTCATTGAAAGACATTTCCCTTGAACCCAGTGTCATGGATGAAAGATGTTGACGAAAGATACTGTTCATCAAGATTGTTTGTCAACTGTGCATGCAGCTCAATTTGGATATCTTTCAAAAAGAGCCTATAAACTGTAGCTAGATATTTCGTCAACATCTTTCATCCAGGACACTGGGTTCAAGGGAAATGTCTTTCAATGAAATTGGTCAAAAAAATTGTACAGTGTGTATGCACCTGGGTTCCATGAAGACTAGGTTTGAGAAACACTGTACAAGACCATTTATCTACAATTTAGAAAGAGTGTTCAGGGTGTAGCTATGGTACTGCATAAAACAAATCTAGAGGGCTAAGCAAATATGAAGAAAAAATATCGGGCGCCAGACCAATGTATTTAATCAAATATCAGTCTCATTAGATATCAATATATCAAATAATCACCAAATAATTAGTAATGCTGCTCCCAGTAGTACCTTTTGCGGTTGGTTACTTGCAAAACATGTTTCTATTGAAAGAGAGAGCAGAACCAATTATAATCAAATGTAAAAAGGTTTTCATTTAACCATAAATATCGATAATTAAAAGATTTTCTCCACAGTAAATACTGTAAATTAAAAAACATACGTACATACACTTAACATAAGAAAATCAGTGGAGCCACATAGGTTAGAACTTTGCGTTGATTATAATAATTACCATGCGTTTAGTATAGGAAGGAGCAGTCTTAATCCTCCTTTATAATGGCGAATCTAGATCAATTTATAAGGATTCCCCCACTGCACCTCCACCTGGAGGGAGCCCTGATGTTACTGGCTCTATCGCAGTCAGGAGTGATGTAATGTATAAGTCAATATGGTAGGAGATGTTACTCACTCTGCTGTAGTATCCTGGTGCACACAGTGTGTTGTCCGCTCTAAGCCATGAAAGATTGCTGTGCGTCAGCCGCTGCTTTGATTGTCAGCTGGACTGCTTGCTCATCCTGGCTTCCTGTCCTGCTGACAGTGTGGGCTGGGCATCTTCACCTACTGATCGGATAGCCACACTTGTGAGTGTATTTAGGTTGAGATTTGGGTACGGATGGGTAACCAAAGTTCCACAAAGTTGGTAGGAGGCAAAACTGAGAGATTTTAACCCCTCTTGAATATAATGCCTCAATGTCTTCAAGTGCCCTCTATGTAATGTATGACTCATGGAATTCAAGACAAGCAATCAAATGTCTTCTCTACACCAAGTGCTAGAGCCACACAAGATACTTTTGAGTAAATTATGTGTTACTGTTAGATGAGATTCATTTATTTCTGGCTGTTATTCCTAGCTTGCCTCTGAAGTATAATTCCTAGCTCTCTAGTACTCAGTCAAATTATCGAAAGACAGGAGCTGAAGAATTCACCTTGTGCAGAAGAGTCAGAATAACTTATTTAAAAAAATAATAATTTGGGGATGATGTCAGCAATAAATGATGTGCCTTAAGAACAGTGGAAGGTGGGATTTGATATGTTACAGCCAAATACATATTCCTTTGAATCATCACATTCACAATACATTAACACAATAGACATGGAGGTGGATGTCCAAGGTACTAGAAAACAGAGAAATGTCACTTATGCTACCACAGTTTATGATACTTATGACCAATCAAATATAGCAGGGGGGGATGTTGACCTTCAAAGAGAAGAGCAGTTTGGAAGGCAATTTGTTATTGGAGGAGTTAAGGATAACCTACTGTATCAGGATTTTTTTAAGACTGTGTAGCTGTAGTGACAATCTGAACTATCAGGGCAGTACCATATAATGGTGAAGTCATTCTTCAAGGTGTTATCTACCTGGAACAGGCTGGATAGACACATTCTGAATAAAGTCAACTTTCAAACTAGATAATGTTTCCACCCTTTCCTTTCATACAATGCATTTTAAAGAAGATAAGGGAGGAACGAGCAGATGTGGTGGCAGTCTTTCCTTTTTGGTCAAGAAAGGCTTGTTGACAGCAATGAAACTATCCATAGAGAAAACATGGATAATGCTAATCAGATCAGACCTGCTACACCAGGAACCAATACTCCATCCAAGTTTATCAAGACTACATTTGACGTTGTAGAGATTGAGTGGAAATTTTTGAAGTATAAGGGCAAATCCATATGCAAGCAAGAACGATGGTTTCTTCAAAGGCATCTTACAAAGTACTGAAGAAGTTTGTTTCCTGAATGTGACCTGGCTCTAATGCTTAGCAAGCTGAAATACCCCAAGTGCTGCAATTATTACATTATGGATTTGCATAAGGCCTAGAAGTGTCAACTATAGAGGTCAGATAATGACTCTGAGTGTTCTTCTGGATAGAATATTGGCGGAGAACCAATTCTTAAAGAGATTTTGTCGGGCCATTAAGAAAATTCAACCACATATTACGTCACTGGCTGCTCTAATGGAACAACTTCAAGATATATCTTATTGAAATATTTAATCTGGAGGGTTATATTTCTAATGGCAATTACCTCTTCCAGAAGTCTGAGTTTTAAACTCTATGGGCAGAGGAGCCCTACTTGAGAAATATGCCAGACAAGGTTGTACAGAAAATGAATCCAAAATTTCTACTGAAAATAGTATTAGATTTTTATCTGAACCAAGAGCACTTGCCTTCTTTATTTCATTACCTTAAGAATAATGGAGGACCGGTATAAATTGGATCATTTGTTAATACCTCCATTGAACAAAAGGAAGAGCTTTGCGCCAATGGAACAGACTATAGCAAATGCTGTTTATGAGAGGTCATAAGGTTCCAGAATTCATTACAGCACATTCAACTAGGGCGATGGCAGCTATGTGGGCTAGAGAGGCTCAAGATTTAGTCAAAGATATCTGTGCTGCAGCTACATGGTCTTATGTGAATACTACTTCCAGCCATTATGCTCTAAATGTTATGGACACCCACTTTGGAGGTCAGGTCCTGCACGTAATGAAGGAAACTGTGAATTATGCTTTGCAATAATTCCATTTCCTCTGTTATCCCTGCCAGTTTATAGATTTATTCCCCCATAGTTGTGCTTTTTCAGGAACCATAATGGGACACACTCAAAGACTATTCATTTGCACTTCATACAAGTAGCACATTTCACATGATCCTTATGGGCTTCATTCCACAGCACTGTCTGACAAATCAGTCACAGATCCCACCCAGCATGCCCCACGTTTGCCGCCGTCTCTCATTCCTGGAGGACCAGCGATGTCTGCCCTTTGCAAAGGACAGCGCTTATACGGAAGAGCTGCCCATTGTGTTAATAATCGCATATGACTGTAAATGCATATGCTATTATTAAAAATGCAATATCCAGCGAAGTGTGGCGGGATGCACTAGCGGAGCTTAGTGCATCCCGTCCATAGTCAGAACATGTGTGCCAACGAAGAACTTACCACCCCTCTCTAGCTGTGATGCCACTACAACATTGGGTTTGCAAGATGTGCTGGGACAAATAGTCTCATCAAAGCAGCACACTACCCATAGGACCCCATGATTCCTTACCTTCTCCATGTAGAACCTTCTCCATCAAGACATGGGGAGCAGAAGCAGCCGCAGAGCACATTGAGCCGCACGAGCTGGTCCACCTGTAAAACAGCCCCCTGGCGTTTCTCCCCTCCCCCAGTACACAGGCCTGAATCCGCCCGCCCCCCCCCCCCCCCCCCATCTTCACCCCCTGCAACACCCCACACCCGGTTCTCACCAGAACAGCACCCCCCCTTACTTGTGTGCCAGGTGTAGTCCCAGCTGCTGCCAATGAGATGGATTGGCAATGATACAAATGACGTCACTGCATTGTAGCTACAAGTTACAGCGAGAGTCACTCTATAATTGGCTGACACAGTGGCGTGTGGCGTTAGTCCAGCGACTGGGACAGCCGCTCAGGCTGCGCCGCCACGGGTTCAAGTCCTCCTCCTGTGACCCCACAGATTAAAATAAGGAAAGCGCAAGCAGTAATTAGTTAGGGACGCTGTCGCAGGGGCGTGGGGTGTAGCGCCTTTGGATTCGGGAGCAGTCTGAGTTTTTTTTGGATCTTTCACTGATACCATAATATTTTCTGCTCAAAATGAGTGTACACATAATATTACAACTGCAAAATATGTTACAAATAAAAAAGTGCATAAACAGAAAAAATAAATTGGAGCTGTGTGTCCTTGACGCAGTACACTAATACGGTGCCAGCAGATTTCCACATATGAGTTATTAAAAAATTGTCTATCGACTTCTTGCTGTGTTGACCATTTTTATGCAGCCTTTTTGCTTGTGTCGACCTTTTGTCAATGTCAACTTAAACCAGGTCGATCTTTTTCATGCGTCAACCTTTTCACTGCCGACTAATAGACCTAATTACTGTCGACTTAATGATCCTCACCCCTGGTCACAACATCTATAAACGGTTATGTAACAGAGGATACAAGTCCCTAAAACTAAAATATCATAAATTCCCTAACGTTGTGCAAAAGAAGCAGCCTCTGTGTTTTACTAAAGTTCAAAAATGTGATGTGTGCTGAGCGATCTGGCACGGCCAGTGTTCTCTGGTGAGAAGAACCCTGGCGATGACTAGATTTATACTGCATGCCTTATAAATCTTGCCCAGTCTAACACGGTTATGTGCATCGCTATTCTTGAGGGGCCTACACACAAAGCAATCAGTGATTCATTTCTAAGCGATCTAGTTAGTATGTATTTGGATTGTTCTGCAGTTATGGCACTCGCAACTGGACACCATACTCTAGCTGAGGTAGTACCAGAAGCCCATACAGTGACATTGTTCTCATTCTGATTGACTCAGTGCCAGGAGTGTTCACACTGGGGACCAATATTTTAGCACTGTGCATATGCAGGCCCGCTGTGTGGGTGCCTTCGGAAACTTGCATAGTCTCCATGTTCCTCGTCTGGGGAGGAGCATTTGCATGCATACCCATGAAAATGCTGGGCAACTCCATGCAAGAACTGACGGGCACCTGCCTTCCAGGGGCAGGTGGCTGACATCATTGGATATTAGCCATCCACCCAGTTCTCGGAGAAGGACGCCGCAAGTCTAAGTCAGCAGAGACGGACTTAGATTTGCGAGCACTGTAGAAATCATTCGATGGTCATTGACCATCAAATGATTTTGGGCCTGCACACTAGCCTGCAAATGGATATATATGCAAATCATCCATTCACAGTGCCGCACGTATATTTTTGGCTGGTCAGAATTACAAGGCGAACTACCGCTGCTTAGCAAACTAATTATTACTCTCTTGTTCGAGCCATACAAGGGGAGTTTTCTGTTGTGTCGGGAGGCCATGAGGTCTACCTGTGGAGGACTCCAATGATCCGACAGAAAACTTCGGGGTGAAGGGACCACTATCTGGAGTGAACTGTTCGTCGACTGAGAATGTCTGCCTCCCAATTCAACATCCTGGGAATATATATACTGCCAACAGGGCCAGTAGATACCTCTTTGCCCACAGCAGCATGTGAGTCACCTTTCATGGCTGCTCAGCTTTTTGTGCCACCCTATTGGTTTACAAATGCAACTGCTGTTGCATTGTCTGGCTGGATGCATGCAGACTTTCTGTGAAAGGCCCCCGATTGGCAGATCGTTCGGTGGATGGCTCACAGTTCTAATAAATTGTGAGGGTGGTCCCCTGATGCACCCAAAGTCCCTGAAAGGAGTGATGCGCTACCACAGTGCCCCATCCAGCTGGCATCCATGGTCACGATCACCCAATTGTGACTAGTAAACGAACAACCCTTCTTGAGATTTGGTGACTGCAAAAGATCCAAACGTCCCTTGACAATACCAGAAACTGTTCTTTAGGTGGAGATGTGAATGATTCTAGCAACCTAGTAGTTTGAGCAGGAGAATGGAATAGTCCAAACTCCACCATGGGAAAACTGGGCACCATCTTCCCTACTACTTTCATGCATAAGTGGATCGATTCCTTGCAATTCTTTAGAAAGAAAAATCGGTACTTGTGTAATATCACAGCGCCCCACTACGCTACATTTTCAGTGTAGGCTAAGCTACGTTGTCAGCGTAGCCCAACGGCTACCTGGCATAGTCAGCGTAGCACGGCTGCCTAGTGTAGTCAGCGTATCGCCCCTGCCAGCTCTCCCAGGGGGCAGTGCTGCCTGTGTCCCCAGGAGTCCTCCTACCCCCCACACAGCCTCCGGCGCAGGCAGGAAGGGAGGCTTCCATCTCCCTGCCTGCCACCACTCCCCGCCTCCCTTCGGCATGCAAATTTATACCAAGTTTTGTGTACTTTAGGACTAAGAAAGGATCGGCGTGCAAATTTATACCAAATCATACCTGGTGTGTTTAATTACTTAGTACTGAGAAAGGATACCGCTTTTAAATTATTGACTATCGGTTTTGGAATAATTTGGCAAATGCGTTAATTTCAAAACCCCACTATCCATGCCAGCCTGAAGCATGGTGAGGGAACGCATTACGCTTCCTCCCGACCTGTTCATACCCACTATCCACGTCTGTGTGGAGTTGACCTTATAAAGTTTGACAAGCGCAGTGAGCCCCACAAGGGGACGCAGATTACTTTACATGTATTCCACATCCGTTCACCACACTTCAGCTGACTACGCTGATCGCGGGAACACTACCCCAAATCTGACAGATATGCTGGCCGCAGGAACAGTACGCTGATTTTGACAGGGACGCTACGCTAACTACGTAACTGGTGCGGTGATATAACACAAGTATCAAAGAATCAGACTAATGCCTGTAATTCCAACATTTTTTTTTTAGGGAAAAAAAAACCTTCTGTGAGATTGTGTCTATGAGAGCCCCCAGGTGCATCATGACGGTCGAGTGAATCAGGCTGGACTTCAATCCGGCATCAATTGTAAAGGATACTGGAGAATTTGTCAAGTGAGCTAAAAGAAGGTCATCAAGGTATGGGAGAATCCATACCCCTTGTAGGTGGAGGTGAGCTGCCATTACCACCATGATCTTTGTGAAGACATGGGGCGCTGTTGAAAAGGCCGAATGGTAGGGCCTGAAACCTGGAAGTGTCCTGGAACCAGAGACAATGCTGCTCTAACTTTATGGGTATGTGGATGTACACAGCCTGGATATCCAGGGATGCCATAAATTCTCTGTTCGATTAAGTGTAGAATTGACCTGAGGAATTCCATGCGGAATTTTGGCACTAGTAGAAAAAGGTTCAAACTCTTTATATTGAGTATCAGGAGGAATGAACAGTCTGGTTTGTTGACCAAGAAAAAGTTAAAAGCAGAAACCACTTGTGAGTCGATATGGCTGTTTCGAGGGCGGTGGCCTTCAATGGGTCTGCAGGAAGACCCATTGTTCAGAACTGGGTTGGAGGCCTGGACCAAAAGGTGAGGGATTAGCTTTGTGACAGTACATCCAACAACCAGGAGTCAGATTTTGAATTTGGCAAAATCCTTGCGAATTGAAGAAGGTGACCCCTTATCCTCAACACAGCCAGACATTGTATTCTGGAGTCAGGCTGCTTTGGGGCTTGTCGACAACTGTCCCAGCCTTGTCGGGGTTTGGCTTTTTGAAAAGGCAGGCTGAACTCTTAGAGATTTTAGCTCTGGTCTTACTTTGGGGCTCTAAAACACCCGAAATGACTGTCTCCTTCGTTTTGAAATTGCTGAGGGAAGGAAAGCTGATTTAGAGGCAGCTATAGAAGCGACAATCTTATCCAATTCTGGAACAAAGCATGGATCATGAAAATGGTAAAGCCCCCAATACTTTTTTTGAGTCGATATCCACAGTCCAAGATCTGAGCCAGAGAGTAAAGCAGCCCATACACGCTGCTTTGTGGGCGTGCTTTCCGTGCTGTACTAGCACGGATCACATTGCATTGCATGTGCATCCGTTGTGCATGCGATGCGATGAAACCTAAGTACAAAAAGTATGTGCAAGCAAATACTTTTGGTACTGTGCGATGAGGTGCCGCGGGAGCGCGCACCTCAAAGCACACATCGGGACAGCACGCTTAGCAGCGTGTATGGGCAGCTTTAGTCTTGCTGCCACCAATACCTTAAGAAGCAAAGACACCCCTGTCCAAAACACTCACTAAAGGTAGGTGCTTGCTTCCCGTATATTATCCAAGAGGGGCAAGAGGTTTGTTCTGCGTGTACCCGACTGCAGACCAGCATCAGCGCAGCGACCTATAGCCATGGAGGGCCATGTCTGAATGCCTTTTTGCTGTTTCATCCAGCCACCTCAAACTTAATATTTTTAAAGCAGAATTAAATTATATTTCCGCCAATAGTTACCAACCAGATCTCTATCGCTGTTGAGAATACAATCACATAAGCTCACTGCCTAGGTGTTATCCTTGACTGAACTTTCCTTTGCTCCCCACATTCAATCTGTCTTGAAATCATGCTACTTGCACCTTAAAAACATTCAAAATTTGCCCTTCTCTTACACAAAACACGGCAAAAACGCTCATCTCATGCATTGATTATTGCAATAGTCTCCTTATTGACCTTCCAATACAGACTCACCACTAGTCCATCATGAATGAAGCGGCAAGGCTAATCTTCCTACACAGTGGTTCATAGTCTGCAAAACTACTGTCAGTCACTTTATTGGTTACCTGTATTCAATACAAAATTTTACTTGCACACAAAGCCATAAACCAAACTACAACATACATGTCTTCTCTCAAAATATCTTCCAACCCGACTTCTACGCTATTCACAAGATCTACATCTCATCCACACTCATTACTCGCTCCCATTTCCAGGACTTTCGAGCTGCACCCACTCTATGGAATGCCCTCCCATGCCCAAGATTTTCCTCCAGTTCCCTGAAAACTCACTTCGGACAAGCTTATCAAATTCCAGAACCAGCCACTTATGGGTCTTCAAACTGCAGCCCTCCTGATGTTGTGGAACTAGATGTCCCAGCATGCCGAGTTTTGGCATGCTCTTATAGGAAAAAATGTGGCAATGCATGTTGGAACATGTAGTTTCACAACATCTGGAGGGCCGCAGTTTGAAGACCCATGCTTAACCTTCCAATAGCATTTCTATCTAATTACATCCCCACATATCTACGCTTTCTTTTTCACATTTTCCATTCTCCTGACACCTGGCCAAACTGCTGGGTCACCGTGTCATACAGCACACCAGTAACCTTTGCATTCTGGTGGAATTAATGCAATAAAGAATCTCTGTATCAATGCCTATTTCCCTATAGATTGTAAGCTTGGGAGCAGGGCCCTCTCATACCTTTGACAATCTGTAAAACTGCGGATTATACTCACCAATAATTCCGTTTCTTCCCATGGCAGCCAAGACCTTGGGATTTCATCCCTCTCCTACTAGTTAGACAGGCTGTTTTTTTTCCTAGGACCTCCCCCCTTCCAGTATAAATCCCAGCTCCTCCCTATCCGCCTTGTCTTTTTACGTGTCTCCTTCTCTATTCCTGGAAAAAAAACACAACAAGGGGGGGGGGGGGAACTAATGGCTGCCATGGGATCTCTAGGAAGAAACGGAATTATCGGTGAGTATAATCCGCAGTTTTCTTCTACGATCCCCATGGCAGCCAAGACCTTGGGATAATACCAAAGCAAGAAGAGGGAGGGACACAAATGGTATGCAAGAATTATTTTAATCTTCAAGGGCACTTTGAAGCACTTGATCTCCAAAGCAAGATTTTGAAACATTAAGAGCATAATGCCTTGTAAATGTATGAATGGACTACCAGGTTGCTGCACCGCAGATATCTTTAACTGATGCTTGAGCCTTCCTTGCCCATGAAGTCGCCATCGCCCTGGTGGAGTGAGCCTTTATAATACCTGGAATCTCTTTGTCTTCCTGCTTATAGACAAATTCGATCAGCTCCCTGATCCATCTAGCCATAGTCTGTTTAGATGGTGATAAACCTTTCCTTACCCCTTCTGGGATAACAAATAGGTTCTTAGATTTTCTGACTTCTTTAATACGCTCCAGATAAATGGTGATACCCCTCACCAGGTCTAACGTGTGCCATTCTTCCTCTTTTCCATCCTTTGGACTTGAGTGAAATGCTGGCAGCGTAATCTCCTGATTGAGGTAGAACGTACTGATACCCTTTGGTAGGAAATCTGGGTGCGTTCTCAACACCACCCGGTCGGTGAAGATTTTCAAATAAGGTTCCTCTATGTAGAGAGCTTGAAGTTCGCTTATTCTCCTCGCGGAGGTAATTGCGACAAGAAACATGATTTCCTCTACCTCCCCATGGCAGCCAACTCATGGGTTAAGTCCCGAAGGGTAGTACTCTGGAAGGAAACAAAAAACGGAACACTGGCCCCTATATAAGCCACACCTCCTAAGGACTCAGTGTCTTTTTTTTCCTTCCAGGGTAGGGGAAGGGCTTACCCTGAGCTGCGGCCCTCTCCGCTGCCTAGAGCAGTTGGGGTTGAGGCATGGATTATAAATGCGGGTCCCCGCTGTCGAGGGCAGTAAGGGGTACCTGGGGTCTGCTGGAGCCGGTGCCCGGAGGTGTTTTCTCTAATGGTTGTGAGCAGTAACGCTGTCCGGCAGCGGCGGCGCGAGCATGGGACCTGGAGGCTGGCGGGCGTCGGGGGTCCGGCGTGTGGCGTCTGACGTCAGAGGCGCCGCGTAGGGACGCAGTGACCGGGCGCCCGTCGGGCGTGTAGCCCAGGGGTCACAGGCTGCGGCGTCTGACGTCAGGGGCGCCGCGCAGGGACGCAGAGACCGGGCGCCCGTCGGGCGTGTAGCCCAGGGATTACATGCTGTGGCGTCTGACATCACAGGGGCGCCGCGCGGACTTCGGGCGCATCACTGTGGCACGACAGGAGGCTTAAAAGCGGCAAATTCGAACTGAGAAACTGCTGGGGAGCAGTGGAGTGTCCGGGCACACGTGCAGTATATTCCAGCAGACGGTAAGACTCCGCTGACAGCGTTAAGCTGGAGGAGTTGGCATCATCCTTACTGTGTGTCATTGTTTTTAGCTGCAGGCTATTAAAGCTGTCAGTATGGATGAGGAGAAAAAGCAGCAGAAAAAATCAGGGTAAGCCAGAGAGAGGAACTATTTTTAGGAAGCATTAATGGTACTGACTATTATATGTGTGATTTTAGATCAGATACAAGCAAGGGGCAGTCGGAGGCAAAGGCTAAACATAAGAAGCATCACTCTGCTAAATGCAGCCTGTGTGATAAAGCCCTGCCGGATAAATGGATAGGATCCGCGTGTAATGCCTGCAAATTAACCCAGCAAATGGGTATGCCTCAGATGACTGAATTGGTGTCTATGCTGAAGACCGCTTTAGCTGACACTTTTATGACTAAGCAAGATGTGGAAAGAATGCAAGCAAAAAGGAGTAGGGCGTAGCTCTCAGGGGGGTCCCAGGACTCGGCTGAGGGCCCAGCTCTTAGAGAGGAGGAAGTAAAAGAAGGAGAAATAACGCAGGATAAGGCGGAGGCAGACTTTAATCCTGTGTTATTGGAGAACCTGTTGGTTCTTATCAATAAGTCTCTGAAAATAGAAGAGACTCAGGAAGAGGAGAAATTGCAGGATCTGCTTTTCCAGGACAAGAAGAAGAAGAGCAAGACATTTCCATTATCAAAGCCGCTGAAGGAAATGGTAGACGAAGAATGGAGACACCCGGATAAAAAAGTGGCGGTGCCGCTTAGGGTATCTAAGATGTATCCATTCGATAGTGAGCAGGTGAAACATTGGGAGGAGGCCCCAAGGGTCGATGCGGCTATCGCAAGAATTTCCAAAAAAACTACGCTCCCACTGGAGGATGCAAATATTTTCAGGGACGCGATGGAAAGGAAGATTGAGGTCAGTCTGCGGAAACAGCACATCACCTCGGGTGCAGCCATCAAGGCGTCCGCAGCTATGGCAGTAACAGCCAGGGTAATGAGGTCCTGGTGTCATGACCTAGAGTCAGACACGCTGGATGGAATTCAGAGATCAGATCTGATAAAAACCATCCAGAACATTCAAATTGCCGTGGAGTTTATGTGTGATGCGTCTGTAGATGCAGTAAAACTAGCGGCAAGATCAAGCGCTACTACAGCGGTAGCAAGAAGAGCGCTCTGGCTTAAGCCATGGGCAGCAGATACGCAGTCAAAACAGAAGCTGTTGTCTTTGCCGTTTCAAGGGCAGTATTTATTCGGCTCCAAGCTAGATGATATCATCACGAAGATCTCTGGTGGTAAATCAGTGTGGCTGCCACAGGATAAGGGGAAGAAGCCCTTTTTCAATAGATCGCTTAAATTCCAATCACCGGAGTTTAAAGAAGTGAGAACGTATAGGCCAGGGAGAAGCTTCAGAAGGTCTTGGGCGGCAAATCGAAGCTTTTTTCGGGGCCAAAGGGGCAGAGACGGAAGATATTCCGCAAGGCACTCTAGCCAATGACGCCAGAGCGGCAGTTGGGGGCAGGCTGCTGCAGTTCAAGCAGGCTTGGTCCCAGTCTGTCCAGGACAAATGGGTACTCGAGATAATAGAATCCGGGTACAAAATAGAATTTGCAAAGTTTCCGGGTTACTGGAAGACGGAGTCTCCAATACCTCGGGATACGCGGGAAAAAACCGCGTTGCTGGACAGCCTACAAAAAATGATCAACCAAAAAGTGGTAGTGAGAGTGCCAAAAGAGCAAGAATGGAAAGGTTGCCAATCAAGATTTTTTTATAGTCAAAAAGCCTTCAGGAGGTTTCAGGACTATCCTGGATTTGAGAAGAGTAAATGCCTTTATCATAACGAAAAAAATTCAGGATGGAATCACTAAGGTCTATCCTACCGGACATCGCGGAGGGGTCATTTTTGACGACAATAGACCTTCGGGACGCATATCTGCACGTACCGATACATACGGGGCACCACAGGTACCTAAGATTCCGTCTTGGAGGGGTAACATACCAGTTTGTCGCCCTGCCATTCGGCCTGGCTACATCTCCAAGGACGTTTACAAAAATGCTGGTGGTACTGGTCGCCAATCTGCGACAGCAGGGGATCTGCGTGTGGCCGTACCTCGACGACTTGTTAATTATGGCGAGAACAAGGAGGGAGGCGGAGAGAAGCACATCGCAAGTAAGGCAATACCTGGAACTACACGGGTGGTTGATAAACCAGGAGAAGAGTCAGCTCATCCCGGCGAGTGTAGTAAAGTATCTAGGCGTCTGGATAGACACAAATCGCATGACAGTCAAACTAACAGAGGACAGAAGGGAGAAGTTAAGACGCGAAATATCTTCTCTCCAAAGCAAAAAAGTCGTTTTTTCAGGAGACTGCATGAAAGTGCTCGGCCTCATTTCGGCGGCATTAGATGCCGTACAATGGGGTCGGTTCCATATGAGGGCTTTCCAAAACTGCTTCCTTATGCAGTGGGATGGCGATGGAAAAAACAAATTTCAAAAGATTGCCCTGTCAAAGAAGGCTCGTCAAGATCTAGCATGGTGGTCGGTCAGACGGAGACTAGAGGAAGGAAGAGTGTTCGCAGTGACGAGACAGAAAGTGGTGACTACGGATGCCAGCCTGACAGGCTGGGGAGCGGTCTGTGGAGAGCAGATGGTTCAGGGGGTCTGGACCCAAAGAACAAGAATCAAGCACTCCAACGTCCGAGAGATGAGGGCGGTGCTTATGGCCTGCATACACCTGCAAGAATCCCTAGTGGGAAGTCATGTTGTTGTAAGGTCCGACAACCAGTCGGTGGTGTCCTACCTAAACAGGCAAGGGGGGACAAAGAGCCGAGAGCTCATGGCGGAAGTATCAGAAGTAATATCCTGGGCAGAGAGTCATGTAAACAGTCTCACGGCAGTGTTCGTGGCAGGCAAAGAAAACCTGCAGGCAGACAGCCTCAGCAGGCAGCTTATGCAGCCGGGAGAATGGGAGTTGTCCCCAGAGGTGTTCCAGCAAATCATAAAGATGTGGGGTCAACCTCAAGTGGACCTCATGGCCACAAGGAAGAATGCAAAGCTCCAGAGGTTCTTCTCAAGACATTGGGATCCCGGGGCAGAGAAACAAGATGCGCTGACGGCAGTATGGGAAGCGGAATTCGTGTACATGTTCCCGCCGTTTCCTATAATAGCGAGGCTATTGAGGAAAATTCAGCAGGAGAAGGTGACTGCAATAGCGATACTTCCGTACTGGCCGAGGAGACCGTGGTTCTCCAAGCTGCTGGAGATGGCGATAGCGATAGCGGACCCATGGCCCCTGCCGGATCTGAACAACCTAATAGGTCAAAACAGGTTATGGAGGGCACAGCCCCTTACCTGGAAACTGACGGTTTGGCTGTTGAGACACAAATGTTAGAGAGGAAAGGGTTTTCCAACAGAGTAGTAAGAACCTTGCTCAAGGCCAGGAAAGGATCTACGTCCATTACGTACCATAGGATTTGGAGAAAGTACGTGGAATTTTGTAGGTCAAAAAACAATCAGGCAAAGGAAGTAGGGATGGTGCTGGAGTTTCTGCAACGGGGGCTAGACAAGAACCTGTCCGTGAGTTCGATTAAGGTACAAATCTCGGCCCTGTCGGCCATGCTGGACTGGAAGCTAGCAGATAACAAATACATTCAGAGGTTTATTCAAGCAGCTAAACGAATAAAGCCGTCCTTTCATAACCCGCTGGCGCCTTGGGACCTTAATCTGGTCTTGAATGCGTTAGTAGAAAAACCTTTTGAGCCGATGCAGGAAGTGTCATTAAAAATGCTTACTATGAAGGTGGTGTTTTTAGTCGCAGTCACATCTGCGAGAAGAGTTTCGGAACTCCAGGCTCTTTGGGCAGAGCAGCCTTTCCTGAACTTTTTTCCGGACAAAGTAGTCCTAAGAACGAATCCGCAGTTTCTGCCCAAGGTGGTGTCCGCCTTTCATATTAATCAGGAAATTATCCTGCCTTCGTTCTGCACGAATCCTGCTAATTCAAAGGAGGAAAGGCTACATACATTAGATGTAGTTAGAGCATTAAAAATATACTTGGAAAGAACTAAAGCTCATAGGAGAACGGAAAGGTTGTTCGTGCTGACCGAAGGAAAGAATAAAGGGCAGGGGGCCAGCAAAACTACGATTTCAAGATGGATCAAATCTTGTATTGTGGAAGCATATAAAGTTAGGGGCCAAGCCCCACCTGTAGGCTTAAAGGCTCATTCAACAAGAGCAGTATCGGCCTCCTGGGCAGAAAAGGAGGCGGCGTCAATTCAGGAATTGTGTAAGGCAGCATGCTGGTCCTCAGTACATACCTTCACCAAACATTACAGAATGGATGTAACGGCGTCGGCAGATGCCCGGTTTGGTAGGAAGGTGCTGAGCGCAGTCGTTTAATGTGAGGTGAGGTAACCTCTATTATTATTATTTCGTTATTGTTATTATGCCCACCCTGAGTGGTAACTGCTTGGGTATTACCCATGAGTTGGCTGCCATGGGGAGGTAGAGGAAAGTACAGATTCCTACCTGTTAATATGCTTTCCTCTACTCCACCATGGCAGCATTATCCCGCCCGGTTGTTGGTGGTAAAAAAAAAAAAAAAAAAAAACTGTTTAAGTGAGATGTAACTATGTATATGTTGGCTATTTAATTAAGACACTGAGTCCTTAGGAGGTGTGGCTCATATAGGGGCCAGTGTTCCGTTTTTTGTTTCCTTCCAGAGTACTACCCTTCGGGACTTAACCCATGAGTTGGCTGCCATGGTGGAGTAGAGGAAAGCATATTAACAGGTAGGAATCTGTACTTTTCCATGTAAGACATTTTAAGGAAGTTTCTGCTAGAGGTTCAAATGGTTCTCTCAAGAGAGAGTTCAGCACTAAGTTAAGATCCCACTGAGCAACCAGAGATCTCACTGTGGGTCTCATTCTCTTGACTGCATTGCAGAATTTCCTAATAAGAGTCTCTTCTGTCAACCTTATGTTAAGCAGGATGCTTAATGCCGAAATCTGTACCTTTAAAGTAGACAGGGCCAGACCTGACAAATATCCTCTGAATAGAAACTGTAGTATTTCAGGAATAGAAGATTGCTCAATTCTCTCCTCTGAGCCCCTCCAGCGAATAAATGCCAGCCATACTCGATAGTAAGCCAATGACACCTCTTTCCTGGCCTGTAACTTTAAAGATGTAACTTGCTCTGAAAGACCTTCTCTTAACAGCTTCCCCTCAATTTCCAGGCCTTTAGCGATAATATCTCTGGATTTGGATGGTTCACCGGTCCTTGAACAAGGAGGTTTGGAATTGCTGGAAGAGTTAAAGGCTCCTGTATTGATAGTTTCAGAACTGTCGCAAACCAGGACCTTCTCGGCCAAAAAGGAATTATCATTATGACTGTTACCTCTTCCTGTATTATCTTCTTTAACAACCTGTGGATCAGCGGAAAGGGTGGAAAAATGTAGCCCAGTTGACAGGTCCACTGTACTGAAAACGCGTCCACTGCTGCAGTTTGGGGCAGATACATTGAGAAGTATTTTCTTACCTTCTTGTTGATGTTTGTCGCCATCAAATCTACATCTGGTTCCCCAAACTGTTTGACTATCTGCTGGAACACTTTCCCATTCAACTCCCATTCTCCTGGGAGGATTTTGCTTCTGCTCAGGAAGTCCGCTATCACGTTTTCTTTCCCTGGCACGTGAACTGCTGTGAGAGATAGGACATTCTCCTCTGACCACGCTAGAATGTTTGACATCACCGACATCAATGCCTTGCTCCTTGTGCCACCTTGGTGGTTGATGTGTGACACCACCGTCATGTTGTCTGAGAAGACTCTTAGATGTTTCTTTCTGATTCTGTGTTGCAGACCCATCATAGTTCTCCAAACTGCCTCTGCTTCTCTCCAGTTTGAAGATCTCTGACCTTCCACTTTTGTCCATAACCCCTGGATGGTTTGAGCTTCCGTGTGGGCTCCCCAACCTTGAGCACTTGCGTCTGTTGTAAGTGCAAGAAACCTGGGGAGATCTAAGGATACTGCTCTGTTCTCCATCTCTTGGTCTATCCACCATAACAGTGAATTCTTCACTGATACCTCCAGTCTGATAACTTTTGTCAGTGGATATTTTCTTTTGATGAAGGGAAGCAATGCCCACTGAAATTTTCTTAGTCTCCAGTGGGCCCACGGAGACTCACTATCTGTCCTAGGGGGGGGGGGGGAGGCGTATCCATAATGTAGTATATAGCAATCAATCCTAAGGAGGATATAGTAGTATATTAAAGCCTAGAAGTCCAGACTTTGTAATCTTGCCATAGAGAAAACACACCAATATAAAAGGAGGTACCTTAACACTGACTCCAATTTCCCAAGTGCAGCAGTCTTTCCTTCAGTAGCTACCTGCATGCTGCTGCTTACACTCCCAAGGTTTAAATAGCTTGCACGCTGATTTTCCCTGCGGCGTCCAGGCCGGAAGTGCGCCACGCGCGTGTGCTTATGGGATCTGTAGTTTACCCGCCGTAAGCCATATAACCTGCTCCTGGAAGTCACGTGTAACGCAATGCATTCTGGGAGCTGTAGTCCGTTCAGCACGATCCGGAAGTCCCGGCCACGCTGAAACTCTGCTTACCGCCGGTGTGCTGAGACGCTGGAGACTCACCCATAACGGCGCTCCTTACCTTTTTCTCCTGGACAGGACTCATACTTGGCCACGCTTCCAGTGTTTCAAGATGGGCAGAAAACCTCTTGGTCCACGCTCCCATATCGCCTTATTCCCCAGAGTGCTCCCTGTATCCTAAGGTAAGCTCCATAAAAAAAAAACCTGCTCTGCCTACCTCTAACTAAATAAAGGAGACAGGAAAAAAAGACAAGGCGGATAGGGAGGAGCTGGGATTTATACTGGAAGGGGGAGGTCCTAGGAAAAAAACAGCCTGTCTTAACTAGTAGGAGAGGGATGAAATCCCAAGGTCTTGGCTGCCATGGGGATCGTAGAAGAAATAAGTGTTTTATCACTGTCTCCTATCGTAAAGAGCAACAGAATATGCTGCGCTATATAAGAAACTAATAAATAAGTCCAAGCAGCTGCACGAATGACTGCCCCTGCATTAGTATAGATAGATTGTAAAACGCCAACACATTTTATTGCCAGTGTCTTTGAGACATTACATATGATAGGTAGGGTGGTAACTTTACCTAGCCTGGTCACATGGGTGTCCACAGGAGGTGGAACCTCCATTTTTTCTGATCCTCAGGTGGAGGATAAAAAAAAAAAAAAAAACCACAGGAAATGTGGGAAGACTGCCGGAACTTTTTCCGCTTAAAGAGCAGGGCCTCCAAAGGAGATTGAGGACCAGATTCTTTAATTTGTACAGTCTGTCAGATTTAAAATCAGACTGTCAACCCTGGACTCTGTCATGAGCTCATCGGACGTGGAATCATCCTCAACTGGGGAATCTGTATCAGAGTCCTTGTCCAAGGATTCTTCAGACGTAGATCCTTCCAAAAGCAAGGCAAGTGAGGTGTCACGTCATGCACAGTAGCACTCGATCCAGGAGCACATAAAGAGTGTTTCAGTGAACAGGATACCTGTACCAAACCCTATACAGATTGGGGACCGGCTTTTTACCCATGCTGGTTCCTCTGGCTGAGGAGGAACCTGGGTAATAACTGGAGTATGTGAAGCTGCAAGTTGAGACGACAGCTCCCTTATTTCAGTAACCCAGTCAGGCTTGAAGTGAACCTCTGCAGTAGCCTGCAGACTGGGTCCCAGCACAGAGCAGCGTTCACAAAACACCAGTGTGGCTCTGCTCAGCACATGCAAAATTTTCATTACATGAAGTGCATGTACAGGTGTGCAGCGTTCCCCTCCTTGTGCATTCCCTTTCCTGAACCCTTAGATATTTCAGGAAATCTGTGTCCATAATTTCCCACAAAAAGTAGCCCCTTATACACACACTATGGTGAGAGTAAGAAAGTACTGTACAACAGGCACTAAAAGAAATGAGTGACTATACACTGTATGCCCTGATAGCCAGCACAGGGTGATGTAGATATGAATCTTCACATTAATTGAAAAATAAACAAAAAAAAAAAAAAAAAAAAACACACAACACCAGACAAACAATGCAGAATATGTACAGCAACTTCCACACAGAAATAAATGCACTTATTCCCAGCACCAACACAAGTGAGGCGAGGTCACTGAACACAGTGAAGGCAAAGGGGGCGATTATATCTCCTGCTGTCAGCCAGACCCTCCCGCAAGTGCTGATGGGGAGTAGAGAAGCACCCGCAGTGGGAACCCAGGACGAGTCAAAGCTGAGGGAGGGGGCGGAGGAACAAGGTTAAGTCTGTCCCCTCCTGGAACCCCAGAGTCTCGGTGCAAGGCCTTGTTCGCAGGCTAATATTCACTGGTGGTCTAGCAGTTTCTCAGCATGAGCCGAGTATCGCCAGTATCATTTTAAATACCCAATCTGGGTCACAAAAAGCACTTTGAATTAGGATAATCTTACATTTTCTATACCGTGGACCCAAATCTAGATATTTGCCAACATATACAAGAGTGTTTCAGTGCCATTGGGAAGCCGCATGTTGACTGCCTGGCCACAACCCAGGCTATCCAACCCTCAACTCACCACAAGCTTCTTCCCATCACAAACCACAGATCCCAATTCCAGACTCATTTGTGGTCACTGCCAGTGTCACATCTCGGCTCAGGCTTGTTTCCAGTGGTTCACACTTCCAGCTCTCCCGATACACCTTGACCCTATACTCCTGTCCCCAGAAACTCCTCTTCCAATTATAGAATTCATAACAGTAATTTTAAAGTTTGCTTTGGTCTTTCACCTGTTCTGCAACCCAAGTACAAGGTTTGAAAACTCCCCTCACAATCTATTGTAACACCCTCTGTTGCTAGTATCCTAATGAGCAAGTTGGTCAGTAAGTTAATCACTGCAAAATCTAAAAGGCCTCTTCTCTCTGCCTCAGAATCCACCTATGGACAGCAGAGGTGCAGTGCTAGGTCTGTGGCTCTTGGTCATCTGTGTTTCAGCATTGCCGCTATACAGATAAGCTTATTCCGAAGTGTAAATCTGAGATCAAACACCGTTGAGTTCTATTCCAGAAAAGAAAAATCACTGAAACATTTGTACAATATATTTGCTCAGAAAGTATATTTATTTACTTTGTATTTTACTACCATGCCAAACTTATCCATAGGAAATATTCGATCATACTCCGGGCATTCGGTGTCACATGGCCAAGTTCAGCTACCTGGCAGCTTAGTCTGAGCTCATGTAGGTGGAATATTTGTTTTCACCAAATTTACACATTCGAAACAAGTCCAGGCACTGGGAATCATCCACTTTCCTAGGCAGGCAGTCTCAGGAAAAGCCTCAAACATTAGGTTGTTTGGACTACAATAGCCCGAAACTGAAGTTGCTGTAGTCCACTTTAAAAGCACATGCTGCCGTAACAAAGTCTGATGCACAATAATTTAATTTGTATTAACACGTAATGCTGTGGCAAATATCTCATGAACGCGTTAATCCAAGACACACAGGCCAGGAGGTGACACTTGCTGCATGGGGCACCATCTTTGTCCTGATTGCAGCTACAAGGAGGATCCTTTCAGGGGGAAAGTAAAAAACGTTTTCCATGTAGAAGGCCAGATGCAGATAGAAAGCCACAGTCCAAACTACAACCTAAGGGATGAAAACAGGGAAATTACAATTAAACACTCAGCTAAAGTATCATAGCAAGACTGATTAATAGGCATAATTTGCAATGGAATAATGCAGCAGTTGCTAGGATTCCAGTCACTAACACAATGGAGACATTTGTTTGCATACAGGAAGAGTAATTCTAAGCAGCACCACACTTTTCTCCGTATTCAGAAGATAACAGCAGTTACCTCTGAATCGGTATGCCACAGTAAAGAAACCTTGATATGAGTGAGGAACGTGTAACGGATGAGTGAACATCTGTCGAATAAAAGATACGCAGATATTCCTAGCCTCACTACATTGTTACGTAAGTAAGGTAGGAACATTAACATAACATAACGTAGGACACATGCATCAATTTTAACATAGAAACCTCCTAAAAAAAAAAAAATATTCCACCTTGCTTTTGTCTTTAATTGTTAATCTCACGATGAATATAAAATAGGAGAAAGAAACCCATAGGTGGAAAAGGAGAACACTTTTAGGATAAGTATCCGACCAAACTAGGATTCTACGAATCTAGCGCCATCTTTCTAACTTATTTTCCTTTTCTTAGCCTACTATTTTGAGACTTGAGGGTGTAGTCCAATTTGGTGAGGTTGAGGCAGCATAAGAAGCAGCGCTTGAGGTTTTGCCCGAACAAAAATTCCACAAATATTATGAGGTTTTGGAATTTCTGTACTATAACAAGGTTATTGTATGGATCTCTGTTTATGCTACTATATCTAATAATTGTTTTTTTTAAAGAAATAAGGAATTACTAAAGCAGTTTAAAAGTTAAGGAGCACCAATCCCGGCGTGCATTGTGGGCTTAACTAGCACACATAGCATCGCATCGTATGCCTTGTGCATGCGATGCTAGAAAAAGCTAGTACAAAAAGTATGTGCAGCACATACTTTTTGTACTGTGCAATGAGGTGCCGCGGGAGCGCGCACCCCTATCGCCGGCATTGGTGCGTGTGTGGGCTCCTTAAGTCCAGAGGATGCCCAAACTAACAGTATATACACCAAGAAAACATGTGTAACCTTGCTCGAACACTAAAACACTGACCATCTGTATAGAATACTTACGTGATTTCTCGGAAAGCCCGTTTCTCCACATATTTCACCTTATGCCGCCTCTTGAACCTACACAAAGAGCAGGAAATGGTCAATTTTAAACTCCATTATGCAAAACCCTTTATGAAATAGGTGCAGTGTCACACAATTCTAAATTAACATGTACTTCCTATACGCAGAATATTCAATATTTACATTAAGCACGCCTCAAAAAGATGTGTTGATACCACAGACGCATTTACTATAGACAAGCCCGATGTAGGTTTTTACATCAGTCTGTTTTCTTTTACTTGCTTTACTAAAATAGTCACTGCCTGGCTCCCTTTGGTCATTATTACTTTATATGCCATGTCTGATCAGCCACCAGCCTTGGAGAGAAAGTAAAAGCATAGTTGGGATGGTGGCAGATTTACAGATGGGGAGGTCCAAAGCACATATGGGAGGGGATAACATAGGCTTGCATGGGAATTAAGTAGGCAGAGGTAATCAGGGGGGTGGGGGGTGATTTCATGAGGATGGGTATCAGAGGTAAATATGACAGGGAGACGATAGGTGCACATAAGGAGAAGACAAAAAGCACTTGTGGGGAGGGGGACAGAGGCATGCTTGGCCAGACAAGAGGTAAAAGCACTCAATGTGGGTCAGTGGCATGCTTGGTGAGGTACGATACAGGGGTAAATATGGGGAGGGGTACAGAGGCACTCAGGGAAAGATTAGCCTAAACTACAGACGGCTCATTTAAGAAGGTGAAGCAGGAGCATTAAGGAGAGATGGGGGTCAGGTGAAATAAAGCTCCAGGAAATCGCCGCAGCTACTGCAGTACCACTCTTGGCCATCATGTGCACTGCAGAGCACGAACTGATATCACTCCCTAAAACACTCCCTAAAACAGTCACTGCTCAGCTCCCTATTGACGAAGTTCTCGTTATCCCAAACAACCAACAGACAGCATATATCTAGGCAGGTAATGGAAAGTTATAATCAGTTTATAGATACAGAATAAAACTATAGTGTAGATCTGTTCCTGAATTTCGAAGATTAACAAGATTAAAGTCCCCCTATTCAACCCCAGTGTGGTACCCCTCCCTGTTCTCTCTCTGACTTAGGGTTAAAAGTACAAAGAATCATTAAAAAACAGAGCTAAGCATTATACTAGTCGGTCTTTATAAGTACAGAGCCCCGCCAGTCACAGTACTTACTTTGCACGCTCCCTTGGCTCTATGAGACTTCTCTTCTGGAAACTCTTAAACCGGTCTCTGGCAACGCTCCCCTCAGGCTAGTGATCAGATAAAAATCAGGTTACTTTATCCAGGTGACGAAAGTTATAATTCACAATAGGTCTACTATTCTATAGAAGCTAAATACTTGGTCTCCCAAGAGCATTCCTGTAGCCCAATTCTCAAGCCCAGGACAATGGCCATGGTTCTACACTGAACTTACCTTTAGTTTTCTTAGTGAATCTGCTAGTTCATCACTCAGCTGAAGGTCTATAGCAGGCTCCTTATACCTTACAGTGAAAAAGGTGTTAGAGTAAGTTAAAGAGCAATATAATAATCTTGTCTCTACATCCTTACACAAACTTTATGTAAAGCAAATTAAGGTTCACACTTTATATTTGCTTTCTGTCTGTTTTATAGCAATAATAAATAAATCTTAGCCAGATTATACAAATGTGCACAAAACTTATTTTGGGAATAAGGCACTGACCTATACACCTGTTTAATTACATCAGGGAAAACAGGGTTGCACATGAACAAGAACACAAGGCACCATGCAATGCGCTGTATTAAACATCTTCTGCCCTCAGACCCCAGGGTGGGTAAACACCACAACCCCAGGGCACCCAATGGTGACATCACATTTCCAGCTATGCTGAAAATTCTCACAGCGCAAGGATGCATCTCATCACCGGGCAGAGTTCAGGAACCAAGTCTCCCTTTCCTTTAAGAGTTCTACTGGATCATTTTGAACAAACCCTCCAAAGCAATGTATTTCAAGTGAAAAACAGATCACCCCCATCTTACTTTAGGCGGCCTAGTCTCCGTGGCAGTAAGGCCTGTGCTTTGCGTTTCTCCTCTCTGAGCTTCTTGCGCCGTAAGAGCTCTGCTTGCCTAGATTTCATCATAGAGTGAAGGGACTTAAGCTGGAACAGTCCCTGGCGCCGCAGTCTCGCAGTCTTTTCTGCATCTTGACGAACTTTCTGGGGAATGAAAAGGGAAACCACTGTTACTGCATTTTCCCAACTAGATAACCACATCAAACCCAGGGTTAGGAGAAAGCACATCTTTAAAATATACAGATTTAACAGTTTAAAAAGTGTTCCTCTACCAGAAATATTCTGGAAAAGACCAGTTCTTACAAGACTTTCCATGCAAAACAACTGCTCTTTCTAACAGAGCAGGACACTGATGAGTGCCTCATGTGCAGCCCTCAGACCCCAGGGAATGGGTAACACCAAATCCCCAGGGAACCCATTTTTCGCATCACATTCCTGCAAGCAAGGCAGGACGTTCTCACAGCGCAAGGATGGGTCTCATCACAGGGCAGGGCCAACAAACCTAGGGCTGTAAAGGATGGAGTCCAGCTATGTATAGATGGTTAAGAAGCAGTGTCGTACCTTAAGGCCCATACACACTAGAAGATATTTGTACCAATATCACTGAGAAAGGGGCTTCTGAATGATATTGATGACAATATCTTCTAGTGTGTATGCCTAATCATTAAAGCGCACCCACACACAGTTATCGAGCGATTGCATCTGCCTAACATGCAGCTCAATCTGACCACTTGTTAGGCACAATCTGACCACTTGTTAGGCACATCATTATGTTCGTACACTGTGCCCAACAATGTTAATGCCCTGTAGCCAGTGCATTGCCACCTGCCTCCTCTCCCTAGAAAGGCAGGGGAGTGGAGCAGCAGCTCCAGCCACCAATGAATCAATCATTTTTCATTCCCCCTTGCGCACCAGTTTATAATAGTATTCTCCCCGCAATGTAATATAGCATACATGTACTTTGATACGAAGGTAAAGAATGGAATGATTAAACATCTACAGTGCGTGCATGCATTATGGCTACAAAATAGATATCGCCTCATCTCTCCAAGGTTACATAATAATTGGCAATAGGGGCAGATAATACCCAATCTGTGGAATGTGTGCCTTTATTAACCAGTGTGCAAATAAGTTTGCAATACTGGAGTCACTTTAAATAAAGTTGAAAAAAATAAAAATAAAAACCTGGTCAATCGGGCAAATATGAGATATGGGCTAATGCGAACTCACCAGAAATTTGGCCTCTTTCTCCTTCTTCCTCTGCCGCTCTGTCTTGCGCTCTCTCTGAGGCAGGGACACTGCCTTCTGCTCTGCACTCTCCTCTCCTGACCCTTCATGGTCAGACTCCTCCACCAGCCCCTCACACAGCTCATGGAGTTTACTTTCCTGTTATTGGAAGATGCAAAGAACGGTCAGATTTTCCAGAATCGCAGATCTGCACACTAACATTTTATACTTTCCATAACCATTCTCTACCTTGCTTACCATTACTGGGCTCTTATAAGAGCAGATAGAGGATATGTATTTGGACATTTGGGAAACATGTAATGGCAGAAGGCACTTGCAGTTATCCAGCACAACTTATACAGCCACTGGAGAGGTCCGATTTCAATCTTTTTGGGTTTATATGAAGTTAGTTTCATTAGACAGTCAACATTACCTACAGAAAAGGTATGAACACTTCTAAACACCCCCCCCCCTAACTGATCACAAGCAGAGCGCAGCCTACTCACGGCAAATGCAGGGATTTTATATATCCTTATGTAGAACATAGTAAGCAGAGACCAAAATACAACACAGATCTGTTTTCACTGTAACATCCTCAAATACCCACATCTACGTTTTTTGGACATTGGCAAGGAGCAAGAGGGAAATTGGGTGGGGTCCTTTTAGGATCTCCATCAATATTTGCAACAAAAGAATGGGGAATTTTTGCTTTATGAAAGTGAACAGGTTGGAAACAAACCTCTGTGGACAGTTCAGCCCTTGGGGGTAACTTCACTTGTCTCAGCAGTTTTTCCTCCTCTTTCACAACCTTTAGTTCCAGCTCATGAGCACGAAGCAGCAGCGCCTGGAGAAACAGATTAGCAGATTGAACTCTCATATATACTTACATTAGTTTTCAAAATTAAATTTCCCACCATCAGGAGGGAAAAATAAAAATAAAAAACACCTTTGGAACAAAATCTGCATAACAATGTGACCTTGCATGAAGAGTTAAAAAGGGACATGATGCTTCCATGTCCACTTCATAGGGCTGAGGATTCAGGTAAAAAAAAAAAAAAAAAAAAAAGAAGGATTAGATATGCCACTAACCTGATGTGATTCGTATGTGGGGTTGTAGGAAGCCCCTGGAGCAGGAATTTCAACAGCGGGAAGCTGCGACTGTTTCTCCTTGAGTTTCTCCGGACGCTGTAGAGAAGAAATTGGTTAGGAGAAGCGGTCAGAGAAAGCCATCACACAGGATTTTTATTTTACACATTTCTGGAAGGCACGCACATTTGGCAAAGCACATGTCAACACCAAACAAGCACATTTGGCACCAGGCAAAAATTACTAAACACCAGTGACGTTTGCAAATGCCTCAATCATGTCATTAGTTCCTACTGAAAGGACAGGCATCATCCAATTGAACGTTAGGGTTGTCAACATGTCTGCCTTTGCAATGAAAGCAATGGGTAAAAAACAAGAGGTTCCAAGGGGCAGACTAGATGGGCCAAGTGGTTCTTATCTGCCGTCAAATTCTATGTTTCTATGTTCAAAACATCATTCATCCAATCTTCCTTAGGACACTCACCTTGACTCTGCTCTTCTTGGTCTGTTCCAAATACCATTTGTCTTTTCCCTCAAGTGCAGAATCCAATGGATCTAGAGAGAAAGTGATTACAGTCCTGTATGAGTCCCAGAGGTGTCAGATATTGCCTAGGTCTACATTACACCGTTCATAGAAATCCACTTACTCTTTTCTGCCCAGAGATCATAGAAGCCGCGGGATGGGTCATTGTTTGCTCCATCTTTGCACGTGGGCTTAGGTTTGTTTAGCTGGGCCAGGAGAAGTCTCTCTGGTCGTGGCAGAATTCCCCTCTTTTCTGATCTCTCCTCTCGTTCTCTCTTCCGCTTCAGTTTCCTTCCATTAGGCACTTGGTGAGAAGTAATGCTGTGTGAAAGGGAAAAAAGAGTGAGAACAGCAATTCCTGAACAGTTTCTGACATCCCTGAACAAGCTGTGCTGAAAGGAACTCCAGCCAATTTTTTAACTTCAATGATCAATAAAGTGATCAGACTGCCACCTACTGCACAGGAAATGTATAGCTGAACATCAAGATTTTGGGAGATTTTCTTTCTATCAGTAAGGTTTTACCATTTTGGCCAAATGTTAAGACAATGCAAAGAAAAAATAAATAAAGTGCAGCCTTAGCATGTTGGAAATGCCAACATACATGCAACAGTTTACCCTCAGCCAGTACACTTGCAATGTATTAGTAACTGGACCACTTCCATATGTATTAACTTTAGTTTATGAAATTACCATCACAAAATGTTTAAACTGCTTAATATTTAAATAAGTAAATATCAGTGAAAAGTTTTTGCTTGCCTAGAAATGGTAAAATTCAGTTCCCAATGCTGTAGCATTTTCTCTAGATGCCAATGTTTGCATGCTGGGAACTAGAAAAGTATATACAGGATACCAGGAATGCACAGCATGTTACAGCAGCCAGCGTGATGGGCGGTAGATATTTCAGCCCCAACCTATGGAATGCCCTTTCATGCACAATGAGACTCCACTAGCATCTAAACTTTCAAGCATTCCATGAACTCACCTCTTCAGCCAAGACTATCATACTTAGGTGCCTGAGGGTTATTTTGGCCGGTACTTATGTTATATAGCTTAGCTTCCCTTATGGATTTGCAAATTGGTGGGACGGCTATGCCATTACTCGTGCCTGTCCTTATGTTTCGCTCCTATTTCCCTATAGACTGTACACTTCCAGCAGGATCTTCTCAGAGCCATGTATGTTACCCAGTTTGTATTATTACGGTCTACAATTGTAAAGCACAACAGGATTTGCTGAGCTATATAAGACAGAGTGCAGAGCTGCAGCAAATGGCCAGAAAACAAATTCTAGAATAAAGATGCTTTTTGGACACATGGAACAAGGAATTTTATCTAGCTGTGTATAATAATCTAATAGAAAACACACCAACAGGATTAGAAGGTTTATAGAGGATGATCATTTATGATAACACTTGATACAAACATATCGAAGTGTTAATGATTACTTTAGCAGGAAGTACAGGAGTCTTGGCTATAAAATATTCACATGGAAACCTGTATCAGGCTACACTAATAGACCGCACAATAAACCGTACTTTAGAATAGAGGCATCCTTTTCAAGGCATAGAAGTAATGAGCACATGAGTGTCCCTTTACCCTTATACTAGAGAGTCTACATACATCACACATTAAAAAGGAACATTGCAAGGAGAGATCAGTAATTCAAGAGTTAATGAACCGGAATTGTTTAATGGAGGAAGCAGTTGAAACTTTACTTACATGCAAGTCTACCTGCAATCAGTAGTGCTGTATGTTGTAACTGCACACCTTCACTACTGTAACCATGCATTTTTTAAACTAGAGTTCCTGAGTCCGCTGAAAATAACCCATTAGATCTGAATATAGATTATAATAAATGGAAGCCATACAGAATATGCAGTGTATTTGCTCAAATAGTTTGATATCGCACCAGTGGTTGAACACGTTACTGTTTGTCAGTGGATATACAACAGGATTAACGTCCAGATACGCAATACCTCTTTCCTGTTGCACATTGGTTATCTGAATAGGTCGGTGACATTACAAAGAAAAGCATTGCAGTTTGTACATCTGTAAACTTTACATAGTTCTGGACTTTATATCTCTAAGGTGGGGGTAATTCACATAGCTGTAAAGGTATTGAAAGCAGTGACATGTGTTGTGTCCGCATCATGTTTAGGTAATTATCTTGCCCTATGACCAATACCTTCATTACTGGAATAACTGGTAATATTCACCACAGCATAAGACGCTAATACAGAGCTTTGTGGGTAATTTAACTGGCTCACAAGATTAGACTTTTTGTTGTATGATCACTATGGTTTATAGTGTTGGGTGCTAATCCAAGTTTGTAGACGCTACTAGAAGCCTGCTTTACTAAAAGAAATAAACACTGAGACAACTGTAAATACCCAGTATCACCGTTCTGTTGTGTAAAGCACAACAGAATTTGCTGCGCTATAAGAAACTTTATAAAATAACCAAATTGCATGCTGTGAGAAGCAGGACACTAGGAACAAGCAGAGACAAGCACCAGGACAGATCCCTCAAATATAGGACAGTCAGTGTCTATCAGTTACTTAGTAGCAGTATTGCAGGACATACTCTTTGGGTGGGGGTACTTTGGAATCCAGCTGTAGAATGAGGTCTATTTTCAGAGGTTTACCACGTTTCTTTATCTTGACATCTAAAAAATAAATTTACACCGTACATCAGTTCCACAAACTAAGTCAGCAACCAGGCCTACAATATATAATGTAAAATGTCCTGCATTCTCCTACTTCTAGGATCAGAAATATACCAAATATGTTATGCTGAATAGAGACTCACATCAATTTCAAGAACAAATTTACCTGACCTCGCCAACCTGTGGCTCTCCAGCTGCTGAGAAGCTACACATCCCAGTATGCTTTGCCATAGTTTTGCCATTAGGAAATTCTAAAACTGTGGCAAGGCATACTGGGATGTGTAGTTTCATGACAGCTGGAGAGCCACAGGTTGGCCAGGTGTGGCATATTGCACAGTGTGTACACTCCTTTACTAGTTTATGGTAATAAGCATACAGATCAGCACTCACCTTTTACAGGCTTTACAACAGTGTCCAGAAAGAACAGGCTCTCATCCGCCTTCTCTGCTAGTAGACCCCTGTGGGAAACAAGTAGGCAGTCAAAAGGACATTTCACAATAACAGCCACCCATCTTCTCTGCATTCAACATAGATGCAAGCAGGAAAACCAGCTAAAGCGCACCTATTAATGGCAGTTTTCAGCTTAAGGTGCATACACTGCAATTTGTGACCAGTTTAGTTCAGGTCGGCCATACTGAACAAAAATCGGTCAACATATTAATTACACAGGTTCTGTGGCAGTTTAAAAACAGGTGAAATGGAGTCTTGAATTCATGAAGCCACATAACCTGTGTAATTAATATGTGTCCGGAATTAAAGGGATGAGGTGGTAACCCTACTCAGACACCATTTTTTTAATTATAAGTAACAGTTATTAATATAGAGCACACATTAAGCAGTGCTTTAGAGAGAAGATTTCAACGTTCACTTCAAGCCCTGCCCCAGTGGGGCTTACACTCTATATTCCCTGCCACATGCATTTATTCCAGGCTACATTTTGTTAGGAGCCAATTAACCTACCAGTATATTTGTGAATTCTCCCCACGCAAGCATGGGGAGAATGTACAAACGCCTCAAAGTTAAGGCTATGGTGGGAATCGAACCAATGACTTCAGTCATGCCCCACTTGCCACAGCCTATCCCCTCTTGGAGGCTATTCCCACTCGCAGGGCTTACTTGCATCAGCAAGGAGTCTCTCGCCCTCAACCAGGAGAGCCGGCTTTCCCTTCGGCCCTCTCCCCCTCATCCAGGAGACTCACTGACCCCCGCCCAACTTCTTGTGATCATATCCAGGGAGACAGCTCTCCCGAATCCTCTAGCAGACTCACTCACAACCCAACTACCAACCCCGTCCAGTCTCTCACCCCGCCGTCCGCTCCTGCAGCCGCACGTCGTCCAGGAATTCCTCCACGTCGCGGACATCGCTGTGCCCCCTCCAATTCTTCTTCTTGTTCCTGTTCACCCGCTTCCGCTTCGGGGTCCCTTTCTTCCCGCACTTGGACAGAACCGAGAACCCGAGAAAGTCATCTCCCTTCCCTGCCACGCCGCCTCCACCTGCCGCCGCCATCTTCTATCACGTGGGCGGAACTAACAGCGGAAGCGCGTCTAGTTCTCCCCAAGCTCCAGGCTGCGTCATCTCGTACAGCGCGCCCGGTGACGTAATCACGGCCCCACTAACGTCTCGGTCACGGGGAGGAGCCGCGCACTCGGTGGAACTGAGGGAGGGTCACGAACTCTGACCCGCCGGGAACCGTTTACGGCACATAACGGTGTATACGTCACCTGACTACCGTACGACAAGCACATAGTTTCACGAACGCAGGTAAGATACGCCCGGGCGAGACAGGATGCGGCGCGGGTGGGGAGAAGGCTGTGGCACGGCGTGCGCCAGTGCCACATTGGGGCACCGCGAGTTCTCCTGCTCTCACGCTACCCCCACGTGTCCCGCTGTGTATTACCACGACCGGAACGTCGTGAGCGTGTGACGCTTTAACCCTCTGACAGTGACCTCTGACCTCCACCCGACAGGAACAGCTTCCCGAACGCGCGGCTCCCTTCCCCCTCGCTCCTATGCTCGCGCCCCGTCCGCCCTCCCACCTGTGTGTGCGCGCGCCTCGCTGTGTCACCACCACCGGCGCGTGTACTCGTCTCTCAGTCCTCCTGTACAGATTGAATCAGATCAGTGTCAGGCAGAAAGTGAGGCCGCGGGCGGCTGATGAACCTGTATCGGTGTGGGAGCTTCCTGCACTACACCACGCTGTTGCTCCTATGCTCACCTATGTAATATAGTACAGCAGGGTCCAAACTGATCCTCAAACTTTACCAACAGTCCACGTTTTCCAAACCACAGCTGGTGCACAGCTGTAGTCATTACTTACTATCACATGTTTAAACATGCTACTTTCATTTCTACTATAAATGCACTGGTTGGTAGAACTTGAGGACAGGTTTGGCCACCCCAGGGTGCCACATACAAGGAGAGTAAAGGTGGCAATGCACTGCTGTGATTTATCGTAGCAGTGTATGGCCATCCGATCCCTCGCAAAGGTCCCTGGTGGCAGGATCGCATGTGATGTATCGCATGTTTCCCGCCACCGCCAGACTCAGGTCCGATGCGAACAGGCCGCACCTGATAGGACATCAATGGCATTTGGGCTGATTTCTCAAATGGATGAAACATACCTTCTAATATGACCCTCTCCAGGGGGGATGGAGTGTTCTATTCCTGGCCTTTCCTCTTAATATTTGATTGCCATCACCAGTGTTGAAAAACACCTTTCTTATGCATTAATCTTTTTAAAAACAGGTGAGTATTATTTGCATATAGATATGCTCAAGTACCCGAGTTGCCTTTTATTTATGTGCAACAACGATGCCATGTTATGGAACATAACTGTGTGCCATCTACATCAGTAGTTCCCAACCCTGGTCCTCAAGTACCCCCAACAGTGCACATTTTCCAGATCACCCAGCAGGTGCACGCATTATTCAGACACATTTTAATAAAATCCACAGGTGGAGCTAATTATGTTACTTGTGATTCTGTGAGGAGATCTGGAAAATGTGCACTGTTGGGGGTACTTGAGGACCAGGTTTGGGAACCACTGATCAAAGATTATGGGATTGATTCCATTAACTGCAAGGAACAGTGGGGGATTTACAAATCAAAGGTATGGAAACATCGGCATTAGCACCTCATCTCTCCCCCTAGTGGTTCAATCCCACCCAAGAAGCACAATTTTTTTTACTCCGTGCTATGGGTCTCGTGTTCATTCTAGCACCTGCCATCTTTGAAAACCCATGCAGTTACTCTTCCCTGCCTGGGGTGTCGCTGTCTGCTGTAGTGTTTCTAGCACAGGTCTGGTTTGCATATCAGTGTTGATATACAGACCACACTGTGCTTGAAGCACAACAGCAACCAGCGACACCCCAGGCAGGGAAGAGGAACTACAAAAAACAGAGGGGAGAATTGGCGCTCAGAAGAATACTATTTCAAGTGCCAGCATCAATTCAATAAAAATTATTTAATCAATAGATAAATAAATTCATACACATATATACAATTGACATAAACAAAATAATAAATTTATAAATATAAAAACAATAAAATGGCAATGGACCTATTGGGAGAGCTGAGGTATTTTTATAGTCACCCGTGTGGTGTTGATAGTACCTGCACTGATCCAAGAACTTGTGTCCAAAAAAGTCCAGACAGCGTCCGTGTGATTTAAGGCCGTATGATGTTATGTCCTGGTAGGTGTCTAGGAGGTGTGCCCGTTGGCAAAAGATGGTATATGATAGCCAGCCCGGGATATCCTTCCAGTTGAATTTGGCAATCAGGATTTAATAGGCTCTGCACGGTGGTGAAAGAACGGTCTTTAGGACAGGATCAGATGTAGATAGAGCAGGTGGTCAGCACTTCATTAGGGGACTTGGTAATAGTCTCTCTCCAGTAGGGTCCAGCAAAACACCAACGCGTTTCGCTGTGTTGGCTCACAGCTTTATCAAGGTGTATTTTCTCAAGCAGGATGTACACTTATATACCCTACTTCCTGTATGGGTAATTTGCATAGGTAATTGATGCTTGCACTTCTAGATACATTAAAAACAAATATTCCTATTTGCTCGGGGACTATATATGTAAGTAATACTCAATTACATTTATAATATGGATAAAGAGTTTACAAAGGTGAAGAAATAAAGAAAAACAGGGAAAACACGGGCACAGTGTGATCTATTTAGGTCCAACTGCTTCCGGGTTAGCGATGTCATTATTTTCTAACAAGTAAAAATGTCTTAGACACACATTTTATTTAATAGGGGTAATCAGTATAAGGCTTAGACAATACTATAGGCATGAAATTTCAGAATATATTCCGTGGAAGAGGAACTGTATGGGTTTTCAAAGATAGCGGGTGCTAGAATGAACACTAGTAAATACTTGCAGCTTTATTTTTACACTGAAATTTATGTTTCAGTTTGTACACACCCCACCCAAATGTAACTCTGCACGTTACATCTGCCCAGTCTGCACTGCAGATGGGTTTTGTCCATTTAAGCCCTATGGACCTTATTCTGGTTGATTCGCAAGGCTGCAAATTCGCAGCCTTGCGAGTCCCTCAGATGCCACCCTGCGAAAGCCAAAATGCACCCCCCCCACCCCCGACACATGCAGCATTTGTACGCACAGGCTGCGAATGGATGTGTAACATACACATCCATTCACAGGCTGTGGGGGAACATCCACATCATTCGATGGTTGCCGACCATTGAATGATGTGGAAGGCGCACACACACATCTAAGGTTACTCGTAGCTAACCTTAGATGTGCTGGGGCATTCAGAAGGAGGTGGGTGGGAAGCTGACATCCAGTGATGTCAGCTTCCCGCCCACATCACAAGACGATTTCCATGGGAACATCCAACATTTTTACCCCTATCTGCCCATGCACCCGGTTGCAACCTTGCAACCTGTTTGCCTTGTCCGCACGCATCTGGCATATGCACATGCGCAGAGATGTGCATACACAAAACACCGGTCCCCTTGCAAACATACGGTCCTTGCAAACAGACCAGAATAACCCCTATGTACGATGGTAGGGAACATTTGTGTCACCTTTCAGATAGTTATATATGTATATATATATATATATAACTATGTGTGTATATATATATATATATATATATATGTGTAAATTTACAGTACTATGCAAAATGGACCCCTTTATATTTTTTAAGAATGAACATGATTTGTCTGCATACAAAATAAGGCCCGAAGATAAATTGAATGTTCCCCAGAATTTATTGGTGCAAAATATTGTTTAGGATTCACCTGTTACATATATTTTATATTTGTTGTGATAGGCTGTACTCAGTACGAAACTGGATCTCCTAAAAACGTTGCTTCCTCCCGGGGACTGTACTGTGAAGACAGGTGATGGCTTCTATAGAAGAAATAGCCCATCAAATTATTGAACAGCAGATGGGACAGGTATAACATATACATTTTTAATTGTCTTCATTGTTTAAGATTTATCCAGTTAAGGATAATGTTGCGATAACAGCGTGCAATGCAACGCGTTATCGAACGGATCACATCGCAACGCATGCGCTTTGCATGCGATGCGATCCGCGGGTATTACAAAAAGTATGTGCAGCACATACTTTTTGTACCGTGTGATGCGATGCCCGCGGGAGCGCGCATTGCTTATCGCAAGGTGTATGGGCACCTTAAGAGAGAAATAGTTACTAATTTAGGTCATATGTACCTACTGTCCCAGACTGTCCTGTAGACTACTTAATTTCAAGTGGCTTCCCTGGGCTCCGGGAGAGAAGGCCAGCCTTCTTCACACTGCTCCGCTCTGACCATACATCAACTTGCATACAACCTGATAGTACGCAGGTCATGGAGCAGTCGAACGAGCAATCGTATCTGCTTACGACTGCAATGAGAGCCAATGGATCAGACGTGCAGCACATATGATCTGGGGGTTCGATCTGAAGACCCGCTGGTTTGCACATCGTAACGACATTAAGCATTATGTGTACACGATCTGTCGCACGACCTGTCAAGATTGTGGGTCCAATGTCGTTCTGGTGTATGGAGGCCTATAGTCCTTAGTTGCTGCTAAATAAAAACTCCCACGCAAAATTTAAATTGTGGGTGGAGTACATTAAGGTTACATCAGATTTTATTACCTGCCATAAATATAGCAGCTGATTGAGAACAATTATCTCTAACTTATCCATATAATTGGTGTGGAAAAAGAAATGATTAAAATAGGCAAGTAGTGGACAAAAATGGGAAATCAGGGACACCATGCATACTGAAAGCAATTATTAATTAACATACTACATACAGTAGTGATGAGTGTGTGATATATATAAAAATAAATAAGAAGGATTGTCATAATAATGGCTACCATGACTACAAGAGAAAACCTCAATAAATAGTATACCCCTTTCACATCTCAATACTCGGTCGCACCTGGGATCTCGATCCCGGGTCCAACCCGGCACAGACTCTGGACCGCCACTTTCACATACACCCAGAGTCACCTATTATACAGAAGGTGACCTGGGTTTAAGCCTCCCAGGTCAAGTTGCTGAGTTGGTCGACTCAGGTTATAGCTTTGGTGCTTTCACAACTTACTTCGACCCAGCAATTGCCCTGGTCCGAGGTGCGGTGTGAAAGAGGTATAACAGATTACTTGTTTGGCAGGAATTTTCCAGGATCATTATAATGAAAAACTAAACCTAATTCACTTCCAAATTCTGTTTGTGAACAATTCACCAAAGTCAGTTACGATAGATTTTGAATTGGATTGGATAATTTGGTGTAAGTGGCACTTCAGCTGAATTTCTCCTACCATGTTCTATGCTCTATCCAATGTGAGCTGGGGAGATGAGTGTATACCAGACTTTCCCTAATCCAATTCTTGGGACTCCTAAACAGTGTATATATAATAGAAAAAATAGTTAGCACTACCTGTGGAGCTATAAACAAGTGGGAAACGGGGGGGGGGGGGGGGGAGTTTATCCTGCATGGGACATTTTTTAGTGCCTGAACCAAATACCAGGAACTCACGCAGATTTAAATTGAAAGAACACTCACAGAAGCAGGTTCTTTTCAGGGCACACATTTTAAGTTGTAATTATTAAACACCGGGCCTGATCAACCAATAGGCTGAAACCTGGAGCAGCGCGCCCTGCATTACCCTGAAGTGTGATATCAGGAGTGTTGGAGCTCTCTGGGCAGTAACCCCCTGGCAACAATCATGAAACCTCTTGGCAACGAGCATGAAACCTCTGGCAACGAGCATGTAGTTAAAAATAATTATAATTAATGTATTAGGGGTGGTGGTCTTTACTTCTGCTTTATCCTAGGGTGGTTGGAATTCTTATTCAGGCCCTGATTAAACATATTTAAAACATTACTTTTACTCCTTTGGAGCAGGGACAGGCAGCCTTTGGCCCTCCAGCTGTTGTTGAACTACTCATCCTAGCATGCCCTACTACAGTTTTTCTAATTTGGCCATGCTAATTCTGTTGCAGGGCTTGCTTGGACTAGGGTGGCAATCCCGTGATCGGGATTGGCGGGTTCCTGGGATTTGGCCCCTAAAACGCAGAGATTTCAATCACGGGATTGCACAAGCACAGTCTAATGCTGAGCAGTGTCTGAGCGTGTGCTCAGACACTGCCCGGCTTCTCCCATCCCCAGCAGTGTGGCTCTGCGCAGCGTGTCGTGGTCAGACGCCATGCTGCGCAGGCCACGCTGCCCGCCCTTCCACCCTGAATGCATTGCCTTCACCCGCCGCTGCACACCTGCTGGCTTCCGGCTTCACTGCCTGGCCCCGGCGCCCACCCGGCACCAGTGATTGGCCGCCCACCCTCCCGGCCGGTGCAGGGTTTTGAGGAAGACGGGGTAAGGTGCCGCTTCCTGGTCACAGTGGCCACTCGCTTGTTCTCCATGGATGGGCACTGGGCAGTCCCACTCCAACTGCTACACTCCAACTTCTGTCCCCTATCTGGAGCCACCAGAGGCTTGGTACGCAACACCTGTAGTGTAGTGGCTGTCACACATCCGTGTTACAGCGCTGTCACTGCTGCTGAGCACACTGCGTGCAACATGGGCTGTCATACTCTGCGCATTGATGGGTGATTGGGAACCGGGGCCAGTTCACGTGAGGAGGCATTAGGGGCGGTGCTGTGTGCATGCGATGCTGTACATAGTGTGTAGGGAAACCAATCCTGGGAATCCCGGGATTGGGCATTTTTCAATCCTGAATTCCGGGATTGAAAAAAATGCCCCGGGATTGGCATCCCCAGCTGGTACGTGTAGTTCAACAAGGGCTGGCAGGCTGAAGGTTCCCAATTCCTTTTCTAGGTTCTAGTCTCTAAAATCAATAGTTTGCCCATATAAATGCTGTTTACAGGTGTTTTTTTTGCTCGTAAGGTCAACATCATAAACACGTATATATGGAATTATTCAGTACTGATCGTTGCTTTGCGAATTTGCACAGTAACCAATTATTGACAGACTGCGCATTCATATGGATCACAGTGCGTATACAAGAGGCCAAACAGTGCCAAAATTCAGGGATTATTCTATTCGCAAGCTGTTCCCAAGTTAATTGACAGGACGCCGCCATTTGCAGATGCCATGCGTCCATTTTCTGAGAGAAAAACCGTAGGCGTTCCCAAACGTTTTCAGGGAAATCGTGTGAAGTCCACTCTAGCCTCAATTAGTCTGTTTCTATCGCAGAGTTGTGGACGGGTCAGGGTTATGCATAGACTGGAAAAATCATTCTATGGTAAGTGAGTTGCATATGGATTTGCAGCTGGCCGCCAATCGGTGAGGTTTTCGCAGACTTGCACACGTCTGGGTGGCGGCTATCTGCTCTCAGGCTAATCATTCTACATCAGATACATACTGTATATATAAATGAGTATGTTTCCAATGATATTAATGGATTAAATCCAGAAAATGTGCAGATTAGTACATGTACAGTTGTGCTCATAAATTTACATACCCTAGCAGAATTTGTGATTATCTGGCCATTTTTCAGAGAATATGAATGATAACTCACAAAGTTTTCTTTCACTCTTGGTTAGTGGTTGGGTGAAGCCATTTATTATCAAACAACTGTGTTTACTATTTTTATATCATAAATGACAACAGAAACTACCCAAATGACCCTGATCAAAAGTTTACATACCCTGGAGAATTTGGCCTGATAACATGCACACAAGTTGACACAAACAGGTTTGAATGGCTACTAAAGGTAACCATCCTCACCTGTGATCTGTTTGCTTGTAATCAGTGTGTGTGTGTGTGTGTGTGTATAAAATGTCAGTGGGTTTCTGGTCTCCTGAGAGACCCTTGCATCTTTCATCCAGTGCTGCACTGACGTGTCTGGATTCTGAGTCATGGGGAAAGCAAAAGAATTGTCAAAGGATCTGCGGGAAAAGGTAATTGAACTGTATAAAACAGGAAAGGGATATAAAAAGTTATTCAAGCAATTGAGAATGCCAATCAGCAGTTTTCAAATTCTAATTAAGAAGTGGAAAATGAGGGATTGTGTGGAAACCAAACCATGTTCAGGTAGACCAACAAAAATTTCCCAACTGCCAGGAAAATTGTTCGGGATGCAAAGAAAAATCCACAAATAACGTCAACTGAAATACAGTGGTGTGGTTGTTTCAAGATACATAAGGAGGCATTTGAAAAAAAATGGGGGTACTTATAGGTTAATTGGGCGCCCACTTAGCTATTGCTTAGTTTTCTGTGTCCCCTTGTGGGGCTCGCCACGCTTCGGGTTCAGTGGCTCGCTGCGCTCGCCATACTATATAAAATCAACTCCATGCCGACATGGATAGTGGGGGTATGAGCGCAATAACTATAGTGTGGTCGAGTCGCCAGAAGAAAGCCATTACTACGCAAATGCCACAAATCATCCCACTTACAATACTCCAAACAGCACAGAGACAAGCCTGAAAACTTTAGGAACAAAGCCATTTGAACCATTTTGCTCACAACCCTAAACGTCACATTTGGAGAGGAGTCAACAAGGCCTATGATGAAAGGTACATGGAGGAGGATCGCTGATGTTTTTGGATGGCAAGATGAATGCAGCATGTTATCAGAAAATACTGGAGAAAAATTTGCACTCATCAGCCTGGAAGCTGCACATGGGACGTACTTGGACGTTCCAACATGACAATGATCCAAAACACAAGGCCGTCGACCTGTCATTGGCTACAGTAGAATAAAGTAAAGGTTCTGGAGTGGCCATCTCAGTCTCCTGACCTCAATATGGGGAGATCTCAAACGTGCAGTTCATACAAGACAGTCCAAGAATTCAGTTGGTGAATATGTGTAAATATTAGTAAGGCATACTAGCCTACACTCCCGATAGCTGTGAGAGGCTCTCGATTTTTGGGAGTGGACAGGATGAGGAAATTATATAATATTTTGGTTTTAAAGTTTGTTTATTATTATTAACAGTTTCTTTTATAGCGCATACATATACCGCAGCGCTTTACAGAGTATAGTTGAACATTCACATCAGTCCCTGCCCCAGTGGAGCTTACAATTTATGTTCCCTACCACATGTACACGCACACACAGACATTCTAGGGTTACATTTTTTTATTTTATTTTTGGAGCCAATTAACCTACCAGTATATTTTTGGATTGTGGAAGGAAACCGGAGTACCCGGAGGAAACCCAAGCAAGTACGGTGAGCGTATACAAACTCCGCACAGTAAGAGCCATGGTGGGAATCGAACCCATGACCTCAGTGCTGTGAGGCTAACCATTACACCATCCGTACTGCCCTGTTTACATAAAGAAACAGAAAATCTGCAGAGGAAAAAATAAGAACAAGAAATGTTACTGTTGAAAAAAATAGCATGGAAATACATTACATATGAGAAAGAACATTGGGAGCATATCAAGATTTGAGGAAAAATCAGTAGACTCACTTAAATTAAACAATGATGATTATTTAAAAAAACAAAACATGGTCAGCAGAAACAATGAGTTCCCCTTTAATAGACCTAAACAAAAGTAATGTAAGGAACCGAAATATCCAGTGGGCCTTATTAAATAACAAAATTAAAGAAACATTATTAGGGGGCCGGTGGTGGGCAAGGTTTCACAGACAAAATATATGCAGGCACAGCAGAGCTATGGGGAGTCCAACCAAGCATCCCAGCTCAAAATGTGCAGGGTATCATGACTGGTATAGATACATTTCTCATGGGGGACAGTGGTATTCACTAGTGTAACCCAGTTAGAAAATACAGGACCCAAGTACAGAACCTGATAAAGCCTAGTTATGGAAAATTACTTTATAACCCTTAAATATAACGGCAATCGCTGAAATAATTGCACACCAACACAAACTTCTAAAAAAAAGCTTTACTTGAAAAAATAGCTTGATTACAGGTATTTGAAAATGCAGACTAACACAAGAAACATGAAATTGATTAGCTAATACTTAAACAATAATTCTAAATCAAATCAAAATGGAAACCTATCAAGGACAGTGATCAGCCATTAAACCTCATTTCATAGTTACCTCCAGCCCTCTGCTTGCCTGTTCTTCCTCAACTGCCTGCCCCTTCTATCTCTATCTCTGATATTTAAACCTTAATCACATTAATTAATTACTCATAAGCATTGAGTCTTATTGGCAAGCTTTGCTTTCCATCATGATGTCATAATTAACCCAACACCCAACTTCCTTGTTACTAGGGAAAGATTCAGTGGCCTTGGGGTCTACGCATGTGTAGCCCTGTTCCCATATTATTGATACGTTTGTGGAGACTAGCTGGATGTCCTCGCTCTCTGTACTGTCAACATCGCTTTCTTACACTTATAAAATCAAAAAACAATTTTCTATAGGAAATCACTTTTCCAGCACTGTTCTGAATCTTCAGCCATTTTATAATGTTTTTATGCAAGTCATAGTTAACAAAATGGTTGCTGCTTCTGACAAACACCTGCTGCTTAGCGCAAAGGGTAGGCCTCATACGCCATGGCTAGTACCTTGTGCAACAAGCTAACGTCATCTGCAGCAATAATAACGGTATTTAAGAAAACAGAGTGTAATAAAAGCATCGAATTATTGATGCGTTCATCAGGGCCATCCAAGCCCTTATAAAGCACACCTTAAGTACATATCGTTTGAGACACTTATTAAGTTCATTGTGACAGGACAAGACTGCAGAAGAGCCAACAAACAGGACTTATGCTTGGGGGTACAGAACTTCAAAACTCGGAACATGTGCGGTATCTTTGTGCTGTCCTGGATAGTGGCTTGACACTTAAAAATCAGGTATCAGACACAATTAAATCATTGTTCTATCATCTCTGGAACATAGCCAGAATCAAGCAATAATTCCCTCAGATCTGCCTACTGTCATACATGCATTTGTATCATCTCGCCTTGACTACTGCAATGCCCTCTACCTTGGACAAATGAATGGTACTTGTTTCCTAGCACGGCCACAACGATCATGATCGTGGGCATCGTGAGGAAAAATCGGGGGCGATGGTACCGACGCGATGCCCGCGATTTCCCCATAGGGAAAAATGTTAAATGCATCAATTTACCCGCGATGCCCCCGATTTTCCATAGGAATCAATGTTAAATGGCTCAATTGACCCAATTCATCATAGGGAACACTGGTAAATCGGCCAGAAACCCAAAAAACACAGCTGAACAGTGAAATGTCCCCCCAAAAGTAGTTGACGCCACCCCACGATCAACGCGAACCCGAAGCGTGGTGAGCGCAGCGGTACGCGTCCTCCGACCTTTTCATACCCACACTATCCACGTCGGCGTGGAGTTGAGAATAGAATAGTGTGGCAAGCGCAGCGAGCCACCGAGCCCGAAGCGTGGCGAGCGGACGCGGATACCTGTGAAGCCCGCGAAGGGACGCGTTTACCTGTGAAGGTATCCGCGTCCCCTCGCGGGGCTCGCTGCGCTCGCCATGCTTCGGGCTCATTGGCTCGCTGCGCTCGCCACACTATTCTATTCTCAAGTCCAAGCCGACGTGGATAGTGGGGGTATGAAAAGGTCGGAGGATGCGTACCGTCGCTGCGCTCGCCACGCTTCGGGTTTGCGTTGATCGTGGGGTGGCGTCAACTACTTTTGGGGGCACATTTCACTGTTCAGGGGTGTTTTTTGGGTTTTCTGGCCCATTTACCATTGTTCCCTATGATGATTTGGGTCAATTGAGCCATTTAACATTGATTCCTATGGGAAATCGGGGGCATCGCGAGTAAATTGAGGCATTTAACATTGTTCCCTATGGGGAAATCGGGGGCATCGCGTCTGGACCATGTAAGCCTTTTTTAGCCGCATACGACGCGACCGACGCGATATTGACTTTTTTCAATGCATTTCAATGGGAAAATCGGGGGCATCGCGTCGGTCGCGTCGTATACCACTAAAAATGACACCCGATGCCCGCGATTGTGGCCGTGCTAGGAAACAAGTACCATGAATTGCACCGCTTGCAGATGGTACAAAATACAGGCTATTCACCAATCAGCCCTGTTCCAGCCACATAACACCCTTTCTGTACGCCCTTCACTGGCTGCCTATAAGATGGTGAATTATTTTCAAGATTGGCTTAATGACTTTCAAAGATCTACATGACCAGGGCCCAAGGTACCTGAAGCAGCTTCTGATCCATTATTGTCCCAATGAAATAATATGGTGATACAGAGAAAATCCCTTATTGTCCCACTCTATTACTGTGATTGGTTGATGAAGGACTACTAACCATACCCAGAATTCCCTGAATTCATCTGGAGGTCAAGCTTTCAGCGCTGTGGCTCCAACTCTATGGAACTGTCTTCCCCGCACAGTTGGAGAAGCTTCTACTCTGGAAACATTCAAAAAAAGACCTCAAGACTTTCCAGTTCACCCAAGCATTTCACTAATGTCCCTAGTTAAGTTTGTTTTGTATTTTGTGCTGTAAATGGCTAATGCAAGCACTTTGAATCCTATTAGGAGAAAAGTGCTATTTAAATAACTATTATTAATATTATTATCTAGGATACCCAAAAGGCAGACTGCAGAATCCATAATTGGTAGAGACACACCCACTGAGATGATACATCCAGGTTACTCTATCCCAGAAATCAGAGACCTCTATCTCCAAACCTACATAATAGAGTTTGAGTAAGATATGTCCCATGTAATAGAAGGAATTGTATCTGTTTGAAATGGGAACAACCGGTGGCCAACCCCCAATCGTCATCTCTCGAGTGACCCATATTTGCTTCCCACGACTGCAGGATAGACAATGGGTCATAGTGCAGCAAATATATTACAAAAGCGTTTAAGAAAAGAAATCAGTCAGATTTTACACATTTAACATTGTCAATAGGCAGGGTGAGCTCCATCTTTCACTCTCCTCAGGTATATGGTATCTGAGGTGAGAGGAATCTTCTTCTAGATCTCCATCCTAGAATAGTTCCAGAAGATCTGTTCAAGGGACTCCATCCACAATCTGGATGAAAATGGACTCCATATGGTAGGCAGGCAGATCCTGGGGCAGCAGTCTCCTTGCTATCATTTCTCTGGTTGAAACTCCCACCTACTCGTATACTTGGATCTTTTGAGTTGATTTAAGCACCCCCCCCGACAGCTCAATTTGGGGTGATGCCAGGGATTTCTGGAGCAGCCCTTATTGGATCATCAGGGATGTGGAGCAGAACTGCCTATAAGCCTAGTGAAGGCTCCACCAGGGAATAAAATATATACACGTTGCATGATACAGTATACCCTGAAGTGAGCCATATTTCCCCCTCTATCCCATTTGGTCTACGTGGGGATCAGGTTCCAGACACACATTTTAATTATATTCTGTAACACATTTACTATACTACAATCTAGTACATTTTATATATGTTTTAAGGAAAGGTATTAGCCTATAGCATGTACCTTGAAGAATCTGAGCCATGTAAGCAGTAAGAGGATAATTTCTACATAACTCCCAACATTTAGGAGTGAAAAATTGGGAAAAGGGGACATTTCTGTGGCAGACTGGGGGTGTGTCTACCAGTTGGGAGGTGTGATACAATGATAGTGATCAAGGGTGAGATTCTATGCTTTGCGCTAAATGCGCATGTTTTATTTGCGCACCACAGCGCCGCAAATCGCCTATTTTAAATTTGCATTTTTCAGTCAAAATGCGCATATTTAATGTGATGCGCATTGGAGGCTGAAAAGTGCGAAGAGGGGCGATTTGCAGCGAAGTGGTGCGCTGTATTTAGTCCTGAAAATGTGCGATTTTCATGTCTGAAAATCGCACATTTGCAGGACAGCGCAAAGTAGTAAAAAAAAAAAACGAGCGCGGGGTCCCCCGCCCGAGTATAACCAGCCCCGGGCTCACTGAGCCGGTGCTGGTGACATAAAATCAGGGTCCCCGACAAATAGGGGTCCCCTTGATTTTATGAAACCAGCACCAGACTCAAGGTCCGGCGCTGGTTCCCAAAATACGGGGGACAAAGTGACTAGGGGTCCCCCGTATTTTAAGAACCAGCACCGGACACAACCAGCCAGCAGGGTAATGCCACAGCCGGGGGGAGACTTTTTATACAAGTCCCCCCGGCCAAAGCATTAACCCCCTGGCTGGTCAGCATGGGCAGGGGTCCTGGAGAAGTGGGGACCCCCCCAATGAAGGGGTCCCCCCCCTCCAGGACTTACCAGCCCATGCTGATAGTCCGGGGCTGTCCTCCATGCCCCTGGGCTGTGGGCATGGAGCTGATGATTTGTGTAAAAAAAAGAATGAAAACTATTGTTTTACACTGGCGAACTATGAGTCCCAGCAAGCCTACCCCACATGCTGGGACTTGGGGAACCACAAGTCCCAGCATGCGGGGCATTAAAGGGCCCGCTGGCACTTGTAGTTCTGCAGTGAAAAAAATAGTGCACAAAATCACACTGACACCCTGTAAAATAAAACTTTAATACACACAAAACACACACACACTGATACTTACCTACCTTGAGCCCGTAGGTCGGTCCCTGGATCCTGGGTCCGGGCTCCAGGGCAGAAGAGTCCGGTTCCGGGGCCTTGGTCCTGGTTCCGGGGCTGGTCCTGGGGTTCCGGGGCTCCTGGCGTGAAGAATCCGGAGTCCGGGATCCGTGGTAGTCCCCAGGGGTACCTAAGGAGGCAAATCCTACTCACCTGCTCCCCGGCGGCGACCTCCGGTGACAGCGCTGCTCCAGACTGGTACCCGGCTTGCAGGACTTTGCCTGGCGCTGAGATGTTTCCTCCTCGCCGTCTCTGAACAGAATGATTTCTCGGCCAATCAGGAGCCGAGAAAGTCGGCTCCTGATTGGCCAGAAATCATTCTGAATACAGACGCCGACGAAGTAACATCTCTGCTCTGGATGCGCTGAGATGTTACTTCGTCGGCGTCTGTATTCAGAATGATTTCTGGCCAATCAGGAGCCGACTTTCTCGGCTCCTGATTGGCCGAGAAATCATTCTGTTCAGAGACGGCGAGGAGGAAACATCTCAGCGCCGGGCAAAGTCCTGCAAGCCGGGTACCAGTCTGGAGCAGCGCTGTCACCGGAGGTCGCCGCCGGGGAGCAGGTGAGTAGGATTTGCCTCCTTAGGTACCCCTGGGGACTACCACGGACCCCGGACTCTTCACGCCAGGAGCCCCGGAACCCCAGGACCAGCCCCGGAACCAGGACCAAGGCCCCGGAACCGGACTCTTCTGCCCTGGAGCCCCGGACCCAGGATCCAGGGACCGACCTACAGGCTCAAGGTAGGTAAGTATCAGTGTGTGTGTGTGTTTTGTGTGTATTAAAGTTTTATTTTACAGGGTGTCAGTGTGATTTTGTGCACTATTTTTTTCACTGCAGAACTACAAGTGCCAGCGGGCCCTTTAATGCCCCGCATGCTGGGACTTGTGGTTCCCCAAGTCCCAGCATGCGGGGTAGGCTTGCTGGGACTCATAGTTCGCCAGTGTAAAACAATAGTTTTCATTCTTTTTTTTACACAAATCATCAGCTCCATGCCCACAGCCCAGGGGCATGGAGGACAGCCCCGGACTATCAGCATGGGTTGGTAAGTCCTGGAGGGGGGGGACCCCTTCATTGGGGGGGTCCCCACTTCCCCAGGACCCCTGCCCATGCTGACCAGCCAGGGGGTTAATGCTTTGGCCGGGGGGACTTGTATAAAAAGTCTCCCCCCGGCTGTGGCATTACCCTGCTGGCTGGTTGTGTCCGGTGCTGGTTCTTAAAATACGGGGGACCCCTAGTCACTTTGTCCCCCGTATTTTGGGAACCAGCGCCGGACCTTGAGTCTGGTGCTGGTTTCATAAAATCAAGGGGACCCCTATTTGTCGGGGACCCTGATTTTATGTCACCAGCACCGGCTCAGTGAGCCCGGGGCTGGTTATACTCTGGCGGGGGACCCCGCGCTCGGTTTTTTAATTTTTTAACCATTTCTATTATTTTTTACAGCAGAACCCTGCACGGAAAATTGCGATCTGTGCAGGGTTCTGGCTAATTCGCCTAACAGACCCAGGTCTGAAATAAGTGCGATAATTAGTCACTTAAAAAATGCGATGTGCAAATGCGCATTGCATTAAATAAGCGACTTGTATACTTTTCTGTGGGAAAACATCTGGATGCGATAAAAATGCGAATTAATCTCGCATATTTTTTCACCAGACCTTAACGCACATAATATGCGATTTCAGCCCCTGTGCGCATCCCATTAAATAAACGATTTCATGGGAAAATGCGATATCGACATTTTGTGGTCTAATTACCGCAAAAAAACGATAATCGCATCCCATAGAATGTCACCCCAAATGTCATAAGGGGCAGACTGGAAATGTCAACAAATTCTATGTACCGACAGGTGGTATTTTATGCCCTACCATCCACTAGGGCATGGAGGGACAATAAAATAGTGTGCCGAGCGTAGCAAGGCACTGTGCCCAGAGCATGGCGAGCACAGCGGTACACTTAATCCAGTGTCTATGTTGACTGTATCGACATTTGGGTAAAAAAACTGTGAAAAACCCTATGTCGACCTTCTGACTGTCAACCTAGACCATGTCGATCTAATGCTTATGTCGACCTTGTCCCATGCCAACCTTTCAGTATGTCAACCCAACAGTGTCGACCTAATGACTATCGACCATCTTTAGGTCCACCCAATGATCCATACCCGCTCAGCTTGTGTCTCTTCAGACATGACCCAATGCGACAATGGTACCAATGTATCAGCAGTTTTACACCATTGGACGGAAATTCTCCACTTTGGATTCTTCCTATATTAGTATATAGTCACAATATAGGCACATTTCCGTCTTTTCACGGCAGTGGGAAATTCATTTTATATCTAAATTAGAACTGATTTGTGAATATATTTTAGAACTTTGTACTAATTTAATCTTGGGATTTATTGATACATTTATCTGCAACCCACATCCCTGGTATACTGGGGATAGTGTACCTTCTGTAAGCATATTGTTGCATTTGTAAATAACAATCTCCAACCATCAATACTTCATCTCTAGTTTTCTCTATCCACTGATAACATCAGGGTTGTTTCAAATAATATTGTCATAAGTAACATTGTAATGAAATGAGATTAAAGAAACTAGTATTACATGCCAAGTTAAATACTAGTACGTTGCAAATATGTAGTCTCTCATTTGATAAGCTTGTGCTTACCTTGCATTGGAAATACATCTTACATGCAGAATTATAGTAGCAATTTTTGTGTAGCCTTATGCAGGGGGTATAAAGTAAATAGGTTTTTAAGAGAAATAAAAAGAAAATCCATTATGTTTTTTTGTTTTATTGTATTTTTAGCTTTCGCGCTCACAGACAGAAGTAACTCATACAGCATTGATGGATGGAAGCTCCCAACGGATACAGCTTATACCATCAGAATCCGGTGTTTCCATACCTCAGCGTATACAGGTACATTAAGGAACAAGCTTGTCTTAGTAGCTGCCAAAATAGTTACACAGAAGCGTTATACAGGTTCTACTAGGGGTTGTTCTTCAAAAAATGATTTCTCAATGTCATGTCGTGGGAATAGAAGATGTTTTAGACCTTCACTGGCATTTCTTTCAGTACAGTTGTTTTTTTTTTAACCTGGGGTGTCCATGATAGCATTTTACAAACTACAATAACTCGCTTGGGGAAGGATTATTTATTTGTATTTTGAACAATGCTACACAAATCTAATCATTGTAACATTTACAAAAGCACTTAAGAATGGAGGCACAGGGGAAAATATTGTAGACAGCCCTGTGACTGAGTAAGTGCTAGATATAACCTGTAATTGAGTAAGTAGATTACAGCATGACCATTTATATATAAAAAAAGAGGAGTCACAATGGAAAGGGGTTATAAGTAGTGAGACACATCAGTGAATCTCTGCTCATCACATCTGGATTTGGGAGACAGGCAAACTAGGACTCAGAAACAAATCTTGATTTGTACTAGCGCAACACAATTTAATGGTAGTTGCACTTAAATGTATGATTAACCAGGGCTAGCCATTTATAGAAATTATGAGGCTCGGACTCCATCTAGTTTATCCAGTGTGGAAAATGTAAAAATATATTCAAGGTACATTTACTCTTTCCACATGTAAGCAACAATTTACTAAAAAGTGATATACATAAGCTGTCGGCTCTCCATGTGTATTGCTTTGAGTAGTATTGCTATTTTAAATTTCCTGCCAAAATATGCAGACAAGCTATAACTCTTTAAATGAACCCCCTAGTATTTTCTCTGAGTGACTTGATAGAGGTAGAGGGTGACAGGGGTGATGACAGAGGGAGGCAAAGGGTGACTCTGGAGAGGTAGAGCTAGGCATGAAATGATGGTGGTCCCTGCAGATGACCTTCCACCTGCACGTTTCCTACAACTCAGAAGCTCCAGGATCAAGGTGCACCCTTGCTGCCTGCCATGTTTCCCCTATAGATATCTGCATGTATCTGAGGGAGTCAGGAGTGCAGCCTGCTGGTGGCTGCGTGCCATTTGTGAATAGCTGAAACACCTAAAACCACATCAAACTCTTTTACGTAAGAGAGTGTACAGTACCCAATCACAGAGATCCAAAAATGTCCAGGTGGACTGGACTAAGGAGGCTCAGGTCTGTTGGATGTGGAGTGGTGGGTAGTGTAGTAATCATACTAGAAACTCCATTTTACAAAAGGGCATGACGATCTTGAGGTATATCTGTAACCCAGAGTCTTCATCTTATAACTATGTTGAACATAGTAATAATTTTGAGTTTGAAAATTGCAAGCTGCAAGGTTTGGATTATTGGACAGCAACAAAGTATATACAACGGGGAACCCACCATTCCACAGTTTCGCTAACACATCTTGTAAGCATCGGTTCAGATTTTCTCTGTATGAAGTGAGATTCTTTTCTATGAACACTCTAAAACAGCATTTCAGAGTGCTTAATACATTTAGACATTTTAAATATGTTTTTAAACAAAGTTTTTCCTATAATTTGTCAGTTATCATTTTATTAGGTAATAAAACAAATTATTTAGATCTTGAGCACATTCACTGTGTATATGTGTTGTAATGCAGAAGCATGTGATCTTAATTGTTTCCAGAACTTTTGTAAGAAAGATAAACCGCAAACAATGCGGGATTTTGTGCAATTTGTCTATAACCAGTATAATCATACAGTACTTCATGAACTTCTTTAGTTTGTCACAGATCAGCAGACTGATCAAAAGATCCAAATCGTAACAACAGTTGATCAGAGTGGGGCAAGCAAGAGGTTCTTCTTGACAAACAATGATGGCTCATCTCCAAGTAAAGTGATTCTTGCTAGGCAAGACCACGGCCAGGGCAAGGTTTATCTAACAACTCCCGATGCAGCAGGTGTCAACCAGATATTCTTCTCAAACCCTGAGGGGTCTGGACAGCACATTCAGGTAACTCAACGTAGATTTTTCTTCTGTGATGTCTCAACATGTGAAATTAAGTTGTAACCTTTCAATTACACTTTTAGTGTTATATGTGATAGGGTGTGAGACTCCAGAAGTGTGAGATTTACCTGTATTTTTAAAGCGGTAATCCTTTACAAGGTAGAACTAGACTGTTTTTTGCTTTGTAATGGATTGCCGCTTTAAAAAATATGGTTACTTCCGGATAGTCACACCCTATTACATTTATCTCTTTGAGTTAATAAAACACTGCCATTATTATTGCATATACTATTTATGTGAGCAAATAACCCTTTGAATACCACCGTTGCTTTGAGAGATCCAGCTCACAGTGACTGTTCTTTTTTTGGGGGTGCAATATTTAATTAAACTTCAATTAATTGACTTGGCTGTATATGTATTTATTTATACTTAAAGAACAGTCTCTGTGAGCGATGCTGGCATTTTTAGTGGATATTTTTAGAAATACTCAGAGCAATGTTTAAGAACAAAGGGTTAAGCAGTATTTTACAATGACTTATAATATTGCTTCCATCCATGCAAGATAGTGAGAATCGCTGTTCTGATATTCATAGAAATTATAGACCAGGTATTTCTTCTTTCTTCTACCACATGTCAGTAGATGCGTCTGTATTCTATTACTTTTTTTTACGAATCAGTAAGATTCAAATGTTTTTCTATTTTAATATACATATTTACAGAATATATAAAATCTATGAATGATAATTTGGTGTAAAGTTTTTTGACAAAATCTAAGATTATGAGAAAAATAAAATGAGATGAGGACATTTTTTGAATAGTCTTTTTATTAGGCAATAATGGTAACACAGAACAGTATATCACAATGTTGGATCGCATATAGACATGTTAATAATACATTCCCAGTTTAGTCTTAAGGCCCATACACACTTGACGATTTTCAGATGAAAATCGCCCAGTGTATAGGGGTCAGTGATCCCCGACTAGCGATGATGCGCGCTCCCGCATCATCGCTAGTAAGGTGGTTCATCTGCTGGTTTTACCAGCAGATGCAGCGATGATGAATGGTATTTCATCCATCATCGCTGTGTGTGTACGGCCGCCGGGCTGAAAGATTAGCCACTTTCAGCCCGGCGGACCGCCCCGCTCCCTCCCCCTTCGCCCCAGCCTGCTTCATACTCACCCCGCCGTCCACCGCACTGGTCCACCAGCACCTTCCCCACGGCTCCATGTTCAGCCGCACGGGGCTAGCAGCTGACGCCCCGCCCCCTCCGTCCTGCGTCCTCCGGCTCCATGTTCAGCTGTCCGGGGCTTGCAGCTGACGCCCCGCCCCCTCCGCCTTGCTCCCCCGCCTCCCTCCGTCCTGCTCCACACGGAGCAGTGAGCACCACTGGCCACCAATGTTTCTTTTTTTAAGCCAGTAATATATACATTGCTGGCATGTGCCAGCAATGTATATATTACTGTCACCACTGGGCACCAATGATATTCTTATGCCATAAGCCAGTAGTATATACATTGTTGGCACATGCCAGCAATGTATATATTACGGGCACCACTGGGCACCAATGATATGCTTATGCCATAAGCCAGTAGTATATACATTGCTGGCACATGCCAGCAATGTATATAGTACTGGCACCACTGCCCACCAATGATTATTTACTGTATTTATTAGCCAGTAATATATACATTGCTGGCACAGGCCAGCAATGTATATATTATCGGCACCACTGCCCACAAGTGGTGTGCAGTGGGGTCAGCAACTGATGGGGCACCTGGCTAGGCACCCGCACCCCCCCCCCCCCTGCAGGTCCAGCTCCGGCACCCCCACCCCCCCAGGGGCCAGGGTGCGGAGCCGGAGAGACCATAGAGAAGGAGCCGGGCCACACACTGCCAAAGTTTGACTCGCAGCCGGTTCCCCGGCAATTGTAATGCGGCAGCGTGGAAGCTTTTCTGCGCCTTCCAGTGTGGCAATCAACGTGTCCGGGACCAGCGTGATGGTTTGGCAGGCCTTGCCATCGGGTAAAAGTTCATTGCGGCAGGGCTGAGTGCAAGTACGAGTGGCCCCGCAGCTAAGCTAAATGCCTATACAGCACTGACAGAGACAGCTGGGTGCAGTCACTGTCAGTGCTGAATCTGCTGCCCAGTGCTGAATCTGCTGCCCAGTGCCCAATCACATCGGTTTCAGTGACAGGGATGTGCTTTCATATTGGCTGAAGGCATGCCCCTGTCACTGAGGCATGTGCCAGCAATGTATATATTACTGTCACCACTGGGCACCAATGATATTCTTATGCCATAAGCCAGTAGTATATACATTGTTGGCACATGCCAGCAATGTATATATTACGGGCACCAATGATATGCTTATGCCATAAGCCAGTAGTATATACATTGCTGGCACATGCCAGCAATGTATATAGTACTGGCACCACTGCCCAACAATGATTATTTACTGTATTTATTAGCCAGTAATATATACATTGCTGGCACAGGCCAGCAATGTATATATTATCGGCACCACTGCCCACAAGTGGTGTGCAGTGGGGTCAGCAACTGATGGGGCACCTGGCTAGGCACCCGCACCCCCCCCCCCCCCCTGCAGGTCCAGCTCCGGCACCCCCACCCCCCCAGGGGCCAGGGTGCGGAGCCGGAGAGACCATAGAGAAGGAGCCGGGCCACACACTGCCAAAGTTTGACTCGCAGCCGGTTCCCCGGCAATTGTAATGCGGCAGCGTGGAAGCTTTTCTGCGCCTTCCAGTGTGGCAATCAACGTGTCCGGGACCAGCGTGATGGTTTGGCAGGCCCTGCCATCGGGTAAAAGTTCATTGCGGCGGGGCTGAGTGCAAGTACGAGTGGCCCCGCAGCTAAGCTAAATGCCTATACAGCACTGACAGAGACAGCTGGGTGCAGTCATTGTCAGTGCTGAATCTGCTGCCCAGTGCTGAATCTGCTGCCCAGTGCCCAATCACATCGGTTTCAGTGACAGGGATGTGCTTTCATATTGGCTGAAGGCATGCCCCTGTCACTGAGGCACCTGTAAAGGTGCCGCCCTAGCTACATTTTTGATACACAGTCCAGCAATCATTTCTGAACCAGGCCCCAAGAACAGAAATGCACTGAATAAAATGTCCGCTGCTCCCTCCCTTGGAAGTCAAACACCGCCCATTATGTAAATTGCCTTATATATGAAAGATTTTCAGCAAAATCTTTCGCCTCCTGAAAATCTCTTGCTCTTTGGTGAAAATAGCTCAGTGTGTACGCACTACTTTGGTGACCGATATATCTTTCAAAGATTTTGGCAAAGTCTTTTGAAATGAAAATCTTCGAGTGTGTATGGACCTTTAATTGTATTGTATAAAATGCTATAACAATTGCACTTTTGTGTACATTTATGTAAATAAATATAACGGTACCAACATTTTATGGTGTCTGTATTCTGGGTAAATTACATATTAATACCATAATATCAATTTTATAATAATTTAATTAATAGAAGGAAAATAGAAAGAGAAAACAAGAGAGGAAAAGGAAAAAGAGAGTATCATGCAAGAAGCAATTAGTAAGATAACCCGTTTATGAGAGGGCAGTATAACAGTACAATCATGCATAATAAGTGAATAGGCAGTTACTGGTCGTTACAGGGCAACATGCAATGTTTTCATATCACACTGCAGTGTAGCAACTGAGTCTCAAGGAAGCCACCGATAATCTGATTTAGTATTCTTACGATGGCGAAGAGTGTGGAGATTCCAGCCACCTATTCCAATTTTTTCAAACTTGGGAATTGTACCACGATACATGTAGACATACTTTTCGTGCTGTACAGTAGTGTTTACCAGAGCCTTCCACTCCACCAATGTGGGTCCCGAATTGACCATCCAGGACCTAGCTATTATTACTTTGGCTAGAGAGCAAAGATTTATTACAAATTGGCTTTCCAGCCTATTAAGAGGGGCGTTTTTCCTACTTCCCAGTGTACACAGTTTGGGCGTCAGGGCTTGGTCAGATATCCCAGTAGAAGCTATAGTTAGTTTGACATTTGCCCAGAAAGAAGAGACCAGGGGGCAATCCCGAGATGAGGACATTATAATTACATACACATTGGTCCTTATTCTGGAATTTCACAGCCTGCGAGTCCACCAGTCGCCGAACCCCGCAGGCATGCGAATCGATGATTTGTATAATCATCCATTCGCAAGCCTTTGGTGCATGTGAGAATCATTCGACGGTCGATGACCATCAAATGATTTCTTCAGCGCTTGCAGATTTGAGACACCTCTATGGTGTCCCTGATCTGCAGGTGCCCTGTGCAAGGACATGGTGGGCAGCTGATATCTGCTGACGCCAGCTGGCCACCCCTCCCGCAACTGCGTAATCGGGGAATTATTATGGGAACGCCTGTGAAATGCTAAGCGTTCTCATAGGCAAATTCTCTCGCCCACCTCCCCGCACCCCCTGCCCAAACTTCTGTGTGTTGGTGCTGTGGGTGCTCGAGCACAGCGGCTGCACATGCGCATTAAAACCTATGCGCAGTCGCAAACAATCAGTCCCCCGTGTGAATGCGTGGGGGACCGATTGAATTAGGATAACCCATTGTAACGTAAGATTAGTGTCAAGTAATTCTGCCGACTGGTATGCAACGACATATTTTTATGTTTTTTTTTTCAAATGGCATTGTATAATGCTTTGCTGTTAAAGAACTTTTGTATTTGTAGAAGTGTCATTATATACTATTCTTACTATTGTTACAGATATTATCAGATACCCAGTGTATAGAACAGAATTTAAACAAACCAGTAGTTGACCTATGTGTGGTGTGTGGCGATAAAGCTTCAGGTAAGTGTGCACAACTTTCAATTTCAATAAATGTGACTTAGTTTCAGTACAAAATCATATAAAAATGTAGAGCATTTTGAACTACTAGTAAACAACTAGAGCACAGGTTCTCAAAGTCGGTCCTCTAGACCCCACACAGTGCATGTTTTGCAGGTCATAGAATCAAGTGAAATAATTAGCTCCACCTGTGGATCTTTTAAAATGTGTCATTCAGTAATGAGTGCACCTGTCGGGTGACCTGGAAAACGTGAACTGTGTGGGGTCCTGTGGACCGAGTTTGAGAACCACTGAATTAGAGGGTCTATTCAATTAATTGGTGTGGAGGGGAGTTGCTATTACAGCATTGTAGAAACACAATCTACAACAGCCAAACTAGCCCACTATGGGGCTGCAAACAGTCATCACGTCGGGAGCCACCATAAGGGTGGCATATAGCTGCAATAACTCCCCTGGACTCAAGGGGCAAGTTAATTGAACTGATCACTAGGTCTAAAGGTGCCCATACACTAGTAAGATTTATCTTCAGATCTGGCTGGTTGGAACAAAAACATGGGGTACTTGTTTCCTAGCACGGCACCCATCGGGTCCCATCGCATACCTTAACTTAAGGTATGCGATCGGACCCGATTTTTGGGCTTTTTTTTTAGGTTTCCCGACAAATGTAAAATTGGGTCCATCGCATGCCATTATAATGGCATACAATGTGACCAATGCAATGGACCAGATTTTACATAGGAACCAATGTTAAATGGCCCCATACCCAATTTTTGATTGTATACCCACCCTGATGGGTAATTTCTATGTCAAATGCCCCCCCCCCACCCCCCCCCCCCCTTGTTGACGCCACCACACGATGAACGCCAACCCGAAGCGTGGCAAACGCAACGATCCCTTGAGGGGCGGCGGTACGCGTCCTCCGACCTTTTCATACCCCCACTATCCACGTCGGCGTGGAGTTGACTTTATATAGTGCTTTATATAGAGCCCGAAGCGTGGCGAGCGGACGCGTTATACGTCTGAAGTAATGCGTGTCCCCTCGCGGGGCTCGCTGCGCTCGCCACGCTTCGGGCGCGGTGGCTTGCTGCGCTCGCCACACTATATAAGTTTCATAGTGGGGGTATGAAAAGGTCGGAGGACGCGTACCGCCGCCCCTCATGGGCTCGCTGCGCTCGCCACGCTTCAGGTTCACGTTGATCGTGGCGTGGCGTTAACAATGGGGGGGCATACAATGAAAAATGGGGTCTGGGGGGCATTTAACATTGGGGCCAATGTAAAATCGGGTCTCAGGGACCATTTAACATTGGTTCCAATGTAAAAAATCGGGTCGGTCAGGTCAATCACATTGCATGCAATTTGGTTGCATGCAATGTGATTGACCTGATTTTTGCAACCTGATTGCATACAATTAAAATCGGTTATGGATGAGTGACAGTTTGTCAGTTTTCCAGCATTTCCAAGCAAATGGTCAACTGTTTTTATAATTTAAACAGTGCTTTTGGACCAACCGAAATAAATTTTATAGATTTCACTCCTTTTTCTTAAATCAATAAAACATTTATTCACATAAATACACAAAAGAAAAAAGTTTCCACCGGCCGTTAGAGATATTAAAATAAAGTTTTACAATAAAACTGCATTACTATGCATATACTTAATAAGATCTATACTACTGACCATTTCATATATTTCATTAGGCTAGCATCTTATGCATAAGAAATAAGTTTTATGCTAATATTTGATAGTACATAAGCAAAGCATAAATTGGGTTAAGTGCAAAGAGATAGTTTTTAGTGTTGTCAATTGCAGAGGTAAATGCAAGCCTTTCCTTCTTAATTGAAGGTAACAGGAGGTTCCGTTTTTTTAGAAACCAGAGTAAAGGGACCTCATATGCCCAACTTCAGACTCAGCAAGATTGTGCAGCCTTTATATGCCCAACTTTACGTTAGCAGTCTTATGCAGTGGTTAGTAAGTTTAGTAAGCCATGATACTTATTGTGGTACTTGTTTAGTTTCACGACGGCAGCGGCCGTGCGTCTGAGTCTCCTTGCGGGGCTCGCTTCGCTCGCCCACGCTGCGGGCTCGGTGGCTCGCTGCGCTCGCCACGCTATCTAAAATTAGCTCTATGCCAACGTGGATAGTAGGGGTATGAACTATCTTCATTGGCGTAGAGTTCATTTACCTTATTTTTGATAGTTTAGTGAGCGCAGCAGCCGGAAGTTTCACGGCGGCCTTACTGCCGCCGTGAAACTAAACAAGTGCCCTTATTGTTTTCGCTGAAGATGATCTGCAGTCCACCTGCTCTGTGTTGGATTCACACACAGTGAGCTGGTTCCCGGCTGTTGGTGTTTCCCTATTTGATACAGCCCTTTCTGGAATGTCCGGCTCTGGTGGCAGGGGTCTCTCAGTCTCTATCACCCTGTGGAGATGTTCTTCCGTGCAGCAAGCAAGATGTCAGTGACGCGTTTCTCTGCCTTCTATTCAGATCAGCGGCTTCCTCAGATAAGGATCTTGAATATTATACTGTTTAGTTATGTCTGTTTATTTGATCAATGGATGTTACTAGATAGATCAAAATAACTTGCGATGTTGGTTAGGGATCACTCGTTATGATGACTGATACACTTGCAACATTTCTTACATAAACATGCTTTAAGATTAAGAATGTATTTTGACAGTATGCATTTTAAAAGAAGTCTTGAGAAATGACTGTTCATGTCCCAGCCAATAAAGGTCATTATTGCTTAATTATTGATTCTGGACGCCTCTGAGGACACTATTCAGGCTTCCTTTTTATTATATATTTTAGGGCGTCATTATGGTGCGGTAACGTGTGAGGGCTGCAAAGGTTTCTTTAAAAGAAGCATTCGAAAAAACTTGGTATACACATGTAGAGGATCGAAGGATTGCGTCATTAATAAACACTACCGCAACCGATGCCAGTACTGCCGGCTGCAGAGGTGTATTGCACTTGGAATGAAGCAAGATTGTAAGTATTTGTTTATTGTGTTCTACCATACCTGACAGACATCTAACATTCTTCTCATGTATCCCATATACATAATGACAGTGTTTTGCAACCAGGGGTTTCCAGTTTATGTGTGTGAATGATATCAAAGTTTTCTCATTGATCTTTAAAACCTTACTGCTTTTATTTTACAATCTATCTTTTTTGGCTTGAAGACAAGGACTGCAGGAATGTGTGGCTGAGTTTAATACAGGGTTCTTGAGGAGCAGGGACCATTCAACTCATGCATTGGACCTGGGTCTATATACTAATATAAAAACATATTTTCACCATTGCGTCCAGGGGGGCATGGGGCGGCGGCAGGTAGTCACGCCCAGCATTTTATCGGCGTTCCCATGGAGATCACCCTGATGCCAGCTGCCTGCCATTTTCCCCTTAGGAATATACACAAATCTAAGACACCATAGAGTGTCTTAGTTTTGCGTGTACCCTCCTCATCATTCGATGGTCAGCAACCATTGAATGATGTGGGTGTTTCCCCATAGGCTGCGAATGGATGTTTATGTAAAACATCCATTAGCAGCCATGCGGCCGAATTTGGCCTGTGAAGGGGGGAGGCGGCAATTGCGAGCGCCGGACGAAAAATGACACGCACAACATTTTTTCTCCTAATCAGGGGTACAGAGGGGCTACCAATTATATGCCTACCTACACTCCATTGGCCCTTTCCCACTATTGTTGTGTATGACTCACGGATATAGGCCATTATTCGGATCTGATCGCAGTACAAATTTGTTCTCAAAATGTGCAAAACCATGTGCACTGCAGGGGTGGCAGATGTAACATGTGCAGAGAGAGTTAGATTTGTACACTGCAATTTTGATTTCAGTTTCAACAAATCCCACCCAAATCTAACACTCTGCACATGTTATATATATATATATATATATATATATATATATATATATATATATATATATATATATATATATTTGCAGTTAGGAATCGAGACCACCATTTAAGCAAGGTTCAAAAATGTATATTTAGAAGAATACTTTTGGAGTAACAAGCCATTGTGACAAAAAATGCATGAAAGCACAAACAACTTTTCAGGAGTACTTCTAATCTCCGGGAGCTGCACTAGCAGCATATCCCAGCCTCGGGCCGACAGCTGTTTCGGTGCTAGCTGCACCTTTCTCTAGGGCATACACCATAATACAAACAAAATTGTGTCTCAGGTGCCCTCCAAACTTACATCACACAGCTGCACCTGTATCTCATTAACTTTAACCAGTTGCTTCTGGGTTCTGTCATACCGGCAACTGTAGCAGCACTCCGTGCACAGGGTGCATCTCCCGGCGTCTGCTACTTCATCTATAATCTATCTGCCTCAAATGAGAGGCCAATTCCGATAGGAAAAGTACCACATGCGTCACTGCATAGTGTTCACTTAGCGTAATATGGGGGGGGGGGGGGTTATAAATTGATAAATCTATATGCATACCTTTCTATTTGCATGCATAACTTGGACTGTTCAATGCCATTTTAACCTCAGATAAGCCTTCCTGTCCCTGTACAGCTGTGCAGTGTGAGAGAAAGCCTATTGAGGTCTCCAGAGAAAAATCTTCCAATTGTGCAGCATCAACAGAGAAGATCTACATTAGGAAGGATCTGCGTAGCCCTCTTGCTGCAACAACTACATTTGTAACGGATAACAAGCCTATAAGGTGTGCTTTAAATATGTATTTAGTTCAAATCTATTATTTCTCCTAACAAATTACCTGCTTTAGTGTTAAGCATTTTGTATCTGTACCAGTGTGCTTGTTGTGTGTATTGCAGATTTCTTAATATCACTTGAGACTGAAACTCACTCTAGATTTTCATAAGCGTGTAACAAACAGTTAAGGGGTGTAAACACGGTGTGATTCCAATAGTAGATTTTTAACAAGATTGTCAATTTTCATTAAGGTGCCTGTCACAGTGTATTTGACTGCGGCTGGGGGAAGGCAGGATGTAGTTAGCTGTCTTATCTCTGATCTTGATTAACCCTCTGAGTGCCAACTTTTCTCTGAGAGATGTGCAAAATATCTGTAAAAATATGGCAGCATCGCACACATTTGTTATATAAATTGAAATAAAATATGTTGTGTAAAAAAAGATTATATTTCCTATATAAGGTAAATATTAGAGGTCATTATGATGAATAAAAATGTTTGCATGCCAATTTTCACACCTATTTTGATAACTTCACTTCACACTCAAAGGGTTAAGGACTTGGCTTAGTAAAAATCGCTGAGCCGAGTACGGTGTGTAATATAATGTGCTTCTTGCACTTGGCAGCACTGCACAGTTACAAAGCACTACCTATATAGGGACAGTGACTGTAGATGCAATAAGACCAGGGCAACCAAGCTAATAAAAGGGTTGGAGTCATTAAGCTATGAGGACAGATTAACCGAATTAGGAATGTTATGGGGAGATATGCTTAATATGTACAAATATATCAAACAAATTGTCAGACACCCTATTTACTTTGTGGTCAGAGAAGTTGCTTTGCATTTGTCTCCCACAATGCTGGATTTCCTGTCTGCACTGTATTCAGACTATCAGCCCCCTCTTATAACATACATTATAATTTACATAGTTTCATCTTTAAAATGGATTTAGGGGGTCATTCTAGTTCACACGCTCCCCTGCATGTTTGCACGGGGAGCAATGTTTTCTTTCTGTGCGTGCATATAATGTTTTATGCGCATGTGCAGGGTCCCTGGGAGAACGGACTCGGCAACTTACATAGTCGCTGGCCCATTTGCGCAGGACGTGGGGTGGTGGGCACGGGTGTCACCCATGGGAATGCCCAGCATTTAATGGACGTCCCCATGAAAACTCTGGGTGTTCCCATGGGAATTCGGGCGGGAGAGGTGTGTCGGGGGTGGGCGGAATGGCCGCAAATATAAGTCATTCTCCACTCATATTTGCGTGGCCTAAAGAAATCATTCGATGGTTGGCAACCATCAAATTATTTCTTTGCTAGTGGGACAGAGGGATGTGTCTTGGGAGAACACATCCCCTCACATGGTTGCAAGGGGATATGGCGGCAGCGGGGGGGGTGTATATACGGCCATCGGCAGGGCAGGCCCTCTGGGATTCTGTAAGCTGCGAGTGAACCAGCATCAGGGCCTTGGTCCGTAAAGTACAATTTTAAATGAAGCCATGCTCCCAGTCTCAGAGATAAGTTGCCCAGAGCAACCAATCTACTTTTAATTTATTTATTTAGCACCTTCTAGAAGATAATAGATACAATCTGTTTGGTTGCTATGGGCAACATCCCATCTTAATTAGAACTCCCATCTTAGTAAATGTCAAAACACTATATGATCTATACATAGAATATTATTTATGTTGGAAGGAACAAAAAAAGCTCTGTTCGTGCATTGATACCATATAGAAAAGCAATAGATGGTAGGTAGGAAGCGCTCAAGTTACAGTATGTGTGCGTCCTACTGATATGACTATATGGAGGTCTAATTGGAATGTGTAGGGAGCTGCGCTATATCGGGTGGGTCCTGACCACCCTATGTAGTACAGTATAGAAAAATATGGAATATACTGTGCTCACCTGTGGGGCACTTGTGGTGTGTATGAGACTAGCAGTCTAGAGACAAGTTAATGAATTAATAAATGAAGATAGAGAGATGGTGTAAAAGTACAAGGGAATTTATTATTTGTCACAATAAAGTAAAATAATGTGGCAGTGCGAGAATGTATGAAGTCCTGATTAAACAGGAATAGGCCAGCGGGGTATCACTCCACGAGGCCTATTGTTGAGGTAGAAGTCTGACCTCTGTAGGTCCCTTTATAACCATAGGCCCCTTATAGGAACCTATGTCACTGCGTGGGTGACCGCAGCGGTCTGTAGTGGGCACAGGGGTCGGGGAATGGACTCCTGCAATGTTATATAGTTAATAACCACAACAGGGTGAGGTAAAAAGGTGAGTGAATCCTGTGGATCTCTGTAATAGTCACGTATTGCAGAAAAGTACAGGAATGAATGAATGTCCAGTAACGTGTTCTGTAACAAATGTTGCCTGGCGTGGAGGGCAGTGAGCGGCGTCCCGCTATGTACTCTTACCGGATGAAGTTCAGGTGTTGCCGCTGTGATGTTGCTGCCTGGTGCACGGGTGAACACACAGCCGTGCGCGATCACCCGGCTCCACAGTCTCTGTCTGCCGTGACTTCTGGGTTCCGCTCTGTACAGTTCTGCAATACGTGACTATTACAGAGATCCACAGGATTCACTCACCTTTTTACCTCACCCTGGTTATTAACTATATAACATTGCAGAAGTCCATTCCCCGACCCCTGTGCCCACTACAGACCGCTGCGGTCACCCACGCAGTGACATAGGTTCCTATAAGGGACCTATGGTTATAAAGGGACCTACACAGGTCAGACTTCTACCTCAACAATAGGCCTCGTGGAGTGATACCCCGCTGACCTATTCCTGTTTAATCAGGACTCCATACATTCTCCCACTGCCACATTATTTTACTTTATTGTGACAAATAATAAATTCCCTTGTACCTTTACACCATCTCTCTATCTTCATTTATTCATTCATTAACTTGTCTCTAGACTGCTAGTCTCACACACACCACAAGTGCCTCACAGGTGAGCGTAGTATATTCCATCTTTTTTCTATATAGAAAAGCAAACCAATGTATTTTTACAGTGTGTCTGTGTAAAATATTTTTGCAGGTCTACAAATTTGTTGGACCCTGGAATGTTAGTGAACATTCATCCTTCTGGAATTAAAAGTGAACCCATGCTCATAACACATGACAAGGTGAGTGTTCTATCTTTAAGCTGTCATCACACAGGGCTTTTAGGCAAGATCAGCAGTGATGGTAGTACTCCTGCATTACATGGGAAATGTATCAGCTGCAGCTTTCCAGTGTCAGGCATATGGAGTTTCCCTTCCTTCTGTAGCACTGTGAGGGCATAAGCATTTAAGGGACACATTTTAGCATTTTTAATCATGTTAACATACAAAATAATACGTATTTGTTTACATTTATTATTACAATGTACATTTCACTAGCATCATTTTATAATCTATAGTGAGATTTCAAATGTCAGCATTTATGTATGGGTGACCACACCAAAAGTGGTGCTGATTCTATTTCGCTATTCTGGTTATTTTAATGTTTATTCACAAAACTATTTATTAAAATTAATTGGTCTTAACATCCTTTCTATTTGCAGTATATTTTTGTACTAGAGCTGAGACCTAATTCAATAGATCTGTTACCTATCATATTACCTGCCTGCTTGTTTGTTTATAATGTTTGTTATGTAAAAATCTGAATAACATTTATTGGAAAAAAAAAATCTTCTTTTTTTATTTGATTTTAATAATTAATTCATTATCAGATGGAAACCTGTCAAGGAGATCTAAGCACTTTGGCCAATGTTGTCACAACACTTGCAAATCTTAATAAATCAAAAGACTTGTCTCAGTCAAGCACAGAGTTGTCTATAATTGAAAGTTTAAGTAATGGAGATGCGTCACTTTCAGAAGTTCCCCAGGACAGTCAAACGAACAGTGAAGTCACCAGGTACAACCTCCTTGATACTTGAAAAGATGATTGAAAGCATAAAATGACTTACTCAGAATTAGCACATGTTCTTTTGCCCCTTCTTTTCATTCTAACTGAACAGTTCACTTTCATATAGTTATTTCAATATTTACTGGCTGAATTTCAGAAATGGTTGCACATTTTGTATTTTAGAGCTTTTGATACACTGGCAAAAGCTTTGAATCCGTCAGAAAGCTCTGGTCAGAGTTCATCAGAGAGCATCAAATCCAACTGCAACCTCTTCCAAGACATCAATGTTGTTGAGATTGAAGGGCCTCTTCTCAGTGATTCTCACATCGCCTTCAGGGTAATGCTCTGCCTCTGGTTATTTTCCATATAATCTCAGATCATTACTATTTACTCACTTAATTTCAAAATGGTTTGTGGTTTCAATGGCGTAACCTCAATTTCAGCCCCCCCACTACAATTTGAGCACCCCCCCCCCCCCCCCCACCTCCGTCCACTCACCGCTCTGCACTTACTATCTTCGACCGCCTGGACCAGCAGATCTTCCTGTCTGCAGTCCCGGCGCTCATCCTGATAGAATGTCACTTGCAAAATGGCCGCCGTCATACAGCAGACCATTATTTAGGATGCAAATGGAGGTCACCGCCTCCTCTAACATCCTTAATAACTGTCTGCTGTCAGGGGGGGCGGCCATTTTCAAGTGACTTTCTATCAGTCGGAGCGCCGGGACTGCCGCCAACAGGAGGATCTGCTGGTCCCGGCATGGCAGCACCAGATGCGGCGGCCGTAACAATAGCTTCTGCAGCGCCCAAACTTGCCCAGCACCTCCAAGCTACCGTGGGTCTGCAGAGCTATAGTTACGCCAGTGTGTGGTTTCCATGTATGCTTTTTAAAAGTTACAGCGAAGGTAAAGAAGGTGGGTGTTCAGTGACTGACTTAAAAATGGATAAAGTTTTTCTGTTATCTGTAATAATTTTGTGTGGGTGTGCTTGTCTGAAATAAAGTAACTTCAAATAGGTTTTCCAAGCATAATTTTTGACATTCATGAAAACTTGCACTTTGGAAAACTGTGGTGTTGTCAATCAGATGCTGACATTTATTCAGTGCAAATTAGAAAATGAAAGAAAACATTTAGGGGTATATGTAATCGGGTGAGAGAATTAGAAAGTGGGAGAGTTGGTGAGAAATCTCCAGTTTTTTTAAAAGTGGCAATCATTTACACTGCAAACCCAGTTTGCTTCTGCAGTGTAAATGATTACCGCTTTAAAAAAAGTAGAGATTTCTTACCAAATCTCTCACTTTTTGATATTGTCATCCTATTACATTTCCCCCTTAATCTCTTTACTACAGGTGCACCACCATTTTTCTGTTTGTTTTAAGCAGTCTCCCGACTGTGACCCAAAGAATTGTATTTTAGAATTAGTAGCAGTTGTCTTAATCATTAGAAGTGAAAGCCTTCTCTCTAGATTGCTGTGAATGTATACAGTTAGATCTTTGTTAAATTAATGACATCCTAATAAGAGATCCTTCCTGCTTGTCTGCCTGGGGAAAAAAACAAATCTGTGATTCCATATGAACTTTAGAGTCCATGATTAATACTTCTATAGCAGAACTCTGATGAGACTGAGGCATGACTGATTCAGATTATTAAGTGATGTATAAATTCATAGCTGTATCATATTATTTATGTATGTTTCTAAAAGAAAGCTATTAACCCTTTGAGTGCCAACGTTGCTGGGAGAGATCCTCAAAATATCTGTTAAAAATGCCAGCGCCACTCACAGCAGTGCCAGCGCCGCTCACAGCGACTGTTCTTTATTTTGGGTGCAATATTTAACCAAACTTCAATGAATTGACTTGGCTGTATTTGTATTTATTTATACTAAGAGAACAGTCGCTCTGAGCGGCGCAGGTATTTTGAGGATCTCTCACAGCAGCGTTGGCACTCAAAGGATTAAGAAAACATTAGAGTGCATATTTCTAAAAAATGTGACAAGATTTGTTATTAAGATGATTGTGTAGTGTTTTTTTTTTTTTTACAACTTTCAACTCGATTCCTTTGAGTACTGAAAGCGTAACTTTGTATGAAAATTCATTTTTAATAAACAAGTGTACATAACAGAGCTCAATAAGTTCTCTCCATCTTCCAGCTCACCATGCCTTCCCCAATGCCTGAATACCTGAATGTGCACTATATTTGTGAGTCTGCATCACGGCTGTTATTTCTATCCATGCACTGGGCCCGCTCCATTCCCTCTTTTCAAGCTCTTGGGTGAGTAAGAAGTCCTGGGGTCACAATCTTATCAATAACATAGCCAGTGGCATATCTATTGAGGGTGCAGGGAATACAACTGCTATGGAGTCCAGTGACTTGGTAAGCCCCAAGACAAATCCCTGCACCCTTTTATTTTTGCTGCCTGTCAGTTGCTCCTGGCGCAGAGAAGCAGGAGCTGATGATCTTGTGCCAGGGAGAGGGAGTTGGGAACCCGATTCCAGGGATCAGGAGCTGGGAACTTGATGCCAGGAAGCAGGAGCTGGGGACCCTGCGCTGGTGTGCGGGAGGAACAGCCTTTGCCCCGGGGAGTGCTGTAGACCTGGCATCGGGTGTAATAGCTGAAGACCTGGCGATGCCGTTGGCAGTTGTCTTATAACATGCATCACCGATGAGAGGGAGGTACACAATGCTCACTTGTACTCAGGGGGGAGGAAGGGACAGAGTAAATTAGGAGGGATAAAGTGATGCCTGTTGTCACAAATCTTTAAAACTCCTGCTCTCCCTTCTCCTCTGCTACCCCTCCTCTTCCCTTCTCCTCCACTACCCCTCTCCTCCATCCCCCCTAGCCTCCACTCTTCTGCCCCCTCTCCTCTGTTCCCCCTCATCCCACTCCTGCTCTCCTTTATTCCCCCTCCTCTCCCCCTCTCCTTTGCTCCCCCCTCCTCTCTCCCTCTCCTCTGCTACACCCCTCCTCTTCCCTTCTCCTCTGCTACCCACTCTCCCCCTCTCCTCTCTTCCTCTCCCCTGCTCTCTCTTTCTACTTCTTGCTATATATTTCCCCACACTTCCCCTCTCTCTCTTTTTGACAGTCCCTTCCCGGTGCCATTTGTCTCTCTCCCTGACACCCCCTTCTCTCTCACTCTCTTTCTCTATGCATTTTTCTCCCTGATACCCCCTTTTCCCGGTCTCTCCCATTTTCGTTCCCTGACACCGTATTTCTTCCTTTCCCTGATACCCTCTCTCTCACTCTCTCCTCTCCCCCTTTCTTTGCCTTGACACCCTCTCTATCATTCTCTCCCTTTCTGCCTGACACCCTCTAACTTCCTGTCTCTTGCCATTCACTCCCTGACATATCCTCTCTCTCTGCCCCCCCCCCCCTTCTTTCCCTGATACCATATCACTCCCTGCATCTTCCCCTTTCTCTCCCTGACATCCTCTCTCTCCCCATCTCCCCCTTTCTGTCCCTCACATCTCCCCTCTCTCCCTCTTTCTCTCCTGGACACCCTCTCACTCTACCCCTTTCTCTCCCTAACACCTTCTCTCTCTATCATTCAATCACTCTCTACCTGTCTCTCCCTTTCTCTCCCTGACATCCCACCTCTTACTCAGCCTATTTATTGTTGATATTTTACTTCACACCCTGATTGAAAAAATATATATATTCTTGGTTGGGTTTGTAAAAGTCTCAGCCAAATGTAAACTAAGTCCAAATTTGTCAAGTGATGATTTTTACTATGGGGTTGTCTTAAAAGACAAAATTTGCTTGGTTTACCCTTTTGAAAAAAAAAAAGGGGGGGGGGGAGGCGCAACACTTTTTAAATCTTGCAACTAAATCACAGGAAAAGTTGATCAAATTGTGACCAATTACAATTAGCTGTTACATCTTAAAGTGTCCATGAAATTTTCAGATTATGTACAACATATTCACTACTAATACAGATAATATTTGTGTCTCTTATCAGGCAAGAGGTCAGCATCTCTCTAGTGAAAGCTTGCTGGAACGAACTGTTTTCGCTTGGTCTTGCTCAGTGTTCCCAAGTGATGAATGTGACAACCATACTAACAGCATTTGTTAATCACCTGCACAGCAGCATGCAGCATGGTAAGATCCCCTGCTTACCGTCCCACAGATAGCAACAGGGATACGGTCTAATGGTTGACCATAAGATGGTCGTCAGTCATGAGGTCGACATACAGGAAGGTCGACATGGGTCAAGGTCGACGTGGGTCTAGGTTGACATGGGTTAGGTCCACGGTCAAAAGGTCAACATGGGTTTTTGACTGTTTTTTGTGCCGACATGCACTACCATCCACTAGGGTGTGGGGAGCCGAGCGTAGCGAGGCACCATGCCCAAAGCATGGGGAGCGCAGTGAGGGGATGCGGGACACTTAAAATTGTGTCCACGTCGACATTCGGGTCAGAAACCAGTCAAAAAACCCCATGTCGACCTTTTGACCATCGACCTAACTCATGTGTCGACCTAGTCCCTTGTCGACCTAGACCCCTGTCGACCTTCCTGTATGGCGACCCAACGGTGTTCACCTAATGACTGTCTACCATCTTCTGGTCGACCAAACAATCCCATTCCTAGCAACAATATTATCACTGGGCTCTGCCTGGTGACAATCTGTTATATGCATGAAATGTCCAAGCATTCAAAGCTATGTGGTATTTACATTTGATATCTTACATAACCATGAGGATAACATTTATTTAGCCATTTAAATTAAGGGTATGTAAATACACACAAATTGATTGACATCCCCTTACTGCATATGCCAGCTTAATGTTTTCATTTAAATGTTGATGGCTTGATATTGCCTAAAATGCTTTGATAACTGGTTGGAACATATTGGCATATTAGGGCATATTAGATAAGTACAGAGGTTCCCAAATGCAGCCCTCAAGACACCCTAAGGGTCCAGAAGCCAATACAGTTTATCTGCTGATAGCATTTTCACGCATGCCAGTATTGCACTTATTTGGTAGCTCTAGGAAGCCTGATTTGTAGAGAGGTTGCCTGCTGTGTTACTTATATGCAAGTCAATAGATTTTGTTTGTGAGGTAGTTATTAAACATTTGTTTAGATTTTTTTTGTGTTGCAACAATAGAAATGATAGGACTGAACTGTTGCCTTCAATTCAACTATGAAATCTGACTGCTGCTTTGCGGTCTTTTTTTATATTGCCAGATTATGCAATGATTACATTGTAATCTTCACAACTGGCAGTGGCAGAAAAAGATTTGGTGCGCCCAACCCATGGACCTGCTCATTGCTAGGGGATTCTACCCTCCCCGTCTGCTGCTGCAGGTCTTCTGTCCCATAACCAATGTCTGTGAGTCTACTCATTGATGGGGGATTCCCCATTCTCTGGCGGCCACCCTGGGACTGACGTGCCTGTCCCATAAGAAATGTCCCTCCCAAAATGGCCACCGTCTCCTCTAGCATCTTTAACTGTCTCCTAAAGTGGTGGCCAATTTGAAGGAGACTTTTTAAAGGGGGCAGGCACTACGGGACTGCAGACAGGTATCTGCAGGTCCATGCAGTGGTGTAGCAATAGCCCCTACACTCTTCTGTGTTATTAAGAGCCATATATAGAAATTGTTTATCTTGCTGAACACGTAAAATAAATATTCATAGTTGTACTTATGTCATTCATATAAGTAAAATATGAATATATGTAAACTATGTTACACTGTACAGGGTAACCAGCATATTACATTTTCCATACATCAAGGTAATCATGGATTATGTAAATGGTGCACTTGCATGGATTATTTGTTTTTGTTGTTGTAGTAACATTAACATTGCCATGTTGTATCTTTTGCCAGATAAGCTCTCCGGAGACAAGGTGAAGCTGGTAATGGACCACATCTTCAAACTTCAGGACTTCTGCAACAGCATGGTTAGGCTTTGTTTAGATGGATATGAGTATGCCTACCTGAAAGCTATTGTTCTCTTCAGTCCTGGTAAGGGGCCTTTCTTGTCACTAGCTCTTCAAATTATACACACACTCTGGTTTTACAATATATTTAATCATGTTTTAGATCTGAAATGTAGCATTGCTTTTATTAAAACAGTATACTTAGCCTCTCATCTCTTGCGGTCAGGATAGTTACCAATGATGTGTTCACCTTTTATGTGGTAAAACATACACCGATTTAATACAAGACAACATACTGACAAATCCTTGGCGCTGACAGATTTTTTTCATGTTTTCTCATTAAGTTAGAACCCAAACTAAAGAAACAGAAAAAACACAATAGTGTAATACACTTTTTGCAATTATGCAGATGAGACTCGTACCCTAGACGGTGGTCTACCTTATAGGGTACAAGTCTCATCTACTTCAAAATTCCTCCAAATGAAAATATATGCATAATTGCAACAACTGTATTACAGTATTGTGGTTTTTTATGTTTCTTTATTTTGGGTAATAACTTAATGAGAAAACGTGAAAAAATCTCTGTCAGCACCAAGGATTTGTCGGTATCTTTTCTTGTATTTATTCATGTTATGTATGTAGGGTGATTCATACTACCTGACAATATTCCAGGCAGCAACAAGCGCAAGGTTTAATCCAATAATCTTTTCAATTGAATACACAAGCAGTGCAAAATCAGAGCTCTGCAATGGTGCCATTCATGCTACTACAGTATATCTGTGGTGTGTGTAGGCCATGACTGAATGTTATCACATTATGGGGCCTATTAAGACCTATTCATGCAGTTCCAAATTCGTTCCCGTGCCTGATTGTTGGGGTCTACGCATGCACGATAATGCACATATGCAAACCTCCACTGCAAGCGCCTTTGTCAAATTTAGCATTTGCTGATGCGCTCACTGCCTGATTCACAGGCAGGGGATGTTTTGGGGTGGGCACCCAGCATTTTATGGGTGAGCCTGCCCCCAATTTGCTGGAAAGCGTTCAAGTGAAAAGTAAGTCCTGGCTTCCTTCTCACAATGAACAGAGGAAAAATCATTCAATTGTGAGTAACCATCAAATGATTTTTCCTACGCGGAAATGCGTAGCATGGGGATTCAGGCAGCAAGGTGGGCGTGCATTCGGCGCAATGGCATTTATCTGCTTGCTAGGCAGCGAATATATGCACCCTAGTGAGTAGGTCTGAATTGGACCCTATGTCCTGAGACTAAGGGGAACATTCAATTAACGCTGATACTTTTCCATGAGAAAAAAAAGCAGGATTTTATTGCTATTTAATAAAAAACCCTTTTTTATATTTTATTTTTAAAAATGACGAAACATATAAAATCTGTGGGAAGTTTCCGGACCAGTGTTGCGAAAATGGAACAATTTATTGGGGATTTTTTTACCTTTTTTGTGCAAGAGAAAAAAAAAATCCCAGATAAGTGCCAATATTGGGCTTAATTCAGGGGTAAATAGATATTCCATGTGTCAAATAGCCCACAGTTTTCCCTAAATGTTCTCTTTCTAAATGTTAAAGGATTAACCGTATTAATTTCCTTTTTTTCTCTACCGTCCAATGGGATACTGGGTTATACTATGGGGATAGAGATCCTCCGCAGGAGAGACAGGCACATTAAAGTTTTCAGTGTGGGTGCACTGGCTCCTCCCCTCTATCTCCCTCCACTAATCAGTTTAGAAAATGTGCCTCAGGAGAGGCAGTGCTTTCTGGATGCTCCAGATTTTTCTTCAAATTTTATTTAGTTTATTATTTTGGAGCGCTGCTTTGACCAGGCAGCTGTCCTACTTCGAGGGTGTCAGGGGAAGGGTCAGTCCCCGGCCTCTTCAGGTGCAGAGCTGACCCTGCTGCAGGACAGTCTGTTCTGAGTGAGGCCTGTCACCACACAGCATTGCGCTGTAGCGAGCAGGCCTCCCAGCTGCCGCACACCCCCTGACTGGTCCGAAGACGTCTGTGGGGAGTACAGGTTGGGGGTCCCACAAGGGGACACCCCAACCCGCTCCGTGCGGCAAGATGGCGGCGGCAGTAGCGGCTGCCCTCTCGCAGGGACCGCGCGACACCCCGCTATCACACTGGCATAGGGTGATGCCGCTGGACCACCAGGGATGCCCAGAACATTTTAAAGACATTTCATATGTAAAACGCTTCTTATGCCAGTATAAATATACTGAAGCGCCAGCTCCGTGCAAAGGGGGCGGGGCATCACTCAGAGCGGGACCAGGCTCTGCTGGGCGCGCTCTGTCTCTGCTTCCTGCTTCTTCACACAGCCAGAGGTCGCCATTACAGCTCCTCAGCGGCGTGGTGGATTTGATCCTTTGCAGCAGCTGCAGAGACAGCAAGTTATAACAGCGCAGCAGCGTTGCATAGCTGTGTTATATTACACTGTGTCAGGGGCGGGCTGGGCCGGGGGGCAGGGTGCCACATGCCCCCCGGGCCGGTATGAAGTGGCTGGGCCGGGGCCGGCTGTGTGCATCTTGCACAGCCCTGCTGCCGCAGCCGTCTCCGGGTCCTGCCGCACACAGGCCACCATGTATGGTGACGGCCCCTCCAAAAATGGCCGCCGCCTTGGAGGAGACAGACACTAGAGGTACTGCTGTACCTCTAGTGTCTGTCAGAGCCTGGATGACAGCGCGGATCGTACGGCAAGTCGGGGGGGGGGGGGGCACCAGGCACCGCATCAACTCACTTGACACTCACTCCAGGTCCCTATGTTCTGCCGTGCTCCAAACAGCCTGCAGGACGCCCATCATTTGTGCTTCAGTCTGGCTGTGCTTGGGCCATCTGCATTCCCCGCCCCCTGCTGTCACTCTGTCCTGTCCTGAACGCACGCAGCATCATCCTGGACGGTGACTCATCTCATTTCCTCCCCAGACAGCAGCCAGGGAGTGTAGCTCCTCCTCCCAGGATATGCATGGCTGGGAGACCAGACTCCGCGGCGGCCGCTCTCATGGCCATAAGCAGGGAGGTGAGGTTTCTTGCTTCCCCCAGCCCACAACTGCTCAGCCAGGCCAGCCAGCAATGTATGCTAGAGCTGGCTGATTGCTCCCTTTTATGTACGTGACAACAGCCGGCTCTGACTCCTGCTCTGGGACCTGCAGTGAGAGAGAGCTCAGCAGCAGCGTGCAGACACTGCAGAGTATGAAGACTGTTGCTGCCTGACACAAAACACCACATCCTGGAGGAACATCCTCCAGCCACACCAAAAGCCCTCAACTTGTAAGTTCAAAGTGCATGACCTCATGCTTCACATATATGAGGGGTGTGTGTGGGGGGGGGAGGGGGGTTTATAATAAGGGATGTGGCATGGGGTATAGGAATATAGTATATCAGCAGTGCGGAGGGGGGGGGGGGGCTGAAATGTATATAGTGTATAAGGGGTGAGTATGTGGGGAGGGAGGAGTGATAAGCATTTATATAAATATGGGGTGTTGGAGGAGATGATAGGTATATGTGCACCCCTTGAGCTTACACTTGCTGCAGATGGCACTTTTGTAAACAGGAGTATTTAGGACAAACTGAGTAGCCACAGTTCTAACATCACATCCTTGCTGTCCCCCTGTTCATTGGTGATCGCTTAAGTGATCAATCGCACAGTGTCCCTGTTATCGAGAAACTGCAAATGCACAGGACAGGTCCTGTGATCACATCGCAGTATTATTCCAGAACCCCCACATAACCTAACATTCCTATCTGATTGTATCCCATCAGGACTCTCCTGTAATCTGGTGGGACGGCCATGCTATGGAATCCTATCCTTATGTATCTCTCCTATTATCCCTATAGACTGTAAGCCTGTGAGCAGGGCCCTCCTACCTCTATATGAGATGGTTTCTGCATCCCATCAGGACTGTCCTGTAATCTGGTGGGACGGCCATGCTATGGAATTCTATCCTTATGTATCCCTCCTATTATCCCTATAGATTGTAAGCTTGCGAGCTGGGCCCTCCTCCAGGGCCTAATTACTGTTGTTTTCAATTGTAAAGCGCAATATATAAATTGTGAACGCCTCTGCCTGATTGACAGACAGAGGCGTTTGCATGGCGGGGCGGAGGTGGAAGGTCGACGGTCGATATCCAATGCTTGTGTCCATCTAATGACCCTGTCGACCTAACCCCATGTCAACCTTGGGTAGTGTAGTGGTGGATATGTAGGGTTCATTAGTGTAGAGGCATGAATAGAGGGGCCAGTAGTGTAGTTGTGTGTGTAAAGTGGGGTCAGCAGTGTAGAGGCGGCTATAGATGGGTCAGTAGTGTACAGGCAGGTATGGAGGGGCCAGTAGTGTAGTTGTGTGTGTAAAGTGGGGTCAGCAGTGTAGAGGCGGCTATAGATGGGTCAGTAGTGTACAGGCAGGTATGGAGGGGCCAGTAGTGTAGTTGTGTGTGTAAAGTGGGGTCAGCAGTGTAGAGGCGGCTATAGATGGGTCAGTAGTGTACAGGCAGGTATGGAGGGGCCAGTAGTGTAGTTGTGTGTGTAAAGTGGGGTCAGCAGTGTAGAGGCGGCTATAGATGGGTCAGTAGTGTACAGGCAGGTATGGAGGGGCCAGTAGTGTAGTTGTGTGTATAGTGGTGTTAGCATTGTAGAGGCATGTATAGAGGGGCCAGTAGTGTAGAGGCATGTATAGAGGGGCCAGTAGTGTAGTTGTGTGTGTATAGTGGGGTCAGCAGTGTAGAGGCGGCTATAGAGGGGTCAGTAGTGTACAGGCAGGTATGGAGGGGCCAGTAGTGTAGTTGTGTGTGTATAGTGGGGTCAGCAGTGTAGAGGCGGCTATAGAGGGGTCAGTAGTGTACAGGCAGGTATGGAGGGGCCAGTAGTGTAGTTGTGTGTATAGTGGTGTTAGCATTGTAGAGGCATGTATAGAGGGGCCAGTAGTGTAGAGGCATGTATAGAGGGGCCAGTAGTGTAGTTGTGTGTGTATAGTGGGGTCAGCAGTGTAGAGGCGGCTATAGAGGGGTCAGTAGTGTACAGGCAGGTATGGAGGGGCCAGTAGTGTAGTTGTGTGTATAGTGGTGTTAGCATTGTAGAGGCATGTATAGAGGGGCCAGTAGTGTAGAGGCATGTATAGAGGGGCCAGTAGTGTAGTTGTGTGTGTATAGTGGGGTCAGCAGTGTAGAGGCGGCTATAGAGGGGTCAGTAAAGTAGAAGCAGCTATACAGGGGCCAGTAGTGTATTTGTGTCCACATGGTCACTTCATTACAATCGCTTTGCTATGAAAATCTCATTACGAGCAGGATCGCAGTGGCACCTTGGCGCATGTGCAGGGTCAGCAGTGTAGGGGGGTATAGAGGGGTTAGTAGTATAGAGGGGGTCATTAGTGTAGTGGCGATTATAGAGGGGTCAGTAATGTAGTTGCGGGTATAATGGGGTCAGTAGTGTAGAGTAGAACTAACGCCGGTGATAGGGGGCACCAACCAAAATCTTGCCTAGGGAATCAAATTGGCTAGGGCTGGCTCTGCTGCAGCTACTCCCTCCCCGGACATCGGAAATTCTGTATTGTACATGTGTGTGGCATATATGTTGCAGTGTCCCTTCCAGGTGCATTTTATTAAGTTGGTAAGCATGTGTCTGCATAGCCAGTTTAAGGGAGGGGTGTCGGGGGTGGTCATCTCCACACAGGGTAATCTGACTTTGTATTTAGGACAGCGGCTGCCCCCCAAACAGCGCCACCTGGGTATCACTTGCTGTGGTTTCTAGCCTGCCAATTGGAACAGCGGCTGCTGAAGATCGCTATGCATACAGCGCAGGGCAGCTCCCAATTCCCCTCATCAACAGCACATGACACATCACTTCCATGTCGATGATGAAGGGACTCGGGGCTGTTCTATGGTATGCTGTAACTGATCGTAGGCAGCCGCTGTTCCAATTGCCAGGCCAAAAACGCCGGCAACAGGCAGGTGAAACCCAGGTGGCACGTTTTGGGGTGGTGAAGGGTGTGTGTGAGCACTGTAGACAAGGCAATGGATCATTTTTTGAAAGGGCCCACAATGCAGTTGTCTCGGAGCACCCATACGCCTTAATCTGGCCCTGTGTGTCTGTAAAAGAAATGCTATCACCACCACCCATCCTCCCAATTTCTTACAGGAAGATCCCCCCCCCCCCCCCCCCCCATTTCCCCTATTAATTGTGTTCTAAGCCCCTCCTTAGCGCAAAACCCCACCTTAAGTCAATACTTCTACAGTACTTCTACAGTAAGGCTATCTAAAACGACAACTATTCCAATATAAATTGCTCCAGCACAAAGTGTGGCCCAGCATCTGAGAGCATTGATGTGTTCTGCATGCCCCCCACCAGGTATGTTCCCCTGCACCCCTGAGTTATCTCCCCCTAGCACACACACACACACTCCCTACAGGAGCCTGCAGTGGAGGTCGGCTGCTGGCTGCTGCTGCTGCTTAAGAGAGATTGGGTGAACTTAGAGAATACCCTTTCTCACTCCCTGTCACCCTTTTACTCTTCCTTTCATCCTTTTCTCTGCGTCACCCCTGTCCTCTCTGCGTCACCCCTGTCCTTTCTGCGTCACCCCTGTCCTCTCTGCATCACCCCTGTCCTCTCTGAGTCACCCTTGTCTTCTCTGTGCAACCCTGTCCTCTCTGTGTCACCCTTGTCCTCCTTTTCCCTCTCCGTGGCAGCCACTATCGCCGTGTCAACCTTGCCCTCTTCGTTTCACCCTTGTCCTCTCTGTGTCACCCTTGCCCTCTCTGTATCACTTTTACCCTCTCTGTGTCACACTTACCTTCACTGTAACACCTTTACCCTCTCCTTGTCACCCACTTAAGGACTAAAGGACTTTTTCCCCACTGATTTTCGTGATCCAGCTGCTGTGCTTGCTGTATAATGCCTCCAATTTTTTATTTAAAAAATCATATATATATATATATATATGTGGCATTATGTTTAATTGGCATTACGGTGTTGGCTTTATGTGGAATGGGCATTACAGTGTGTTGCATTATGTGTAATGGGCATTACAGTGTAAAATTTTGCAGTGCGCCTTTGGCACGCACTGTTCCCATTTCGGGTGTGTGTGGGGGAATGATTGCTTAATAATTGCTGGGGAGAGGGTAGGGTGGTGAAACGATAGTGATGGTGGTGGGCCACTTGCTTGTGTTGCCCCCCAAGCTGAAAGTTGCCAGCCAGCCCCTGCACTGTGTAGACATTTCACTGTGTGTTTTGTGCGTTACCAGCTCACTCTAATCCGTGAGTTAAGGTTTGGGGTGTACTGGTCTCCTCATATTGCTCTGAGTCTAACCCACTGGCTAGTTCACCACTTGTACACAACACCATAGTCTCTAATACAGAGGTGTTTTTACACTTATACTGTGTAGAGTTACAGCACATTAAGTGTGGGTGTTGAGTGTGCGCGTGAGTGCTGCTGGGGTTGTCCTGTTACTTCATCATGGCAAAAAAGTTAACATGCATGGTGTGCAGCACAAAGTTCATTCCAGCTTCACAGTCACAGGTTACCTGTGAACCGTGTATGATGCCACAACCCAGTGGTGTAGCCACTCAGGTCAGTGGGGTATCCCCACAACTTGTGGTTGGGTCACAGGCTGATAATACAGAACCTGCCTGGGCCAGCAGCATAAAAACGCTGATGGACTCTGTTGCTTCCCAGCTCTCTGCAAATACACAGCAGACGCAGAGGGTGCAAAGGGAATTAGCCATGTTGTCTGCCAGGGTTGATATTCTCACCCCTCCCCTGCTCAGCCCCCAAAGCGGCCTGCTACTGCAGTGGCCCCCGACTCCGATGATGATGACATACTTGAAGAGGGAGATGGGGCTGATGATCAGGATGCTGTTCAGGAGCAGTCTTTAGGTCATGGGTCTGAGCCTTTAATTAAGGCCATTAGGGAAGTGTTAGAGCTCCCTATGGAGGAACCCTCTGAGGGAGACTCCTTCTTCATGACTCAGAGAAAACAGACAGTCAATTTCCCAGAACAGGCTGAATTAGAAAGTACCTTTAAGAGTGCTTGGCAGAATCCTGAAAAGAGGTTTCAGCTGTCAAAGAGGTTCACAAATACATATCCCTTTGATCCTGTTGGTAGGAAGAAGTGGGAGGAACCGCCTGTGGTGGATTCCTCAGTTTCCCGCCTTTCAAAGAAGGTGCTGTTACCAGTTCCTGGGGTATCTACCCTCAAGGATGGTGCAGATAGGAGACTGGAAGCGACGCTTAAGTCCATGTTGGGCTTCACAGCGCCCGGTTTTGGCCAGTTGCTGGATGGCTAAGGCCATTTATACTTGGTCCACGCAGATCCAAGAGGGTTTGTTGGGGGACATGACCGTGGCTCAGATAGGTGAAAACCTGCGTCACATTCAGGACACGGCACGGGTGCTTTGTGAGGCACAGAAGGAATTGGGCGCTATAAATGCGCGGAATTCTGCAATGGCCGTGTCGGCTAGGCGGGCCTTGTGGTTGCGCCAGTGGGTGGCTGATGTGGATTCCAAAAAGAGTGTGGAAGGTATACCTTTCACAGGGGAGAGGCTCTTTGGTAGTGAGCTGGACGACTGGATTTCTAAGGCTACGGCAGGAAAATCCACTTTCCTCCCATCAGCTCCCACTCCGGCAAAACGCACCTTCACAGGACCCTCCCAGCAGTCCTTTCGTGGGTCCAAGTTCCGCCCTAAGGCCAGAGCCGCCTCTAATGCCAGCAGAGGCACTAGAGGGAAGTTCAGGAAGCCAAACTCCTCAGGTAATCAGGACCGTTCCACCGTCCCTGCCGCTTCCAAGCCGGCAGCATGACGGGGTGCACCCACCACGGGACAGTCTTGAGGTGGGGGCTCGGCTGCTACACTTCAGCAAGTTGTGGGACGCCTCGTGCCTCGATCCCTGGGCCAGAAGTCTTATTTCGCTAGGTTACAGGCTGGAGTTTGCCGGGCCTCCTCCTCGACGCTACTTCAAGTCGGCCCTCCCAGCCTCAGTGGAGGATCAGTTGCTTCTTCAGGGAGCAATCCACAAGCTCCTCCTGTCCAGGGTGATCATACCTGTACCAAAACAGGAGCAAGGCCAGGGTTACTATTCAAACCTGTTCCTTGTCCCCAAACCGGACGGCTCAGTGAGGCCCATTTTGAATCTGAAATCGCTGAACCCCTTCCTGCAGGTGTTCAAATTCAAAATGGAGTCGCTCAGGTTGGTGATTGCCTCCCTAGAAAAAAAGGGGAATTTCTGGCCTCTGTCGACGTCAAAGACGCCTATTTACACGTCCCAATTTGGCCTCCCCATCAAGTCTTTCTAAGATTTGCGGTGGGAGATTGCAATTATCAATTTCAGGCGCTGCCCTTCGGGTTATCAACTGCCCCGCGCGTCTTTACCAAACTCATGGCAGAGATGATGGTCCTTCTCAGGCTCCAGCGGGTAAATGTCATACCCTACCTGGACGACCTGCTGATAAAGGCAGGATCGGAGGAAGCCCTGGTGAGTGCGTTAGACCTGACTATGCAGGTGTTGAGAGACCACCGGTGGATTTTAAACATCCCAAAATCCTCGCTGCTCCCGAGCCGCAGAATGGTGTTCCTGGGGATGACTCTGGACACAATAGAGCAGAAGGTGTTCCTGCCGGCCGAAAAGGCGTCAGACTTACAGGAATTGGTAAGGGAGGTCCTATCAAGCCCTTGGGTCTCGGTGCACCTCTGCCTCAGGCTCCTGGGCAAGATGGTGGCCTCATTCGAGGCCATCCAGTACGCCAGGTTCCACTTCAGGACTTTTCAGCTGGATATCCTCACAAAGTGGTCAGGATCCCCCCGCCAGATGCACAGAAGGATTTTCCCGTCTGCAACGACCAAACGCTCCCTGCAGTGGTGGCTAGATTCGCCAAATCTATTGGCGGGTCGCTGCTTCCAGATACAGGACTGGCTTCTGATTACCACGGATGCCAGCCACAGAGGCTGGGGAGCCGTGATACAGGGAGTCCGCCTGCAGGGCCGTTGGTCTCCAATGGAAGCTACGCTGCATATAAACAACCTCTAACTGAGGGCTGTTCACTATGCCCTTTTACAGGCGGAGCCTATGCTGCGGGGCAGGGCGGTGCAAGTCCAGTCGGACAATGCAACTACGGTTGCCTACATCAACCGCCAAGGAGGGACAAGGAGCATGCCCTGTATGAGGGAAACCACCAGGATATTCTCCTGGGCGGAACGCCATGTAAAAGCCCTGTCGGACATTTTTATACCTGGAGTCGACAACTGGGAAGCGTATTTCCTCAGCCGTCACGATCTCCACCCCGGGGAGTGGGGACTTCACCCCCAGGTGTTCCAGGACATAGTAGATCTTTGGGGGCTCCCTCAGATCAACCTTATGGCCTCACGGTTGAACCACAAGCTAGACAGGTACTGTGCCCGGACCAGGGATCCAGGGGCAACAGCAGTAGATGCCCTGACTTGGACGTGGGATTTTCAGCTGGTGTATCTGTTCCCACCGCTCCCATTGCTGGCCCGAGTGCTAAAAAGGATCCGACACCAGAGAGTCGAGGCCATCCTAGTGGCCCCAGACTGGCCTCGAAGGGCCTGGTATGGGGACATTCAGGCCATGCAGGTGGAAGACCCGTGGCGTCTTCCTCCAAGAAAAGATCTTCTCCTCCAGGGACCGTTTGTCTTTCAGGACTTACCGCGGCTGCGTTGAACGGTCTGGAGGTTGAGCGGAAGATATTAGGCCTCAGGGGATTACATCCCTCTGTGATTACCACCATGACACGTGCCAGAAAGCCGGTCACGGTCTCTCACTACCATGTGATATGGAAGAAGTACATAGCCTGGTGTGAGAAAAATGCTTTGCCGCCAGCAGTATTTCGTCTTAACAATCTGTTAAGATTCCTTCAAGCTGGCTTGGATCTAGGCCTCCGGTTGGGGTCTTTAAAGGTACAGATCTCGGCTCTGTCAGTATTTTTTCAGAAAAAACTGACGCTGTTGCCGGAAGTCCACACCTTTCTGCAAGGAGTGCTGAGGATTCAGCCCCCCTTTGTACCACCCACCGCGCCTTGGGACTTGGATGTGGTCCTCACCTTCCTTAAATCCTCTTGGTTCGTTCCATTGGAACAATCAGAGTTAAAACATCTTACATGGAAGACTGTTGTCCTACTGACCTTAGCCTCAGCCAGGCGGGTGTCTGAGCTGGGGGCTTTGTCTTGTAAAAGCCCTTACTTGGTATTCCACGAGGATTGGGCAGAACTTAGGACCAGGCCACAGTTTCTGCCAAAGGTTGTGTCCGCATTCCATCTGAACCAGCCTATTGTGGTCCCTTCCAGCGCAGCACATCCTGATATACCTCTCTCTTTGGATGTGGTACATACCCTCAAGGTGTATGTAAAACGTACGGCTAGAATCCGGAAGTCGGATAGCCTGTTTGTATGGTATGATACACAAAAGAAGGGCTCTCCTGCATCTACAAGGACCATAGCCCGGTGGATTCGATGCACGATAAAACAGTCCTATGCATCGGCTAGTTTGTCCCTTCCTCCAGCGTTGAAGGCCCATTCCACAAGATCTGTTGGGACTTCTTGGGCGGCTGCCCGAGGGGTTTCGGCTCTGCAGCTGTGCAGGGCCGCAACTTGGTCAGGGAGTAACACGTTTGTCAAGTTCTACAGATTTGACACTCTGGCCAGGGAGGATTCCTAGTTCGGACAAGCGGTTCTACAGCAGACTCTGCACGTTCCCGCCCGTTCTGGTAGCTTTGGGACCTCCCCATAGTATAACCCAGTATCCCATTGGACGGTAGAGAAAATAGGATTTTGGGTACCTACCGGTAAATCCTTTTCTCGTAGTCCATATGGGATACTGGGAGCCCGCGTCAGTGCGGCTTTCTGCTGTGACTAACATGGTTAGGGCTTGTTGCCCTGTTGTCATGGATTGACCTTCTTCAAGAATTGTGGTGAACTCAGAAGTTGTTATGATTCACCTCTTTGTTCTGTTCTGTTTATTATTTTGGTTTGGGTGTGCTGTGAGAATCTCACCAAATATTGTTCACATACCTCCTCACATAGGCCCTTATTCTGCTTCGTGCGGTACGGCCCGCGTGCGGCCGTACCGCCGATGTTTTTACTCTGCACATGCGCAGAGGTCAATCTGCGCATGTGCAGCCCCCTTCGCCGCAGACGTATTTCGTCCGCCGCAAAGGGGGCGTATAGGGGCGTGAGAGGCTTCATGCCCTCATTTCCCTATGTGTACGCCCCGCGTTTCATGGGCGTTCCCATGCAAACGCGGGGCGTATGCATGGTAATGAGGGCATGACGCAACTCATGGGGGCGGAAAGCTGACGTCGCCGGATGTCAGCTTTCAGCCCCCATACAAGCTACCACACGGACGATTGTCCGTGTGGTCTCAGCTTGCGGGAGCTGCCGGGGCGTGCGGACCTGCCTTCGATGGTCGACGACCATCGAATGCAGGGGGCAGCTCCCACCATGGTGGAGGCGTACGCCTCCACCATTTTTATGCGGATCGCCAGCCGTCCGTGTACGGACGGCCGTGGCGATCCGTAGGGTGGGCGGGGATTGGTTTGTGCGGCCGGAGCCCCGTGTGCGGCTCTGGCCGCACCAACCAGAATAAGGGCCATAGCTCTCCTTCGGCACAGTTTTTCATTAACTGACTAGTGGAGGGAGATAGAGGGGAGGAGCCAGTGCACCCACACTGAAAACTTTAATGTGCCTGTCTCTCCTGCGGAGGATCTCCATCCCCATAGTATAACCCAGTATCCCATATGGACTACGAGAAAAGGATTTACCGGTAGGTACCCAAAATCCTATTTTTTTTTTCTTTATGTTTCTATAACTTCCCAAAATGATTCTTGTTTAGTTTAACCAGAGTGTAATGTTCACATATTACATCAAAATAAACTATATTCCCAGATCATCCTGGATTGGAAAATGTTTCAAATATTGAAAAGCTTCAAGAAAAAGCCTATATGGAATTCCAAGACTATGTAACTAAAACATACCCAGATGACACTTACCGGTAAGTTATATTTGTTGTTTCCATGTCTGTTACAGCCACCATCTTTGTCAAGTAATATTCGACAGCAAATGCAACCTGCTGGAAGGTTTATCATTTTAATGTGAATGAGATACTAAGCATGCATTGTTATGGCAAATTCTCTCTCTCTGTTTTTTAGGCTATCTCGACTGCTACTGAGGCTGCCAGCTCTGAGGCTAATGAGTGCAGCCATTATGGAGGAGCTGTTCTTTGCGGGCCTAATTGGAAACGTGCAGATTGATAGTATCATTCCATATATTCTGCGTATGGAAACCGCTGACTACAACAGCCATGTTATCGGCCTCTCTGCATAGCATACCTTGTGCATCTTCACTAACTTTTATACCGTGGCAAATTGAAAAGACAATAAGAATGATATACCTTTTGTCTTTAGTGGTCTGCAAGTTAATCATGCCTTTTGGCATAGTGTATATATTCATAGATATATAGAGACATGTCTATATGGTCATGGGTGGCCTATGGCTGTGCATATTGAAAGCGGTGCTTTTTCCTCATTTCAGATGAGTATTATGTCATGGTACACTGCAGTTGGTCTAGTAGAGGTATCATATTTGTATTACAGTCAAGTGTTGTGTGCCTTGCCTGGGTTCTTACTGAGCTGGAGAAAAGAAAAAATATTTTATAAATACATTTCAAATTTTTGTTTGGATATTCTAAACTAGCCACTTTTTTGTAATTTAAATGAAAATCTTATGTATTCTCTAAGAATCACAGTACTAACTTATAAGCAGTGACATTGACTTCGGAGGAGTGTTTCCTCATTCCTGCATGGAATAAAAATGCTTTTTTCTTATTTGATCATTTTTGTGACCTTACTGTACTTGTAAACAGAGAGGGGGGGGGGGGGGTCTTAAACATATTTAAAAAGTGAATAATGACCGCCATAATCCAAGATGTGACATTTTGAGTAAGAATAGAATGGTGATTGTTTCTTGAATTCAAAAACACTGTTCTTAAACTATGGGGTGTATTCAATGATTTTTGCAAGCTGTGACAGCTCGCATGGCCAGTATTCAACTGACCCCCTGCACACTCCGTTTCCCCATCGCTAGGTTTCTGTGACGACCGGGAAACGGCGCAAGGCTTGTGGCTAAATGCAGAGGGCTCCCTGCATTAGCCGTGAGCCTCACTGTTTGGGGGAATCCCCCAGAATGTAGAATAGGGTTGGCGGCTGGCACGGGGGTTAAATGGTGAGGATCACTTGTTTTCGGTGATCCCCAATGTTTAACCTCCTCGCCAACCGCATTGAATATGGCCCTTTATGTCCACTTACTAGCTGCTAGTTCTCTATACTTTTACACAGTTGGGTTGTCAGTATCTTTCAACATTTTTCTGTGATGACCTACAATCCTATAAGTAGGAACTATGAACTTCTACGAACGATGTGATTCAGTCCTGAGACCAGCTATGGGATGTTGGGCCTTATTCTAGTTCACTCTCTGACAAAATCCTTCTTAGATGGACAAAACCATGTGCACTGCAGGTGGGGCAGATGTTACTAGTGAAGAGAGAATTAGATTTGGGTGGGGTTTTACTTCAAAGTGAGATCTATATTGCAGTGTAAAAAAAAAGCAGCCAGTTTTTACCCTGCACAGAAACAAAATAACTCACCCACATCTAATTCTCTCTGCACATTTTACATCTGGCCCCCTGCAGTGCACATGGTTTTGTCCATCTAAGAAGGATTTTGTCAGAAAGAGTGAACTAGAATAAGACCCATTGTTCATTCTATTACATCCCTACCCCTAGGGCAGGCTTTCCCAACTACGGTCCTCAAGGCACACCAACAGTGCAGGTTTTAGTGATATCCAGGCTTCAGCACAGATGGTTTAATCAGAATCACTCAGGTACTAATTAGGTCACTTGTGCTGAAGCCTGGATATCACTAAAACCTGCACTGTTGGTGTGCCTTGAGGACCGTGGTTGGGAATGCCTGGCCTAGGGAATACAAAAGAAACTCTTTGCATTTACTTTGACATACTCTAATGAGGGAGTTTCTGACCACAGTCCTCAAGTCACAATGACAGTCCAAGTTGTTTTTTTTCTTTTTCTGTAGTATATGTTTTATTGAAATTTGAAAGCAAAATACAAAATGAACCATTTGCCAATGCCTACAACAAACAAGGAAATATGGGTTATATGCAACAGAAATGGATCATGCAACATCGTGCTGACAGTGTCCAAGTTTTCAGTATAGTCATATTTGAGCACAGGTGACCTAATTTGAACCTCTCTCATTTTGATTTGCTCAAGCATGGCTATCACTTAGACCGGGAATGTTAGTGTGCCTTGAGGACAGATGTTTGGAAAACAGCTTTAATGCTTCATTTGTCAAGGTGGGATGCATTTAGTATCCCGGTGGTGGGGATACCATCATTCCGAATACCGATGCCGGTATCCCAACAGTCAGGAGACTGGAACCAGAATCCCGAAATCAATATGGATGCCCGTGCCACAATCCCAACTGCCGGGAAGCGGAACGTAAGAATATGGGGTGAAGCATACAGGCACTTAGAAGGGGCGGTTCGTGTCTGGCTATAGGGTGGTTAGGGGGAAGGGTTACGCTTAGGCTGCAGTAAGTTAAGGAGCGGGGGGCAGGGGGAAGGTAAGTATACTTACCTGACCCCTGTCGGGATTCCCTCCTTCGGATTCCAGTATCTGTATTATGAATGCCAGCATGCCCACCACTGGTCATCTCTATGTATCCTGACAAGGAATGCTGACTAAAGTGTGAAACTTCTATTCCATGTACAATCTCTATGATCTCCTTCTTTATGTGTTTTATTGTAAAAAACAAAAACCAATATATTGTAAATGTCTTTACTCTTAATGGAAATTGTAAATTATATTTTGGTTGTATTTTTTAAGAAAAAAAAACACATTGTATCTTTTTACGATAGAATAAAATTCCCTTGGTTTTTTCCCTACTATAACTAGACCATGGAATGTGTGTTTTCCTTTGTCAGTTGCTCATATTTTCATTTATTCCGCATGCATATTTGTAGTTAAAGTCCAGAACAGAGCAACACAATAAAAAAAGCAGACAAAGGCTGGTGTCTTATTACCAACGGTAATTTACCATGTGGCAAAAATGGGAATTTACAGCAACATACTATCCAATCATAGAATTACCCTGTATCACTTGGAAACACATAGGTTTTGCAAAAAGCTGCTGACCTAATGTGTTTCTGCAGCAGTGATCCATGCTTCTGAAGCAGGCAAACTAAACCATTAAAAAGCGCCGGGGCTTATAGAATAGTCCAGGTCATGGTAATTAACCGCGGCAAATTGGATACCAGCCCAAAGTACTACAGACATCACAGGTAATCTATTATTTTTATTTTATTTTCATACCTACAAAGATTGTTATTGCATTAATGATATGCACATGTAACCTACACTCCCTTCTAGAAGCGACCTTCGCATGTAACGCCCACGTCGGCCACTCACCATATTCAATGTTCCGGGGGAATCCTCGATGTCCGAGGACTGCGAGCATTCCCCCAAACTGCGAGGTTCGCGGCTAATGCAGGGAACCCGCTGCATTTAGCCATGAGCCTCGCTGTTCTGGCAGCCGCACACGCCGTTTCCATGTCGCTGCAAAAACCCAGCAAATTGGAAACAGCATGTGCAGTTGAATACTGACCCTGAGAGCTGTGACAGCGAGCAGTCAGCACTGCTCGCTGTCACAGATCGCAAAAAGCATTGAATACTGCCCTTTGCATGGGCTGCAAACGTACATTTTAAACATGTTTACATAACTAGTGGTGTGCTATGCTTCACATCCATCAATGTTCCCAATGGATGTGAAACTGCCATGCTGCCTTTTGAACAGTCCATTCGGTACTTGCTTCCTAGCACGGCGCCACAGATTTTAATTGTATGAAATCGGGTCGCAAAAATCGGGTGGATCGCATCGCATGCGACCAAATCGTATGCGATCGACCCAATTTTTGCATTGGAACCAATGTTAAATGGTCCCTGAGACCCGATTTTACATTGGCCCCAATGTTAAATGCTCCCCAGACCCCATTTTTAATTGTTTACCCACCCTGATATTACTATGTGAAATGTCCCCCCATTGTTAACGCCACGATCAACGTCAACCCGAAGCGTGGCGAGCGCAGCAGTACGTGTCCTCCGACCTTTTCATACCCCCACTATCCACGTCGGCGTGGAGTTGATTTTATATAGTGTGGCGAGTGCAGCGTGCCACCGAGCCGGAAGCGTGGCGAGTGGCCGCGCATTACTTTAGATGTATTATGCTGCGCTCGCCACCCCCGCCGCTCGCCACACTTCGGGTTGACGTTGATCGTGGCATTGCGTTAACAATGGGGGCGGGCATTTCACATAATTAACCATGAGGGTGGGTTTACAATTAAAAATCGGGTCTGGGGGGCATTTAACATTAGGTCCAATGTAAAATCGGGTCTCAGGGACCATTTTTACATTGGTTCCAATGTAAAAATCGGGTCGGTCGCATCGCATGCCATTATAATGGCATGCGATGCGACCGATTTTCAAAGTGTGTTAAAAACATCTTTAAAGCCCGAAAATCGGGTCGGTCGGGTCCCATCGCATACCTTAAGTTAAGGTATGCAATGGGACCCAACGGGCGCCGTGCTAGGAAACAAGTACCGTCCATTCACATAAAAATATATTTTTATGCACAAGCTTTTTATTTCTAATTGGGTAATATTAGCATTATGTTTAAAATACAAAATAGTCTTCCATTACATACAAGATAAATGTAATAATAATTTCTGTGTTTATTTGTTACTTATTCCTGGATGACGGAGGCTGTGTGTCACTGATAACAATGCAACCTTACATTTTTTTCTAGTGTTGAACTCCCAATGGTCCAGACAGACCAGTGTATACAGTATATAGCAACAGGAGTTGTTAAATAATGAAGGTCTGCTGCTCACCTCTCTGAGAGACTCAAGATCAGTAAGTTTGTAGTCAGACAGTCCAGGATTAATAGGCTGTCAAGTGGACAATCGGAAGCAAGGGATATGAAATGCAGGTAATGACAGACAGGGGCAAAGTGTAATCTAGAAATAAAGTCAGAGGTTAGGTACACATCAAGGTAGGTAACTGCAGAGAAGGATGAATATGAATGTAGTCCAGTAACAAGTCAGGTAGGTAAACAGATTGTTCAGATGAGGAGCAGATAAGGGGGGGGGGGGAGGGGGAGAGCAAGAAGTCAGGAGCCTGATAATGCATTCAACGTTTGTGGGGTGTGCACAGATGCAGACATGGAGCATCTCCTAACACTGATTGCTAGGTTACCTACGGGCAGCGATCCAAGCAGAAGGGTTGGATGGCTGTAAATGTGCAGCTGTATTCGGATTACATAGAGATCTCCAAACAGCAGGAAGCCTATACTTACTAAACCTGTACCGACCAGCCAAAGTAAGTTTTATTCATATAAGTAAGTTGTATGCACTTTAAATATGTGCTGAGATTGCAATGTTTACTCCATTCATGGGGCTGTAAGGTAAAGTAAACATAAAAACATGAAATTGGGTTCCGCGCAGGAGAAAAAAAAAACATTGATTCCAAAGTGGAATCAGTCGTTTTCCACACTTGTCACATTTTTACATTTTTTGGGTGTGGGAAAAACACCTATTTACTTGAATTGCCTTTCCCCATGCTACAGGTATTTTTTATGGCAATCAGCTGCGCTCATTGAATATCCCCTTTAATGTTACTGTAATACAGTGTAAATGGTGGTGTTTGTGTCATCAATTTACAGCTGATACTCTGAATTCTTGCTTGTTCATGAAGTGAAGATACTAAAGATAAAATATTCATTAATTTCACTACTATTGGCCACTATAAGTCAGGCAAAAATATCAATTGTAAGCACATTATACCATTGACATTTTATGAATGATGATTAGTTGTGTTTGTATGCACTTTTCATCTTAGTTAAAAGGCTCTTTCGGAAACAACAAGAAAATAACTCCAGTGCTAAATGTATGTATATAGGGATAAATACCTAAATAGTATCTTAATCGATGATCAGCTGCAAAAACAAACATATGCTAGTGGGGCCATATATACATATCTAGAAAAAGTACCAAGAAGTGTTACATCAAGCTTTTGTGATAATGGTAATGAAAAGCACAGTCACTATGTACATGCACAAATATAAGCAACCATTTGTTAAAAATATAATATATTTATTAGCAATATGATAACTCTTAAATAGGCATATCATATTACAATAATTATTACAAATACATCAAATTAAAGGAATACAAATATATATACACACACACACACACACACACACACATAAACACAGGGGGGCCAGCACTCACTACAACAAACTAACTCACCTTAACATTCAAATAATCAATTAAATAAATAATGGGGTTTTAGTTCATGAATTGATCAATGCATTTAAGCTTGCAGCCCATCGCCAAGGGACCCCATTTCACTGCAAGTCCTACACTAACAACTGGTTTTCATGGGAACCTGGCCACTGTTTGCACATCATAGCTAAAATGAACATGTGTTTTTTCCTGGGTTAAAGCTCAACTGCCTAGTACCTTATGGCTTTTAAAGGTGAGACCATCCCAAACAGCACCTGAATTAGTATTAAAGGGGCAGCTGTCACAGGTTTCAGGTAAATGAGCTTATCTAGGGTGCATGAGATAGCTATGATCACAGTAACAAAGGTTAATTAAAAAATCAACCCAAATATATAGATACAGAAGTACCAACACACTCGCCATTCCTAAGAATGGGGTGCAAACCGCACCCACACTTCCCAGGATGGGGTGCAGTGGCCTGTGACCACACATCCTAGTAAATACAAACACAGGGGGCCCAGCACTCACTACAACAAACTAACTCACCTTAACATTCACTGCAAGTCCTACACTAACAACTGGTTTTCATGGGAACCTGGCAACTGTTTGCACATCATAGCTAAAATGAACATGTGTTTTTTCCTGGGTTAAAGCTCAACTGCCTAGTACCTTATGGCTTTTAAAGGTGAGACCATCCCAAACACAGCACCTGAATTAGTATTAAAGGGGCAGCTGTCACAGGTTTCAGGTAAATGAGCTTATCTAGGGTGCATGAGAAAGCTATGATCACAGTAACAGAGGTTAATAAAAAATCAACCCAAATCTATAGATACAGAAGTACCAACACACTCGCCATTCCTAAGAATGGGGTGCAAACAGCACCCACACTTCCCAGGATGGGGTGCAGTGGCCTGTGACCACACATTCTAGTAAATACAAACCCAGGGGGCACAGCGCTCACTACAACAAACTAACTCACCTTAACATTCACTGCAAGTCCTACACTAACAACTGGTTTTCATGGGAACCTGGCAACTGTTTGCACATCATAGCTAAAATGAACATGTGTTATTTTCCTGGGTTAAAGCTCAACTGCCATGTCCTTCTGGCTTTTAAAAGGTGAGACCATCCCAAACACAGCACTTGAATTAGTATTAAAGGGGCAGCTGTCACAGGTTTCAGGTAAATGAGCTTATCTAGGGTGCATGAGAAAGCTATGATCACAGTAACAGAGGTTAATAAAAAATCAACCCAAATCTATAGATACAGAAGTACCAACACACTCGCCATTCCTAAGAATGGGGTGCAAACAGCACCCACACTTCCCAGGATGGGGTGCAGTGGCCTGTGACCACACATTCTAGTAAATACAAACCCAGGGGGCACAGCGCTCACTACAACAAACTAACTCACCTTAACATTCACTGCAAGTCCTACACTAACAACTGGTTTTCATGGGAACCTGGCAACTGTTTGCACATCATAGCTAAAATGAACATGTGTTATTTTCCTGGGTTAAAGCTCAACTGCCATGTCCTTCTGGCTTTTAAAAGGTGAGACCATCCCAAACACAGCACTTGAATTAGTATTAAAGGGGCAGCTGTCACAGGTTTCAGGTAAATGAGCTTATCTAGGGTGCATGAGAAAGCTATGATCACAGTAACAGAGGTTAATTAAAAATCAACCCAAATCTATAGATACAGAAGTACCAACACACTCGCCATTCCTAAGAATGGGGTGCAAACAGCACCCACACTTCCCAGGATGGGGTGCAGTGGCCTGTGACCACACATTCTAGTAAATACAAACCCAGGGGGCACAGCGCTCACTACAACAAACTAACTCACCTTAACATTCACTGCAAGTCCTACACTAACAACTGGTTTTCATGGGAACCTGGCAACTGTTTGCACATCATAGCTAAAATGAACATGTGTTATTTTCCTGGGTTAAAGCTCAATTCTTAGAGGTGGATTGAAATAAAAAAGCAAAAATATGGATAAAAATCTAGCATCGAGGCATTTAATACAATAAGTTGGTCATAGCCTCCGGTATTTATCTATTATACGTGTGTGACTGCACCAAGTTCACCCTGTATTTTGGCTGTTATGGATAATAAATGGTACCGTACTGCAGATATCACATTCAGCTTTAAAGGTAATGACTGTAATATACTTTTGGACAAGTCCCTTTAATCGAGAAAGTCAATAGAGGTTCTCTCCACAAAAAAACCTTGCATCCAGTTTTGGATTACCATGGGTATGCGCATTCATAATACCCACGGTATCCTCAATAAAAGTACCCACATTTTCAGCTATAATGACATAAGCATCTATTAAGCAGGGTTTTTGTAAATTCAACCTCTAATAGGGTAAAAATGAGTAAAATGTGTTTTCATGGATTCCTGAATATAACTTTGAGACATCAATTTGGGTTTGGTTTATAAAGGTTTCCCACACTAATTCCTAAAAAAACATAAAACATCACAGGAACGTAATAAAGGCCACAGTCTTCACTGGGTGTACATCAACTTATCCCACTTTGAATGCACGAGGCTGCAGATCCCCTTTACAGTGACCATCCCAAGTCCCTGGGTCAGTCACTGAAGGTGGCACGGATTGACTTGAGGAAGGACTGCTTCTCACATGGGCAATTCTACAAAGCCTGCTTCAGAATTAGCTCATCCAGTAGCCTGGCGATCCTAGTTCCTGAAGGGGAGAACAACCAATGTAGTGTACAAATAGATTCTTAAGTAGAGAAAAGAAGGTTCAATTGCATTTTATAACCAACCTGTATTTAATTTTGGTACTACCTCACTCCTGTGCCACAGAGGCATAACAGGAACTGAGCATATCATTTAGGTTAAGATGGGATGAAGGAAATGGAGACCGTAAATATTGAAGGTCTTCCAATGTAAAACTGGGCACATCAGTCAGTGAACTATACACTTTTACACAAAATGTTATCCCATGTGTGTCCAAACAACATTAATATCTGAACTGCACCAGCCAGCTCTTAGCTACAGTATATGGTTCTTGCTGTTAAAATTAATGGTGCAGGGAAAAACCTTTTTGAAGGATTTTAATTAAGGATGTTTCACAATGTTTCATGCCCACATAGTAACCTTTAATGGTTATATAATTGGTTGGGATGCAATGGATAATAGCTTGTGTGCCATTTGATTTAATTGTTTTTAATTAGCATGAACCTCTGGCATTTATAGACTACATATTGGAAAAGGCACTTTAGGGCATACAGTATGTAATAGAGTCTGAGTTTGCTGGAGGTGTTGGATGCTGTGCGATCTCAGGCGATTATTTAAAGCGGTAATCATTGACCAGGCAAAACCATGGCTTGTAATTGCTGCCACTTACATCCATCACCTGGGGAGCAAGTGCTGCTGAAGCCCAATGAACAGCTGCAACATTCTAAATAAACTAGTGCCAGAGGTGCCTTTAGATGAATATCCAGTAAACAGGAAATGGTAAATGTCACATAAGAAGTAGTATGTGCCCAAGATAGCATATTTTTTTTCTTAAAGTGATTATATTCAATGAGATCTTACATTTATTGGAATTGTATGCATGTTTATAGAAATATGAACATCTAATTGCCCTCATACATTGCAGATATATTGGGGCAATGTACCAATCCCCCGACAGCAGGGTTGGGGAATTGGGAATATCAAACATTTTAAAAAATCACGATTTCTTGATCCTGACCTGCAAACTGTCAGGATAGGCAAATCAGGGCGTTTATAGCATATTTACTTGGGTAAAAACCAGACCCTTACACGACCCCGGAACATCAAACTCTGAATTCTGGAGCTTGTAGTGGGGGTGTCCTGTCCAGGAGAGGAGGAGGGGGGGGTGTCCTGTCCAGGAGAGGAGGAGGGGGAGGGACTATGTAAAAACCGGACTAGACGCCAGACCGGACATCAAAATCTGCAGTCCGGAGCTTGTGGTGTCCAGTCCGGGGGATGTCTTGTCCAGGGGGGTCCCTGTGATAGCTATCACCAGGGATATGGGGAAGGGGGGACTACAGCCTTCCCATGTGGTCCGGACCGTCTGGTTTTTGCTACATGCCCGGACCATACAGGGAGGCGTTATTCTCCACTCCCTGGTGACAGGTGTGTGTCACAGACCGTACACCCCCAGACTGGACACTACAAGCTCCGGACTGCAGATTTTGATGTCCGGTCCGGAGGTCTTGTCCTGGTCCGGTTTTTACCCATACCCGGAGGGGGAGAACAAAGCCTCCCTGTATGGTCCGGGCATGTAGCAAAAAACCAGAACGGTCCGAACCACATGGCAATGGCAACGTCCCTGGTGAAAGCTATCACAAGCATCCCCCCGGACAAGACACTCCCAGACACTACAAGCTCTGGAATGCAGAGTTTGAAGTCCAGTCCAGCGTTCTGGGCTCTTGTCCTACATATCACCGATCCTCAGTAAGGGAATTGAGGCAGCTGATGTATGGGGGCCATATGTTCTACACATTTTGATTACTAATTATTTAGAATAATTTTTGTAATTAAATGCTGGCAGGTTAAGTGCCAATAATTAAGCAATCTATTTTATTTATATGCTTATATTTGGTTTGCTTGGAACAAGACCATTCTGTGTCTGTTTTGCCGTACAGACAATCAATTGTTTAATTAACATTTTCTATTCAAATAGATAAAATTATTGCAATTGCGGTTATGAACATTTACGTTTTGTTTATTAAGACGAAATCGTGTTATTACAGTAATTTTTTAAGCAAAATGCCGGAACTATCAGTGTCGCGGTCTTGTTTCCACCCGGTGCGCTTTCCGAAGCGGACAGCGGCTGTAGAGCCACACAGAAGATGGCGGAATACGTGCAAGTGGCTCGAAGGGCGCTGCAGCAAGTCCGGGCACACGGGGGACTCTGGGGATCTTTTTGGCAAATTCTCAGGTTAGATTTGAAGACGAAGCGGAGCCCGTAGCTTGCGGGCACACATGTGACGGGTGTGCAGCAGTTATGTCTGTCCGTCCCTGTTCCACCTTGGCTGTCACCTTGTACCGGAGATAGCTGACCTCGCTCTGATAGGACACATATAGTAACACAGCACAATGGTGATGTTAGCCTGAGCTTTCACCTGACACTGATTTATTATTTCACGTTAGTAGTTTTGGACTATGTGTGCTACTAGTAAGATACTTTTGCTATTAGTATAGGTGCACTGGCAGCCGCTCCAGGATGTACAGGTGAAGTGATAAAAACAATTGTATTTTACATTTTCTGAAATATGTCCACATTTTTCCAGTATTTTTGTAAACATATTCAGGTTTTCTGCACTGGCTCTCTTTTCCACACTTTTCACTGCTTCATGAATAGACCCACTGCCTAAACTAGGTTTTATGGCATGTTTAGACACTGCACACTTAATGTGTGAAAATGGACCAATAAAATGTTATCTTCTCTGTCTTGCAGGATAGTTTTAAGTGCAGTGTGCTGCAAAAATCCCACTTACAAGCTAGAGCCTGGAAATGGATGTTGCAACATGCAGAATTTGTTTAAGGCTAATGCTGGGTACCCACTGGGTGATCCCCAGCACTGCCTATATTGTTAACTATATTGGCGATGCTGCGGAAGTTACGATACAGTGCATACACACTGACTGATATGGGTCAGTGATGTTACCCACCTGTCGCTCCATATATTCACTCAGTCAAAGACTACATAGTCAAGATTGAGTTGCATGTAGATATAATGGGGTCTCATTAAAAATATGACATCATCTCCAAGCGCCGGGACTGCTATTCACCCTGCCGGGCCCCGGACTGCCGCGCTGCGGGCAAACCCAGCACCAACGAAAGCTGCTGGGCTGCCCCCAGCCACCATGCAACCTCCTCCCTGCCTCCGCTGCTGTCTGCAGAATACAGCAGCGTAGGCTGTGTGCGCCCCCCCCCCTTTGTGTAAAAGGGGTGTTAGGGAACACACTGAGCGATTTGCACTATATCTATCTATAATAATCCATATTGCAAACCATAAATCACCCAGTGTGTACCCAGCATTAGTCTGTTTTGGCTTATTGTATCACCTAGTTTACACAAACAAGGTGTGTACAGCCTGACGCGCACTCCCACATCATCGCCAGCCACCACTGCTCATCTGCTGATATTAACAGCAGATGAGCGACGAGGTGGACAGCTTTCAATAGCGTCTTGCTTTGGAAAGCCATCCACCCCCAGTTATCATGCTATCTAACAATTCTGGTAGGCCAACCCTGCATATTTCCTTTATCCCTCTATATGCCGCAAGGTAACAGGTGCAGTATAAGGGACTGCAATTTGCACTTCAGGGATGTTGCTTTGAATATAGTTCCTTCCAAAAAGAATAACTTTAAAGATTCAGGATGTCCCTTCCCTTTAAAAAACACAAACAAACAATGAAAACAAGTTTAGCTCCAACTATTGTGGTGTTACTGTACCATTGCATGCTGCTGCTTCTTCCTTTTTTGTATGAATGGTTTTACATTTTGTTTGTAACTCTCTTGCAGAGTTAGTGATCTAAAAACTGGCGCTCTTGTTGGTGTAGACAAATATGGCAACAAGTATTATGAAGACAAGCGTAACTTTTTTGGTAAGTTCAGTTTCTGGTATTGCTAGATATTTTGTGGATGCTGGTCATTTTTATGTTCTCCAATAAATCGATAACATTACATGTTCTATCTGTTCCTGTTATTGATCTTCATACAGTTTTTTTTTCTTTTAAAATAGCTTCTATTTCCTATCTAGGTACACACAGGGCATTGGGCACTTTCACACCAAATAGCTACCTTTGGTGGGCTACAGCCTTTGGGACTTATCCACTGTATGCCAATTCTTCTTAAAATAGGCATCTGTTCTATTTCTTACCAAATCCTTTGTGATAAAAAATATACTAAGCCTAAGTACTTAGAATACTATTAGCCACTTAGAGCCTAATTCTTGTTTGATTGCAATGGTCAATGTTTACGCAGCAGAGTGATTTTTGGCATAATGGGTATGTACTGCATATATGCCAAGGGGATGCTGCAAATTCATTGGCACCGAGTATTACGCAGTAAAGTGATTGACAGGAATGAACTGTTTGAAGATGTTAAGCAAGACATTGGTTCCCCCAGGTTTGGGGGCATATCATACACCTGCACATGTATATGTAACAATATCTCTGAATTCTATTATCATGTAGTGTTCAAGATTGGTTACTAATACCATTCAGTGAGCTGGGGGAACCAATGTCTTGCTTTACTTACTCAGTATTAACCCCTCCCTTGCATGCACCTGAATGGTATTACTGAACTAATTTGAGCATCTACCACTATCTGTATGTTTGGAGATGTTAATGGGGAGTTTACTGGTGTGGCTGGGAAAAAGCAGGTGTCATGGCTGTTTTCTGGCCTGTGTGTGCCGTCATCTGCCGTCATCTGCGAGTTCGTATGTAAACACATTGTGCCTGCACTGTTACTACTGTAGCCAGTTTTAGTACACATAGTTACATAGTTGGGGTTGAAAAAAAGATACCTGGCCATCAAGTTCAACCGTTGTTGGATCTACTGCAGTCCCTATATTATATGTGTAAATGACCCAGGTGAAGCAACCAACAATCTGTTTCAATCCAGAAATCAATCCTAACTCAAGATAGCAGTCCTATTTCTCTCTGGGCCCACTACTATAGCCCACTACTATACATTTAATTAATGGTTGTAACTCTGGATTCTCTCTTCCACTAAAAATTAGACCAACCTAATGTTTTTTTTTTTTTTTGGCATGCATGCGGGGGGAAGGGATTTCTGAGTCAAACACCCCCTGATGGACCATATGTTTACAATAGTTGTTCTGCTGATCATGGCTGTCATAGCTCCGCCCACTGAATTAGAGATATTGGAATTGTTATAAAAAACTAATTGTCACGGTGCATTACAGGAATCGTTAAACTATGCCTCAGGATTATCTAAAGAAAATCTTTGTAAAGGCAGTATAAAAATAATCTTCATGTCTTGTTGTGTATATAACTACAAGTTGGCATAATCTCTCCCATAGTTTATAGTTGCTTGTTTACACTTCTCTTCTACTATTCTTGCAGGACGTCACCGATGGGTAGAGTATACAAGTGAGATGAATGGGAAACCGACATATTGGGATGTGGATGGTAGTATGGTGCCACCTGAATGGTGAGTTCATGCCACTTGTTTAAACTGCCTTTATACATGCAAGTTTTCTGTGCCCCTGAGGATATTTAAATTAACTTGTCTGTTATTAATTGGTTACTTGGATATTCAGGAAACTATATACAGTATGTGGTAGAACTTGTCACAAATGAAATAAAATCTGTTGCTACAATGTTTGTACACATATAGTATCCAGCATTGGTTAGTAACAATGAATAGATATATTTAATATTGTACCAACAGATTACACAACTATTGGCCTCATCGTCTTTTTTTTGTTTGTTTGTTTACAAATTGATGGAATTATCTGCTACTCTTGTTAATTTTTTTGGGTTGTCAGTGTTCTGTCTACATTATAATTTTCTACAGTGGTTATGTAGTAGTAGTAGTAGTAGCAGCAGCACTATACATAGCAAACAAAAAACTAATTACAAGGTAACGTACAGGGTGTGTTCATAAAATACTGCATAAATAGGGGTATAGCTGGTAGAACTAAAATCAGCTTCAGTTCTGAAGTAGGTGTTGAAATTGTGTTGAGGAGACTGAAGATGAAGTAGCGGAAGGGAAGAACAGGGCAGGAGCACTGGTGAGGTAAAGAGGTAGGGTGAGTACGTGAGGAAGGAGGACCCTACTCATAAGAGTTAAGAGACTAAAAGGAGGTGGATGGACAAACGAAAAACAATAGGATAAGTAGAAACGGATGGGATCGGATGGAGGGGTAGTAGGGTAGGCAGGAGAGGAGGAGCGAAAGTGGTTAGGAGGAGGAGGGATAGGCTAGTCGGAAGAAGTTGGTTTTGAGGGAGCGCTTGAAGGAGGTAAGCGAATCAGAAAGCCTGATTGGTGGCAGGAGGTTGTTCCAGTTATGACTGTTTTTTAAATGGGGCCCTAAATACTATCGGGTGCTAGGGATTATCCACCTTTCTCTCACACCTCTGCTGGTATTTAGGCAGACAGAGAGTAAAAGCTTGAATTCAGAACATCCTAGGCCCACCCAACAACTCCAAGGAGATACATAAAGGATATTATTAGGTACATTATAGGTGCATCTAGACAGCTCTCTTCAAATATTTCCAACAACCCAGTTGCAGCCACTTGCGGTAGCTATGTATTGGCACTGTCAAGGTAGGAGGGAGATTTTATATTTATCCAATAATATGCTGTCTAAGCCACAAGTCATGTATTATAAAAGTCAAGCTAAAACTCTGCCGACTCTTTAAACTAAGCTGCCCTTATCTCTGTCCAATCACTAACCTTGTGTGAGTATCTCCTGCTGCCACTAAGCTGTGTACAGATGGGTCCACTGTCATCTATAGCGCTGGCGCGTCCGAGCAACCTGTCTTGACGTGCCTTTCGCCGAGACGGGGACATGTGAGCATCTTGCATGGTCGCGTGTCCATTGCCGCAAAATGGGGAGTGCGAGCATCTCACACAGTACATTTTGTGATGTAGGCCATGCACCATTTTAGTTATCCTTCTTTGCACAGTCTCTAATGTATTTATATCCTTCTGGAGATATGGCTTCCAGAACTGGGCACAATACTCTAGATGAGGCTGTACCAGTGACCTGTACATAGCTGGGCACCTTATCTAGATGTGTCTGTTCTAGTGACCTATACAGAACTGGGCAGCTACATGAGGGCGGAACAGCGACCTATACCGTGGCATATTACTTATTTTTTCCTGCTGCTGACTCCTCTCCCTATGCCTTCCTTGCTTTATTTTTTATTTATGCCTCGTCCTGTACTATTTTTCAAGGTGATTTTCTCCAGTATCTAACTGTGGAAAAGAGAAGCCCACGCCAACAAACGTAGTCGTCATCATCTGCAGCATACAATATATGTAAAGAATACTTTATATTAGAGAGCTTCTTTCAGTTCTACATCATATACTGGATATTGTGTTCAAAACAAATATTTTCTACTATGAAAACACTAGATGAGACAAGCTGAATCCTCCTTCTGACAGGGGGAAGCTCAGACAAGGTGGGTTGAGGTGGCTGTTAGTCCCCTTCTGGCGGGTTAGCTACAAGTTTTAGTGTAGCCAATAAGTTCCTCTTTGCTGATGTCAGCATAATCCCCCCCCCCCCCTCCCCTTCGTACACACTGCACTGCAGAGTCACATATTATACGGAAGCGGTACATCTGTCAGAACAGACTTAGGTCTACAGATATTAGGTCGACGGGGTTAAAGGTCGACATGGTTTTAGGTCGACAGTCATTAGGTCGACATGAGTTGTTCACTGTTTTTTTTACCCGAATGTCGACACAGTTGGAGTCGAACCGCAGCCCCTCGCATTGCTCGCTATGCTTCGGGCACGGTGCCTCGCTGCGCTCGGAACACTATTTTATTCCCCCATCACGCCCTAGTGGATGGTAGGGCATAAAATCCCGCCTGTCGGCACATGTCAGCTCAAAAAACAGTGAAAAACCCATGTTGAATTTGGCCCATGTCGACCTTTCGGGGTCGACTTAATGACTGTTGACCTAAGTCTGGTCTGACAGATGACCGTTTCCCTATTATACAGTGTGTGCCAGCAACAGCTGACCACCTTTATGGGAAACAAAACTTTGGAGAGGTGAGTGCTGATTCTGGGCGGCAGGGATACTTGCCAGACACACCATATGAAAAATAAAGGCTGAGGAGGACATCGCTTTTAAATAAAGCCCCATACACACTAGACGATATTTTAAAACCATATCGCTCAGAAAGGGGCTTCTGAGCAATGATATTCACAATATTGTCTAGTGTGTACACTCGATATTGTTAATCGTGATAACGTGCCTCATTAACGATGATAGGTGTTTACTGAACATATAAAAATAAATATACCACCAAGTATATTGGGCGCAAATTACAGCTATTTATTTTTAATTAATATACTCCCACAGTATTAGCAATTAATATGCTGCTCCCATTAGTATAAGGATACTAAAGGAAAACAGAAAGGATGGGAGCGCACTGGTTTGATCTGTATTAATTTAATCAATATCCTAAAGCATGAACAATCAGCACATTAAATAAATGTATACTAAAAAAAAACATAAAAACCTGAAATGCAAACATAAACACCTATATATTGAATGCCCTCAGTTATAAATAATTAGTTGCTCAATAGTATTGGCTTCCAATTGGCCTTACTGATCCTGGGAATCATTCCTTAAAGGTAGTCTATTGCTTGGATTCCACAATCATAACATGTTAAGTATGGAAGTTACGTTCAGCATAACTTAATTCTAATACAGATCTCCTTCTCCAGGTAAGTATAAACTAGCACCAATATGAGTTGTTAGCAGTGCAAAATTGTGAGTATATTGGTTGGTCGCTTCGACCGGCGTGACTCCGTGGTTAGGAGAGCTAACGCCGGGAGTAGCTTTGTGTTTTTTACGTACAGAACCGTAAATCCCACTAATCTGTATATTAATTTATTCCAGTATTAACAACCATACTAATGTGCAAACCATATAATCAGTTAGGTTGTTTCTCTGTAATGTTATGGATCTCTCTTTCAATCTGTTTTATTATCATAAACAGTGATTTTACTGAGCTGTCCTCTTCACAATAGAATGTATTTATTATGCTGTGTTTACCACTATACCTGGCAAGCTGAAATACAACTGATGGGCCCAAATTTATAGACTGGTAACTGACTAGCTAATTTACCAAGGCCACTGATACCCTTGACACAGGACATTTACTAGATGGGTGTTCTATTTCACATGGGATGTTGATATAGGCAACCAATCGGCATCTACTTCTTATGTATGTAGAACTTTATAGAAGACAATAGATAGAATCTGATTGGTTGCCCATAGCAACATCCCATCTTGGTAAATTACCCCTTTGGACTCTCCCCGTCCCTCTTTTCTACAACTGATCACTTTCTCTTTTTCATTTTCCGATCAGTTGACTTGGCTCATGTCTATTCTGTCGGTCTCCCTCTCCATTTATGCTCCTTTTATTCTGCAGCACAGGACACAACTGTTCCTATTTTCCAGACCACCCAGAAAAACTTAGGTGTACGACCAACGGGTTTTTATTGAATATTATTTCTTTTATTACAATTAGTTTTTCAGTTTTATGGTGTTTTTCAATACACACCAAAAAATTGGTTAACGCATAATATTATTAACCGGTTTTGTTCCTATATTTCCACTAGAGGGAGCTCATAGAATAGTTATTGTGGTATAAAAGCAGACGCAATGCAAAAATTTGCAATGACGTTATGTGCCTATACAGTATGATGTGTGTGATGTCCTGACCCGTGCTCTAGCCAGCTTTATGAGAAGTGTTTTTCTGTGCATCATGCCTATTTGTGTGACATTCTTTTAGATGCTAAGATTTATATTTTAATGCTAATTCTGTTTTGCAGGGGCTGAAATATTCTAGTATGGAAATAGGAAACGCTATTGGTGTGATAGTCCTATGCCGTTTACACATCACAAAATGCAGGGTCGTAGCAGGACTTTGAAACGCTTCAGTCCCGGTGCAAGCCTGCTGTTTAAATTGCTTCAGCGAACCGGCAATATTACCGGTTCGCTGATGTCAAACAGGGGTGGGGCAGAGTGGCGGGGGAGGAGGCAGTGCATAGAACTGGTGCCACTCCAAGCACTGCCTCCTCCATAGTGTGAACAGGAAACGGGCAACTCGACCCGATTAATCCGTTCACACCGCAAAGCAGCACAGCAACGAAGCGGTAAGAACCCTTCTTTTTTATTGGATCGTATTGCCATGGCACTACCGGTTTGCTGGACCCGGTAACCCCTTTCACATCGCACCAATTACCGGGGTCGGACCGGCAAGAAACTGGCATGAACCCGGTAATTAAGTGCTATGTGAAAGGGGTATAAGATACATGATCTGCGTGCTCCATCTCATACAGTCCCTGTTATACATAATAATAAGCGGAATGTGAGGAGGAGTCCTTTATTTTTTTTTTTTACGTCCAAAATAATCATTAACAATATTTACATTTGAAAACTGAATAAAAGATAATGCACAGCTGAAAACTGGAACTAAACATAACAGTAACTGAAAAACTAAAACAGAGCACAGGTTCTGTGTACTGAGAATTGGCAGCACAGTTCTCAGTACACAATACAGCTGAGCTGTAGGGAAGCAAAGGAGTTGTCCGCATCCTGCCAAGGGAGGGTTGTCGTTGTTGGGGATGAATGATTACAAGTGAGAAGTGCTGCGGATATAAATGGTATTTCAGTAAGAGAAAGCTGTAACTGAAGTGTTAGACACTTACAGCCCAGAGGGAGTTTATATATATATATATAACACACCCATATTCCTCACTGCTTTGTAGAGCATTTCAGGCCATGCCCCAGTATATTTTATTTCTAGATCTTGAATTACAAAATTTTATAATGGTATTTGGGGATTGTGGAGAATATTTAAAACACAAACTAAAGAAAATAAAAATATAATATTGGAAAGGGTAATGTAGGGAAATTATTTTGCCATGAACACATTTAAAGAAAATATAAGATAGGTATATATCTTCACAATGGGAGTTCTTCTCCAGTGTTGTATGACTATTAAATTACGTAATATATGATGTCTAAAGCCCTGTACACACATCGTTCATTTTTGCACTTCTGAGCAATATTGTTCAATATAACACCCAGTGTGTATGCTCTGCCTGACAGTCGATGCCCCCTCCTGCAGGTTGTTAACGACCCCCCCAATCTGTGCATGTACAGACGAGGGAGCGAATAGTTGACCATACCCCCTCCGCCGATGCTGGCAGCTTGCTGGGTCCCTGCAGTCGCTGATATCGGCAGCAGAGGGGATCGGCAAGTGTGGTAAATAACTGTTAACATATCTGGCTAAATGTATTTCCTCTACGATGCATGTGATGGGTATATTTTCCTCCATTGTTTTTGACTATGTGAAGGGAGGCAGTAAAGAATGTTTCCAAAATGTCGCTACTGAACCTTTTGCTGCCTGGAGTATATGGAATGCCAATTTAGTTGCATCTCTAGCCTGGAGTGATATGTTCACACCTAGGAGTATTGTCCGCGTGGTTATCAGGGTAACATTCATTTGTATTCTGTATTTTAGTAGCTTTTTAATATCCAATAGGCAGATAGCTTTGATCTAGTTCCCCAAGTGTGGCTTAAGTTTTATTTATCTTTGCCCACCATCTTGTCAGTATACAGGAGAAGCAGAGGAACAATAATTTCATCTAGTGAAAACCAAATTCTATATTTTAAGATTTTTTTAAAATTAATGTGGAAATAGAATATTTGACAATTTACTTTATAATTTATTGATCATGAGTCTTCCGCTTGTGGAGTGCCTAGTCCCTTTTCTATTCAGGTTCATATCTCATTAGTGGTTCCTAATGCTGTACAATACAGAAATAATACCTCCCCTTGTCTGATTTGTAGCAAATTACTTTAAAACCGTTCATACTTTTGAATAATTATTCCATTACAACACTACTGCGCCATTCCATGAAAAGGAGTAAAAATGTTGCACTGTGAACGAACATAGGTTTGATAGGTAAATTCTAGCTCTCGTAGGTTTCCCTTTAAAAAAAAATAACATAGTTGAGGAAAAAATTTATGTGATCAAGTATAGATGTGTTCACATATATCTAGCCTCCTTGTGCTTAAACAGCCCTTCTAGTCATGCCATGAGACTTTTTCTGTGAAAATGTCTTATTCGCAAAGCAGTGGAAATATGCTGCACAAGCAGCTTATGCTGATTAAAGTATGTGACATGCCTGTATTTAGTGTACAACAGCAGCTGAATTTTCATATGAAATGCTACGGCCTTGGAGGCACACAGAATATAGACATGCAGCATGTCCTTTTACTCCACATAAGCTGCTTGTGCACCCTATTTGCATTGTTTTGCTAAAGGATGCATTTTAGCAGAAAAGGTCATGTGAAAAATGCCTGGCGCTACCAGGTCACATGGCGCTCATGCATTGTGTAATGTAAATTTTAGCACATAGAGAATAGATATGTGGACCTATTTATTTTATTTTTTTAAATATCCTGTACGTAATAGTGAATAGTCCAATTAACTAAGAACAGACATTTAAGGATGATATATTTGCTAATAGTGGCATATGTATTATGATAACGGTGAATGGTGCATAAGAAACTGATGGACCTATCCTATCTTAACAGGACATCAATACTTTTCTTCCATGACATTAATGGCTATTAAAAGTAAATAACTGATTGTCCAATACCAGGATTTGAGTATCAATTGTTTACTGTTTATCAACAAAAAATACAGCAGCCCTTGACACATCAATGAAATGGTCCTGACATAGGTCTCATTGCAAAGTTACGTAACATAATAGAATACAGGCTCATTATTTTTGCGTAGCATAATATAAATTTGCGTGAGGCACATACCTCAGTCCAACTTCACAAATATTGCTTAAAACAGTGGTTCCCAAACTGTGCCGTGGCACCCTGGGGTGCCTTGGGGGACTTGCAGGGGTGCCCTGTATTGGTGGTCCATGATCAAATTTAAGTTATTCATGGCCAATGTAATAACCAAAGTTTGGACAAACAGAAGTGAATCCTGTCCATTACCAAATAACTGACCCTAAGGATGAGCTATAAACACCATTTAATTACTGTATTTGCTGGCGTATAAGACTACTTTTTTCCCCTAAAAAACATGCCTCCAAGTGGGAGGGTCGTCTTATACGCCAGGTGCACTTATTTAACAAACTCCATATTTTGAGTGGAAATGTTGGGGGGTCGTCTTATATGCCGGCAAATACGGTAACTTAATATTTTTTTCTGACTTTCTTAATTTTTGGTTTAGGGTGCGGTGATTCCAGAAAGTTTGGGAACCCAGCTCTTTAGACTAGTCCATCAGGTTATGTTACTTCTTTAGTATTCTAAGAAGCCTATGTTAGTTCGGGTGCCGGACAGGGTCCCGATAGTCATTTACCTTACGTCGGGATCCTGACTGTTAAAACACCGACAGACGGGTTCCCGACGGCCACCGGCTATTCTCCCTCGTGTGGGTCCATGACCCCCATAGAGGAAGAATAGAATAGGTAGCAAGCCTGCAAGGGGCTCTGTTGCGCTCGCCATGCTGTCTGAGTCTGGCCAGTCGAGATTCCGACATCGAGGCTAATGACTGTCGGGATCCTGACATCAAGGCTAATGACTGTCGGGATCCCTATACCACACCCTGGCAGTTCAATTTCTGTCTTATCTGTATGTAACGTCTTGGGCTGGATACACTTCAGCCCCTTGATACCATCAGACATTCGTGAGAAGTATGGCAACATGCTCTGCACAACTGGGTGGTCTTCTGTATTCCGCAGACCTTATGCACAGTGAGTCAGCAATATTTAGTGCTAAGACATTTCTTTGTGTGTGTGTGTCTCTTCTTAAAAACATGTATTCTTTCTGACTGCTGCAAACCTTTAATATGTCTAACCACTATTATTCTATGAGCTTCACACTCCTTAAATCACATTATACTGACCTAAACCAGTGCCATATACTTCTAATTAGCCATACATAATAACCCAAGCTTTGCATTGCATGATTAATTACTATTAAAGTATTTACAGATCAAATACCATAATATGTTTGCTCAAGACGTTTACCAGGGAAGGACTAGCAATTAAAAAGCATAGCTAGTGCTGTAAAGAATATAATTTAACGTGACCAAGACTCACAAAGAATGTTGTTAATTCACAACGGTAAGCATGTGTACTTCACCTAACTAATACATATTTCTTGCCACATGTCCAGTTTTGATTTTCAAAACCGTTTTCCTCTCTTACAAAAACTGGATGTTGGTAGGTTCAGGAGAAATTGGACAAAAAATTGTCAGAAAGGGTAGTGGACAAGTGGGAATAGCACTTCTTCAGAGGTGGTAGAGATGAACATTAGAGCAGGGGTTTAGGGGACTTTTTTACATTTTTACTCCAAAATATATTGACATAAGCCGACGTTAAACCCTTGATTTGGAAAAAAAAAAAAAGTTATAATTGTAATACACACTGAATCAGGCCCATAGTACAGTGATAATATGTAAGGCTGTGAGAGTGATGCACATTAACACAAACATGAATGAATAGAAAAGAGGCAGCATCATTGACATATACATGGTAAAAACTGTGTATTTTTTATTATTGTACTGCATATAAAGTGTTTTATCACAAGTTATCATAGAAATGAAAGTATTGTGTTTTAGCTGCACAAAGAACAAATAGAGTAGAAGCAAAGTAATATAAGTGTATGTATGTATGTATGTATGTAGTAGTGACCTGGGTAGGTCTCCCGGCTCCCTCCTTAATGCACGCTGACCATGCTACTGTCCATGTTTGTGGGCCAGATCCTGCTTCGTAGGATGCCTAGGAGCCGCCCTGATGCTGAAGACTGAAGTGACGCGGCTCTGTATCCCCAGCAACCAGGCAGTGTGAGACTTCCAACGCCATTACAGGGTAGCCCGACGTGTACCACCGGTTGGGAACCGCTGCTATATGCAATGCAAGGAAATTCCTGGGGGTACTAGATGGGCACGTTGCCGAGAGACAGTCGAGAATGTGTATAAATTCATAGACCTGCCCGACTGGGTCTCCGCAGAGCCACCGTCCATTACCCCCAGGAATTTAATTTTTACCCCATTTGGGGTAATTTACACCAGTTCCCTGACCACTGCATTAGAGGAATTTAAACATGCATGGGATAGACTGAAGTATATTCTTACAAATAAATAAGTATGAGATGGGTTTTAAGGTACAATATGGTTAAAAAAGGGGCTATCTAGGCGGGCCAAATACTTCTGATCTGCGGTCACATTCTATATTACTTATCAGAAGGAACAGTAGGGAGGTCTTGCCACCTTGCTAGCAATGGGCTCGGTCTTTGCAGCAAATCACAGCAGTCTGCAAAGAGTGTATACCTGTAGCAGATAGTGTTGCAACCTTGCTCCGCTCACCTTAAATGCTCTCTTAGTATATCAAGTTTATACAATGTTAAAATCTGGTGGTAATGGGAAAATTCTAATCTCTGCAGTTTTTCGAGAAATGGAACCTTATTCAAAACATGCTGGGACATATTTACTCCTTTTCCTTGAATGACCCAATAGCTTTATATATTTTATTTTTTAAATCCTGCTCGGTACTTGTTTCCTAGCACGGCGCCTGTCGTGGGTCATCGCATACCTTAAGTTAAGGTATGCGATGGATGCGACCGACGCGATTTTAGGGCTATTTTTAGCCTTTTTCCCGACAATTAAAAATCGGGTCCATCGCATGCCTTAACTTAAGGTATGCGACCGACGCGATTTAACATTGAATGCATTTAGGGATGCCAATCCCGGGGCATTTTTTCAATCCCGGGAATCGGGATTGAAAAATGCTCAATCCCGGGATCCCGGGATTGGCATCTCTAATCAGTTTAGGCAAGAAAAAATGCTACAAAGAAGCCCAGTCCACCCCGCTACAGCCGCCCCGCACATTTATTTACTCACACCGGCGGCCGGGAGCAGGGCAGACAGGGCAGGAGCAGGAGGTGTCAGCGGCAGTAGCACAGCAGCAGAGCCGCCCGGATGGCGGGCGGCCGACGCTGCCAGGTCCGGTCCAGGTCAGAGATGATTCTGGAGCGGGTATGGGCAGTCCGACCTGCGCAGCGTGATGGTCAGAGGTCACGCTGCGCAGGTCGGACTGCCCATACCCGCTCCAGACTGCAGTCTGGGGATCAGGAACTCCTGGGTAGCGTCTGAGCACTCGCTCAGACCCTGCCCGGCATTAGATATGCGCATGCGCATATAATCCCGAAATCCCGGGATTGGAAGATCCAATCCCGGGATTCAAATCCTGGCGTTTTTTAGGCCAAATCCCGGGATCCCGCCGATCCCGGGATTGGCCACCCTAAATGCATTGTATTCAATGTTAAATTAATATGTAAAATCGGGTCCATTGTATGCCATTATAATGGCATACAATACGACCGATGCGATGGACGCGATTTCACATAGGGAACAATGTTAATTGGCCCAATGGACCCGATTTTTGATTGTATACCCACCCTGATGGGTAATTTGTATGTAAAATGCTACCCCACGATGAATGCCAACCCGAAGCGTGGCGAGCGCAGCAAGCCCGCGAGGGGCAGTGGTACGCGTCCTCTGACCTTTTCATACCCCCACTATCCACGTCGGCGTGGAGTTGATTTTATATAGTGTGGCGAGAGCAGCGAGGGGACGCGTAATACCTGTGAAGTTATGCGATTCCCCTCCCCTCGGAGGCTCGCTGCACTTGCCACACTATATAAAATCAACTCCACATCGACGTGGATAGTGGGGGTATGAAAAGGTCGGAGGACGCGTACCGCCGCCCCTCGCGGGCTCGCACTTGCCACGCTTCGGGTTGGCGTTAATCATGGGGGGGGGGGGGCGTTTGACCCATCAGGGTGGGGATACAATGAAAATTGGGGTCTGGGGTGCATTTAACATTGGGGCCAATATAAAATCGGGTCTCTGGGACTATTTTACATTAGTTCCAATGTAAAAATCGCGTCCATCGCATCACATGCGATGGGCGCGATTTTTAGGTCCCGATGGATACAATTTTTATCGTTGGTGCCGTGCTAGGAAACAAGTACCTCCTGCTCTAGTGGTTTATTTTCTGTTAGTTGCATAACATTACACACAGGACATTAGCTCTGTAATGGTCTCTCTTGTTTTCAGGCATTATTTTGGAAAACGCTACATTTACTTTTCGAATGTAAAAGTATTCCTCTACCCAGACTTTAACATGGCCATAGGCAGGTCTTTGTTAATTCTGCATTCTTTATTTAAATTGAGTAATTAACTCCATACAGAGGCAGTAATATAAACTGTGTTTGCAGGCCAAAAGAAAATCGATGACAATTAACTTTTGATGTATTAAAATCCTAGCAAATTGCTTACAAATGACATGATTTAATGCGGAATCGGAGATTTAATCCTGTGTTAATTTTGAGTTATTTTACTTAACAAGCTTTTACATGACAGTTATGCGTTGCAGATTTTAGCATGAAAAAGCCATTGGGGCAAATGCAATAATATACGTAAAGCCGTTTGCACAATAAAAACACAAATTTGCTGCAAATCATAAAAAGTGCCTATTCATTTGTTAGCAAAAACAGATTCGCACTAAGGACATTTGAATGCGTTTTAATTGGCCAATAGTGACATAACTTTTGGGGTGAAAAAGTGCAAAATTTAAATTGAGGTACAAGGCATGGGACAGAGGTATATTGGGGTTCTTTTAGATTTGCGGGTGGGAGTAGTTGGTGGTCCACTTTTTTAAAAACCCAAGCATGGCAAGGAGTCAGTCCTGCTTACGCCTTGCCATGCTTGACTGGTCTTGTAAAAGGGCACGATGGTGCCAAAACGTTGACATATTGCATTATAAACTAGTTCACCATTAGGAGAATTTGTGTGTACACGCTCAATGAAAGCCTCGTCTTTTGAAAAAAAAAAAAATTATTTTTCAATTCTTGTATATTTCTGGCCCTTGCTGGATTAATGAACTATCAGGTACCTGGGAATTGCACCCCAGCAGATGCCTAGCGGAGGATTGTAAATGCTGTTTATTCGATACAGATGAGTCTGGGCTCATCTACGCTGCTAGCAACTGAATGGTTTGCCGTGGCTTGCATGCACGTGGCCATGTGGGTGTACCAGGAACGCACCTGCCAACCATGGCATCAAAAGGGTCACAGACTGCCATGGCTAGTCACAATCGTGACTAGTATGAAAATGCAGCCTGTTTGCAGATTCGGGGGGGGGCGGCATATCTGCAAGACAATGGAGGAGGAATAAATGGAACTCCTGAACTTTCTTGGACCATCTTAGCAGTCCTCACCAAGCTGTGCCTGTAAAGTTTTGCTGCACCCATACTGTCAGTACAATTGCAGAGAACACTACAGAGTTTGTTAGTTTTTCAGGTGCTTGTGGACAGTTTCACATGAGTAAGTGATAGTTTGCAGAGCTGGTGCATTGTTTTAGACATCATAGGCAAAGCTACACACTATCGCCCCTGCATCCCCAAATACCCTCTGCCCAGCCGTGCATAATTCACTTCTTCAAATATTACAATATTCATTTTTAGATTTCTGAGCAACATAAAAATACATTAAGGCTCCCTGCAGGACACAATGTGATATTGTAACAATGTAATATGAAGAGTATTTTTATAGCTAACAATGCAATACAGAGAGCATTATAGTGACCACCAGACAATACAGAGTGCATTTTAGCGACCGCTAGACAATGCAGTGAACATTTTATTGATCAGCGGACGATACGAAGAGCATTTAAGGTCTGCCAACTGCCCGCACAGCCGCAGAGGAGGCAGCAGTGATTAACAGCTGAACTGGGTGGGAGCATGTAAGTGTCCATGGAGAACACACCTTTGCTCCACATTTGGTGAAACAAATTCTATGATTATGCTTTCATAGTTTTTGTCCCATTTCTGAACATGTCCTTGTAGTTCACCTTAAGCACCTGATCTACAGACTAAGCACAGTGGATTTCTTTTTCCCAGCCCCTGTTGCCTGATTCTGTGGCTCAGACACTGTGCTGCAAGGCTTGTGAAGGAAGAGAGAGAGAGAGAGATGCAATGCTTGGCCTGAGGGGGAAGTAATCAGCCTGATGTGTGCAAGCTCAGAGACATAGAAAGGAGACACACTGACAGTCGCACTGACATAAACACAGTGGATGCATGCACAGGACTGCATATACTGTATGAAGGGTGATTGCTCATCACTTTTTTCATTGAATCACGGTACCGTGACTCCTTCCCAGCTGTGCTCCTGCAGCCTGCCACTGTGTGCTCCCTCTGATGCATTCAGATCTTGCATTGTAATTGTGTGGTGGGGGCACACCTGAGGAACATGCGGGAGGTTGAATGTCAGAAATGTATCTATTCATCTGTCTCTCTTATACCACTTTCAGACCGCACTCTGGACCTGGGTTATTGCTGTGTCCTTGTGTCTCCAACCCGGGTCAAGGTGCGGTGTGAAAATTCCTGGGTTGATCAATCCTGCATTTCAACCCTGGTCTTGACCAGGATTGAACACGGCTCTAACCCGGGTTGGGTTGCAGTCTGAAAGCTCCCTACCCAGGTTATTGAACACTGCATTCATCAAACGGAGCTATTGCATGATTTCTCGGTCTTCTTTCATGAGGTCAGTGGCCAGAGCCCAGAAAAACAAGCAGCACACTGCAGAGCACATGCCTGAGGCAGCATTCTGGCAGTAGCACAGCCATGTCCTCAGTTTGGTCATATGAGCAGGTGAGGGAATTGCTGAATATAAGGGGAGAAGAAAAAATGTGCAGACAAATAACAGGAACAGTAGATGCTGTGGTTTACAAAAACATAGCTATGCGAGGCTCTCCCCCTGCACAAAATACAGGCGTCACTCAGTATTCCTCTCAGCCCCTCACTTTTGTTTCCTTTGTGACGTCATGTTTGTGAGCCTGAAAAAAGTCCACTTTTAATGACACCAATAGGGTTTGCTGTGCTGACCCCGGTCCAGTGTGAAAGCGACCAACCAGGGAATAACCTGGGTTGAAGTGCAGTGTGAAAGGTGTCAGAAAGGAGTCTGACCCAGGTCGCAGCAGGGATGGACCAATCTTCAAAATACAGGGTTGGACCCGGGTTTGCTGTCTGAAAGCAGCGGCCGTGTAATTGGGACACGCTGTGTCCCTTTACACGGGACTTCTACCCAGGTCCTGACCTGAGTAGAACACGGCCAGGACTTGGGTAGAGGGTGGTGTAAATGGTTACGCCGGGTCATGCGACCTAGCTCCTATTTACATCAATGGGGGATGTGCAACCTTCGGACCGCAGCGTCCGCAGGTTGGATGGGGGGGGGGGGGCACAGACAGCCTGCGCTGCTGTACTCTGCAGGCAGCGGAGGTGGTGAATGGATACCTGTGTGCATGGGGACTGGGAGCAGCCCAACAGATTACCTTAGTGCTGGGCTTGCCCCCAACACAGCGGTCCGGGTCCCAGCGGCGGCAATCGGTGCTTGAGAGGCGGCTCAGGAACAGCCTGCACTGGGAGGGGGGCACCAGTTTAAAAGGGACAAAACACCGGGTGCAAAATGGCGTTTTGGTGTAAAAGGGGAATTATTCTACTCCATTGTTAAGTCCAGTGAACAATACATTCATAATTTTGTATATCCAGTTACAACCTAGCACTGGGATGCCTGTAATTGCATCATATGACTTCGTGTTGTATGCTAAATAAAATCCAGATCCAGTTGTGTCTAGATTGGACACTGCCAGGAAATATCAGTGGGCAGATGATAAAGGTCATACCCCTACGGATTACATTGTAACTAGCTTTACAGATAACCATGTCTACAGAACGGAAACTGGTAGGAAAAGAATTACAAATACAAACCCAGTTATCAGCAGCACTGTATTACAGAACTTTCTTATGGGTGTGGTACAGGGTTCCGACAGTCAGGATCCCGACAGTCATTAGCTCGACGTTGGGATCCCGACTGCCCGGACTCAGACAGCATGGTGAGCACAACAAAGCCCCTTGCGGGCTCGCTGTGCTTGCCACGCTGCAGGCACGGTGGCTCGCTACGCTCGCCACCTATTCTATTCTCCCTCTATGGGGGTCGTGGACCCCCACGAGGGAAAATAGCGGGTGGCCGTCGGGCACCTGTCTTATCGGCGTTTTGACAGTTGGGATCGCGTCCGGCACCCCTTTCTTATGTGGAACTTTTCTTGTAAATGGATATAGCCAGCGATTACAAAACTTAATAGCAAAAAAGGTGCTTGTGTAGTTTCACGCCGCCGCGCGCACAGTCTGTTTCAGAAACTTGGCAGCCTGCCAGAGGCTCTGTTTAACTGTGCGCGTGCCGCTCTAGCTGTTCTCATCGTAGCGCGTGGCTGCTTTCCATATGTAAGCTACGTTATCAGCGTAGCGCCGGGCAGCAGCTGCCCAGCGCTGACAGGTCACTGTGGTACTTGTAGTTCCACAGTGAAATAGGCAGTCCTGCGCACCGCTGACAAAGGGGGTGTCCGAAATGTACACGCTACAATTTAGACGCTTTAGCATCTGAATCCCGAGTCCTTGCAAGCCGCTAAGAAGGGGGTTATCTGGATTCAGACGCTAATGCGTCTGAATTTGGTAGGGTGTAGGGGTACATAGGGGTGCACTGTGCAAAACACTCCTAAATCTGTTCACAATGACACTAGTCGACGTAACAGCTGTCGACCTTGTTCCACTATCCACGCCAACCCGAAGCGTGGCGAGCGCAGCGGTACGCGTCCTACGACTTTTTCATACCCCCACTATCCACGTCGGCGTGGAGTCGAGAATAGAAAGTGTGGCAAGCGCAGCGAGCCACCGAGCCCTAAGCGTGGCGAGCGCAGCGAGGGGACGCGGATACCTTCACAGGTATCCGCGTCCCCTCGCGGGCTTCACAGGTATCCGCGGGGCTCGCCACGCTTTGGGCTCGGTGGCTCGCTGCGCTCGTCACACTTTCTATTCTCAACTCCACGCCGACGTAGATAGTTGGGGTATGAAAAAGTCGTAGGACGCGTACCGCCGCCCCTCGCGGGGCTCGCTGCAAACTGTCATTAGATAGTCTGATGCGCAATGCTTTATTTGCCACAGGAATCATCACATACAGGTCCTGCACATGCGCAAAATCATGGTTATACAGACGTTTCCTCCTACATCTTTGTGGCGCTCCTGACAAAGAGCCCCTCTTGGTACGCCAGGTAACATGATAAATGTGAGGCGGTTCTGAGGATTTATTTTGATATGGCATTTGTATATCGGTGAGCAACTAAAGGTGCCCAAGCATTTGTGCGATTTGAGCACTTTTCATCTGATTCCGACAGATTGGTCATATTAATAAGATGAAAAGTGTAAAACCGCATGTGTGTCACTTCCGATTCCAATGCACGATCTGTGCGCATCGGAATGGAGTCAGAGATCACAAGGCCTGGACTATAGATGTATCGGATCCCAAGGGCCTTCTTGGGTTTGTATATGATACATCATATGCAAAAGGACCACATACGATCCTGCAGACCATGTGATCGCATGCAACTTCTCCCCTCAGGGCAGTTGCATGGTGTATGTAAGCCTCCGAATCTGTGCACAAAGTGCTACACCGTAGTAGTAGCAACAGCAGCTTTGTTTTTCAAAATAAGGGCCCAAATCAGTATGGATCGCTAATCTAAGAATTTGCAGTGGACTGCAGGCAGAAAGCCGCCATTCAGACAGGGAGAAAAGACACCCCTTGCAAAATTGCAAATGTGTCCCAAATAGCGACATTACCCTGCTGGCTGGTTTGGTCTGGGGCTAGTTCTTAAAATACGGGGGACCCCTACTCATTTTGTCCCCTGTATTTTGTGAACCAGCCCCGGACCTGGAGCCTGGGGCTAGTTTTACAAAAAACAGCGAAGCCCTATGTGCCGGGTTTCCGGAATTATTATTATTTTTTTTGTACTTGTTTCCTAGCACGGCGCCCACGATAATAAGTTGTATGACATTGCATTTAAATTGTATAAGCCCCTATACGATTTTTAATTGTATAAGCACCGTAATGGGTGCTTACAATGTTAAATGCACCCCCACTATCAACGCCAACCCAAAGCGTGACGAGCGCAGCGAGCCCACGAGGGGCGGCGGTACGTGTCCTCCGACCTTTTCATACCCCCACTATCCACGTCGGCGTGGAGTTGATTTTATATAGTGTGGCGAGCGCAGCGAGCGGACGCATATCACTGTACATGTAGCGTGCGCTCGCCACGCTATGTAAAATCAACTCCACGCTGATGTGAATAGTGGGGGTATGAAAAGGTCGCTGCGCTCGCCACGCTTCGGGTTGCTGTTGATGGTGGGGGTGCTTTTAACATTGTAAGCACCCATTACGGTGCTTATAAAATTAATTATCTTATAGGGGTACATTTAACATTGAAAACACTAGGGTGCTTATACAATTTTAAATCATATACCATTGTATATGGCATAAAATGGCATACAATGCAATGGTATACAATTTAAAATTGTATAACATCGGCTGCCATCGTGTAACATCGCATACCATCGTATGCCTTATGGTATGCGATGCGATGGGCGCCGTGCTAGGAAACAAGTACCTTTTTTTTTTATTTTTATTACCAGCCCCGGCTCTTTGAGCCTGGTGCTGGTTACGGCTGTGGGGGGAACCCAACGCCTTTTTTTAATTTGATTTATTTTTCTATTTTTTTCAACACTGCAGCCTGCACACATCTGACTGATCTGTGCAGACTGCCTGCACGAATTCGTATTAGCGCCCGTATATACGGCCGCTAATACAAATCATTACATCATCGGAGGATTACAAAGCATTCGTATGTAAATTCCCCTCCGGAACATGACTTTGCATACAGCTGAAACAGCCGTATGCAGTCATATTGATTCGTATTAAGAATACGAATACGATTTCTTGTATTTGTATTCTTAGTAAATTTCCCCCATAGGCTATTGAATCATTTTCGTGGAAGTGGAATGACTTTTTATTTTGTCCTTCCTGGATCGTTTACAAGTGAATCATTCTACATAGCAGAATCTAGTGACATTGCTTTGAAACTTATCTACTGTGTAACCTAAATGCGAAAATGATTTTCTTACCCCATGCTGTCAACTCTATACAAATTCAGTGACTAGGATCATGAAGTAGTGTCCCATGTCAGTAAATGTGATGTACAGATTGCAAACACAACAGTTTCTGCAAATCTGTTATGTTCTGGTTACTTTTCCTTCCAGTGACATATCTCAGAATAATCATCTCAAGTGCTTCAAATCGATTTTTGTCATAGAACGCTGTCAATTCACATTTGTATATGCAAATGCCCTGTTCTTTATACACTATGGAATTGTAGTATCTTTGATAGAAGTTTTTTCAAATGCTTTCAGGAAACAAGAAACTAAGAATTCTTTGGCACAGGAAAAAAAATATTTCTATGCACCAGTCTAGCTTTGATTCCTGTGCTAAGAACTGACTTCTGTACCTTCTGATATTTTGGTTTATGGGGGAATTCAATGTTGGTCAATATTTCCGACAGTTTGAAATATAGTCCGTTTCCAATATTAATAGGTCAAATTTGCATCTGCCTTTTCAATGTAATGTCAGAAACTACAGCATTGAATAGAAAAGTGCCGCTATTTCCATCGGCAGAAATAACGGCAGTCTCTAAAATTAATCTTCTTTGTTTAAGTAATATCTATTTTATTGTATTAAAAAAAAATAAAGTAAACATTTAGAAAAATAAAGATGCAACTTAGTATTTACATTATCATGGGGGCATGGCCAGTCTCACCACACCCATCCACAGTTTTCAGAGGCAGTGGAAAAGGGGATCCAGTCGATAGGTCGAATCCATATTGAAGACATGCATAAGATCAACATAGGCAAGAGGTCAACATCAGTACAAGGGTGATTTGTGCATGTGTGTTTGTAAATATTTTACTTGGTATCGCCCACAGTGGAAATGATCTTGTGTGATGATGTGATGTAGTAGGATACCGTCTCTAGTAAAAACAGGTGTTACATGCATGTTGCTGTCGTGTATGCTCTCCTGCTCTTTCACAGAGCCTCATAAGGATGAGACCCTCCATTCCATACTTGTATGGTAGTTGGTGTGTTTAAAGCTTAGAAAATGTCAATATCAGATCTATGTGTGTCTGCTTTCGTTCTTGGGAATTGATCATTAAAACTTTGAGTAAAAAATAAAACCCTATTTCTCTATTTATGTTGGGACTACACAAGTATTTAAAAAAAATTGAAACCGCTGTGACCATATTTACATCCAATGATAAAATGGCCCTTATATCCCTCCACCTCCGTAATGTCAGAGAGTATAATACTGGTGAAACGTTTGATACGCAGCAGAAATTCTGTGGAAAAATTATATGTTGGGAGTTACATTTTTCCCATAGCTGACAGCAGTGGATAAGCTGGTGGAGCCTAGTAGAGTTAATACTAAATATTTTAAAGCAGCCAGATAGTGTGCAATTATTGACGCAGTCATGGATCATAGGCTTATCAGGCCGATAATTGTATATTGTATGGTTAAGACCTAGAAGCAATAATCACCTGTCAGGCATGAGAGAGCTTTCAGCATACACTATTTAGTCATTAGTATCTAAATCCAGGCAGTTGTGCAGAAATAAAAGGTACTTGTGTAGTTTCACGGCGCCCGAAATATCGGATGTGATATTGACCGATACATCAGATGCAATATTGGCCGATATATCGATGCGTTCCGATGCTATTTTTTTACCTTTTCATAACCCCACTATCCACTACGCATGGAGCTAATCGTATATAGTGTGGCGAGCGCGGTGATACTAATGTTCATGCACCAACTCCTGTGCATGCTCAGAAGAATAGACCCTTTGGCAATTAAAACTTTGAGTCATTCTTGGGAACATTCCAAAAGCTTACTGTTGGGTTCTGTAACTGTGAGTCATACCCCTGAAAGTAGGGACTTGTGTTTGGCTGGCATTCTCCTTTCAAGTAAAATAGATATAGTGTAAAAAAAAGCTGGAAAAAAACCCCAAAGAAATGTAGCTAATGGGCCTAAAATATATTTCTGGAGCCCAATGCACGGAGTCATTTCTGTTGAGGTAAATTAATGGTTTTCTGGCTTTGAAAATCCCTGCAGGCTCTGAGATGTGACTCATGAATACTGCATTTATTCTTAATTTGTACAACACCGCTGTGACATTTTATCTCTAAATGAGAAATGTGTTCTCTTTTTCTAGGCATCGCTGGCTGCATTGCATGACAGAGGAGTCTCCAGTCGCTCACCCCCCTACTACTCATAAATTCATTTTGGAGAATCACACATTCAACTTGAGTGCCACTCCAGGACAGTATGTTCCATATTCTACCACTCGCAAGAAGATAGAGGAGTGGGTCCCTCCGTCATCATCTAAGTTGTAAATATGACCTCCTATATTTAATAAAATTCTTTCGACACTCAAGTCAGTATTTGTCTGTAATTTATTGCATCATTTTGTACCAAGTCTACAAATACCTCTTGAATATATCTTTACTTTAAATCATTAAATTTCTCTGCAAGGATCTGTTTGTCTGGATACAGGTTCTGCAGTGTGTGATTCCTATACAGGATAAGTAAATGTCCAGCTCACAATAGTTAGTAGTCAGTCCTTACAACATTAATAATGCACTTTCATCCATCATGGTGCATTGCAGTTGGGAGGAATGCTCACATCACATGAGAACTTAGGGCCTTATTCTAGTTTACTCTTTCTAACAAAATCCTTCTTAGATGGGCAAAACCATGTGCACTGCAGGTGGGGCAGATGTAACAGGTGCAGAGAGAATTTGATTTGGGTGGGGATTTACTTCAAAGTGAGATCTATGTTGCAGTGTAAAAATAAAGCAGTCCGTATTTTCCCTGCACAGAAACAAAATAACTCACCCAAATCTAATTATCTCTGCACATTTTACATCTGCCCCACCTGCAGTGCACATGGTTTTGTCCATCTAAGAAGAATTTTGTCAGAGTGAACTAGAATAAGGCCCTTAGTGTAAAGCCTCCTTTCAAATGGGGAACCGTTTACAAGACAATGGCCCCATCACAAGGACCATAGGACAATAACCCTTATTTCTTTCATTATTAAGAGAATGCCCCCATCAAACGAGTACATAGAAGAATGAAAACCCTATCTTTTGGGTTCCCTAGGAGAATGCCCCCATCACAAAAGTTCATAGAGTGGCTCCCTAATACTGTGTGCTTTACAATCATACTTTGAAGCAAACAGGCAGAAGGCCTGACTCCGAGTAGCACCCAATGCCGATGTCCACATTGTTTGTTCTTATATTCTCAAAAGTATTTGAACCGCTACGGTGCATGCTATACCAGCCCTCAGCTTTTTTTTTTATATCATTGGGGACATTCAATTTGCTGTGAGGTTCAACTGGAACCTGCCACACAAACAATGTGAGTTGTACACAAAATGCCATAAAAATAGTGCCCACATTTGTGCCCCTATACACAGATCTGCCTCTGTCCCTCCAGCCCCCTCTCACCTTGTCTTCAGCATGCACATAGCCGGCTCCTAGTGGCTCTTCACGTCAGTGGCAGTGACAGCATGGCATCACATACGCCGTGCCATATAAGCAGGCCTCTGGGACAGCCTTTTCTGATGGAATTACTGTGCAGGGCTGTGGTGGAGGTGGAACTAGTTTCCCCTACCATTAAAGATGGTTGTCTGGCAGTAAAACCTTGCTTGTTATTGTTCATAACCTGTGAGCAAAAAGAGTTCGGCTTCACTATTTGTACTTCAAGACAAACCCCTCCACCCCCCAATAAATATGGGATGAAAGGACAATGAGATGTACACACAAAGCGACAACAGAGACATGAGTACACATTCATACTTGGAAACAGAGAGGCTAATACAAAAGGCTAACTAATTCACTGCAGCTAATTGATCCGCCAGGGGCTATTCCGTTAGCCACCGTATCCTGCACTTATTGGGAATTATGCGTCACATACCTAAGGCACATGAAGCATAATCCCCAGTAGGCAGCCCTCAGAGCCATGATAACACATAGGACCCGGATACTTATCTCCGGAAATTTACTTTAATACAATCACCCGATAATAGCCATCAGTCAAAAATCATTCTATCCGCTTGTTATTTTTTCTGGGGGATATGTGATCGGGACTAATTGACTACCCCCTTAGTGTTTTAGCAGCAAATCACCTGTTCTCACTTTGCCACACAGAGTAGGGGAAGCGGAGAATGAGACAGGACCGCACATCTACACACCGCTAGCCAGCGCAGGCTATGTAAATGGCTGCACAATATTTTTGTGAAGCTAACAGGCAGGACAGGCTATAAACATGCTAACCAAATCATTTTATTCTGGTCTGGAACATCCATATTACCCTGACCGCATGATGTGGCAAGCTGGACAAAACTATACCCCCAATGTTCAGCACAAGGAATAAGGCAAGTGGATGTAATCAAGGCAGGTGACAGAATTTTTGGGGCCCGTGACTCTGACATCTCTACCCCTCCCCCCTAAACACACACACACACACACACACACACACACACTACATGAGATGTGTTTGGTAGAGTGTAACATTTTTTTTTTAATAGGTTTTCTAGTCCGGTTTATTGTACCCCTGACCCTCAGGGCTCCTTTGAACTTCGGGGTCCAGTAAGTGTGTCTCGTTTGTCCCCCCTCTGTCGCTGAAAATGGATATAACACAAGTACAAATGTGTTTTTTATGTTTTGCAATTTAAAATAAAGTTGCTTTTTAATGCTTTTCCTGAAAGGCACAGCGTTTTTGTTCCATCACATCTTTTGCAGCTTAAATATTGTAAAATATTTACAGAATGTAAACCAATAATCATAGCATCAAATATAGTGTTAGCCTCTAGTTCTGTCACCATGGCTACCAGAAACAAGAAATGCCAATTACCTCTCTCACCAAAGAGACACATCTATGCGAAAGTGATTACACTGACCTTACTTTAACTTAACAGTTGGGATTTTTCAAACTATTTGTGATTTTATTTTATTATGATATTCAGTATGAACCCATCTTGTTGTATCATAAATCAATGTGTGGGGCCACCCCACTCCACCCCACCTCACCACTAAGCATAACCAACCCCTGGCTCTTTGAGTCCATCCTGATTCTAAAAGTACAGGGGGGGGGGACATGGGGTCCCCCATCTATTTAAAGAACCAGCACTGGGCTCTTGCACAGTCCCTGGTTCCAAAAAATATTTTGGGGAAAAAAGACGGGTCCCCTTTTTTAAAACTGCCCCGGGCTCCACTACCCATGGAGGCAATGCCACAGCTGTGACACACATTTGCATTGTACCGTTATTTTATTCCAATTGTATGTTTTATAGGAATTGGTAACATCCAATTATCATTATGATTATTAATAAATGTGTTTTACATTGATGCAAGATTCTATTGCTCTAATGACAATAGTCAGCACTTGTGGTTTTTTCCTTTCTGGCACAGCAGCGACTAAAGAACCAGTGTGTTTATTAGCTTAAAAAAGCTGATTGCAATGTCAGAAGGATGTGTCACAATACAACTGAGTCGGCTCTTCCCCGTGCTTATTACAAATTACAATGACATGTTCCTAGCTCCTAAATGACGCACTGTTACCATGGCAGTGTCAGAACTTGAGATTATTACAGTACTAATGTACAATATAAAATACTTGCTTCTCCATCAATCTTTCCATATACAGATACAGTTATTGTAATAAAACCATTATCTACAGCAATCTTCTTAGTAAAGAAATATTTAAAGAAATTCTCCTCTTGCCATGTATACTAATAAATACTGATGGATTGTCCAATAACCAAAGAGAACCATCTCATGATGGGCCATATGTACTAAGCTTGGGGTGAGCTAAATTACCAGCCCCTCCGCTCATAACAGCCATGTTACAGGCAGGGGCGAATTTAGGGGTCAGGCCGCCCCTAGGCACAACATTTCTGTGCCGCCCCCCCCCCCGACCCCGCCCTATTTTAATGTAATCATATATGTATATACATTGTTATTTATATATTTCATTAAAATTTAACTGTAGCACACCTTAATATTTTTTTAAGCACTCTGGACTGCTCACTGTACGGAGGAACTGGAGGGAGGGAGGCACTTATTAGTACAGTGATTAGTACAGTGTCTCTGTCAGTCTCTCTCCGGCTCACACACTGTGACTGACTGAGCTAAGGGAGGATCTGTGCGCCGCTCAGCTGCTGGATACACAGCAGCCAATAAACTGTGTGTGTGTGTGTAGAGTAGCCAATGGGCGGGAGCCGGCAGCAGTGAGCCTGAGTCATTTTCGGACACGGAGGGGGACCGTCGGACCCAGCCACTAAGCGGTGATGTAATGTGCATGGCAGAGTGGGTGGGTAGTGGCGGGTGACGAGCGGAGCTGCCACCGACATATGATAATTCATGTCTGCGGCGGTGGCGCTCGTCACTCACCGCTGCCCACCCGCTCTGCCATGCTGCTATTTAACAGAATGTCAGCCTGCCTGCCGCCCTTAATTGGTGCCGCCCTGAGGCCGGTGCCTCACGGGCCTAGGCACAAATCCAGCCCTGGTTACAGGCTATGTTTGAAAATGTCAGGAACTGATTGGTGGTTTTATCACTTTCCAAGTGATCTCAACCCACATCTCAACCCAGTAATCCTGAACTACTCAATCCATACAGCCCTCTTCAAAATAAAGAGTAGGCTGCAGAGTGCTTCAGTTGCCATACAATTCAGAGTTGATCTGGTGCTATCTCCATAGGAGGTACTGACATAGCAGAGTTCTAAAGAGGTTGTCCTCTGACCTAAAGAACACACTGGCAGTTCCTATGAAGCGCATGATGATCTCAGTTGCTGGGGCATTAGCTGCAAAGACTTACCAGCTCTCTTATGCCTTCCAGGGTAGAATAGACAAATGTCTTGTTTTCTATTGCTCTGGATCTTCAAAATAAAGGAAGAGAACAGCTAAGGTATTTAAAAAAAATTAGCATTGATTTGTGAGTAGGCTCCAAGGTGTAAAGTTTTCTGTTATGTTCTGTTAGTTTCTAGCAGAACATCGTCTTTAGCCAAAGATTATTCATCAACTGTGGAGTATGAGTATGATATACATTTCACCCTTCTTAATACACCAATTAAAAACATAAGCTGATCTCTGAAAACAGATGTGTACACACCTTTGCTCCTTACAAAGATCATAACTACATTTTAAAATGTTCAAAACTCCAATCAGGGTTTAAGTAAATCCTATTTCTTTGTCCCAAGTCATGTGTTTTGTCTTTCATCAACATCAATCCTGTGGTTATATTCAGTCTCCTTGGTACAGTATGGGGTAACACAAATGATCAAAGTTATACTTTAGGCCCATACACACTGAGCGACTTTGAGCTGCTTTCAGCTCAAATGCCGCCCAGTGTGTATGGGCAGCGATGAGCAGTATTACCAGCAGATGAGCGACAGGGTGAACTGCTTTTCATAGCATCCTGCTATGGAAAGTTGTCCACCCCTGCGAAAATGGGTTGGGATTATTAGGTCGACATGGGAAAAAGTCAACATGGTTATAGGTCGAAAGGTCATTAGTTGAACAGGTCATTAGTTCGACAATGTCTAGGTCGACACTCATAGGTCGACATGGGGTTTTCACTGTTTACCTGAATGTTAACACAGTCGACATGGACACAGTTTAAAGTGCACCGCATCACTCGCTATGCCTCGGGCACACTATTTTATTCTGCCACCGTGCCCTAGATGATGGTAGGGCATGAAATACCGCTTGTCGGCACATGTCGGCTTAAAAAAAAACAGTGAAAAATCCCATGTTGACCTTTTGACTGTCGACCTAGACATTGTCGAACTAATTACCTGTTGACTTAGATAGACCCATGTCGACCTTTTCCCAAATGTCGACCATCATGCTGTAGACCAAATGACCGCATCCCGGGAAAATGGGCAAAAATCACTCAGTGTGAATGCGTTTTACCCCATCATCGCTATACATACATACTGGGCAAAAAATGCCCAGTGTGTATGGACCTTAAGTCTTTAAGGCAAAGGCCGTGGCCGTCCTGTGTGAATGGACACAATAGTGTCTATTTACAACTACTGTGTGCGGCACGGCTCCCTGGCCGTGCGGGATTTCACCGTCTGGCAGGAGCCGGAGTGTGTGAAACCAGCCTTACTGTTTGTGTATGTTAGGCATGTCCACCTATGGCCATCCAGATGTTGTGAAACTACACATCCCAGCATGCCTTGTCATAGTTTTAGCATTCCCTAATAGCAAAACTGTGGCAAGGCATAATGGGAATTGTAGTTTCACAACAGCTGGAGGGCCATAGTTTGGACATGCTTGGTGTATGTGATCTATGCGTACATGGCCTAGGCATATCTGTACGGGTTGGGACTCGTTTGGTCTACGGTATGTTGGTCGACATGGTTCTAGGTTGACAGGACATTAGGTCGACACAAGCATTAGGTCGACAGTCAAAAGGTCATGGTTTTCACTGTTTTTTTTTTTACCCGAATGTCGACACAGTCGACATGGACACAGTTTGAAGTGCACTGCCCTCGGCACACTATTTTATTCTCTCACCATGCCCTAGTGGATGGCAGGGCATGAAGTACCGCCTGTCAGGACATGTCGGCTCAAAAAAGTGTGAAAAAACCCACTGTCGACCTAATGCTTGTGTCGACCTAATGACCTGTCCACCTTGACCCATGTCGACCTATCCCCATGTTGACCCAATACTTGTCGACCAACATACTGTAGACCAAATGACCGTATCCCACCTGCACTAGACCAAAACAACAGCAAGAAAACGTGTAATGTAAAACTGAAATGCTTTTGTGGTGGTGGCAATGTTTTATTAAACACTGTTTCTTCTGGACTGCATATCCTATAGTGATAGCAACATATAACATAAACAAAATAATCAAAATAAAAAAAATAAAAAGTTCCCAAATAAACTACACTACCTCACGCTTTCTCTGATACAGACCAAACATATTTTTAATTATCGATAGGATTTAATATTTTACATCTAACTTGTTTAACCATTATTTGGGTTTTCTTAGGATTCAGTCAAGCAAGCTCATATTGTATGATGCTAAACTATAAATACCTCTATACTGTACCTCTCTAATGTACTGCGGGTCATGCAGTAAACCCAAAAACTACATCATATTTGCTTGATGTTTCTCTCAGTTTACTGCCCCTATATGAGTATAGCATGCTATATATTTATTCCCTTGCTACAAACAATGCAATTTCTAATCTCATAATTCCTTTGTATACACTGAATAGGGAAAGATCTGCAAAGTGCTGAAGTACTGAAGTTCATGTAGAATTGCTTAAATAAGAGCAATGATTTATTCTCCGTGAGCTGAGTGATCTGCATTGCTCAGATCACTCAGCAGTGTTGCTACAAGTGTAGGCCCCATAAGTTATTTGTCATTTTAACCCATAGTTACCTACCATCCTGCATTCTGCAGGAGACTCCCTATAATAGCAGCAATCTCCCTCTCTCCCTTATTAGTCTAGCAATCTCCCTAATTTCACCTAGCCCACATTACACTCTTACATGTTTTGGGAAAAAAGGAATGAGACAGGTACACTTACACTGAATCATCAGAACCATTTCCCAGCACTTTAGCAAGCATAGTAGCTCTTACTAACTGCTTTGGGGCTCATCTACTTTTGGATATAAGTCAATTTAAATTACACAGCCACGCTTCTAGGTGCCACGTTCACAATCTCTTTTCACAATCTCTCCATATATGGAACTAGCACTTTGGGAGGAACATGACACGCCCCCTCAATGGGGCTCTTTTCAAAATTCTACTACCAACTATAATCTCCCTGAAACTAGTTTTCATAAGTAGGCATGTATGTCTTAACCAGATGTCAGATTATAACCAGGGAATTTCTATACTCTTTTATTTTACTCTACTGCTAAGGCATTTCTCAGTGCAGAAAACAATAAAAGAGCCATGACTCAGTGCTTACTGAAAATAAACAATGCCAGATTCATTAGATGGGCATATCTGTAATTTAGTCCCCTGACAACATACACATGGACAAGGAATTAGTTCAAGGGAGCAGAGCCAAGAAAACTTCTATCCCACTCACTAAATACTGTACATATATACAGCAGGGATACGGTCATTTGGTCTACAGCATGATGGTCGACAAGCATTGGGTCAACACCGTTAGGTCGACATGGGTCAAAGCCGACAGGTCATTGGGTCGACACAAGCATTAGGTCGACAGTCAAAAGGTCAACATGGGGTTTTTCACTGTTTTTTGAGCCGACATGTGCCGACAGGCGGTATTTCATGCCCTACTATCCACTAGGGCATGGTGGGAGAATAAAATAGTGTGCCGAGCGCAGCGAGGCACCATGATCAAAGCATCGCTAGCGAATGTGAGGGGATGCAGTGCACTTGAAACTGTGTACATGTCGACATTCGGTTAAAAAAACAGTGAAAAACCCCATGTTGACCTTTTGACTGCCAACCTAGACACCTGTCATCCTAATGCTTGTGTCGACCGAATGACCTGTTGACCTTGTCCCATGTCGACCTTTCCCCAACATGCTGTAGACAAAATGATCCCAACCCATCCAGCATGACTAGGAAGGTATCTATGCAAAGCCCCAATAATGATTGGTCTATTACAAGTAGTTAAGTGTATTGCTTTGCTCTGCAAGTAACACTACTGTACATCCCTCTGCTGCTGTCCATGGTACTAAACGATGACGAGTAGATGGAATCATTGTGTGCAAGGTGGGGTGTCTCCTTGTGCCCCCCCGTGTTGATATTTGCTTCATGATATATCATTAGTTTGAGGAAATTGTAATAAAACAAAGCACAAAATCCTATCTTCTGTGTATATTAATGATGTGTGCAATCACATTCCCATGTGAGCTCGTTTAACCATCTCATTACTATACAGAGTGAAAATGTAGCCAAGGAGAATTGTATTAGATAGAATGATTTCAAGAACTAAAATGTTATCTATACTGATTTGTATTCTATTAAATAAAAATGTTTCTGAATGTGTGCATAATGTCTTTCTAATGCAATGCCGTTTCTATACAAAATGATTAGTGGTAAGGTATTCATTTCCAGTAACTTATTATTTATGGTGTACCACAGTTTTATTTTGTGGAACATCATTGAAAAAGTTTATCTGAAAGCAACATAAAGAGACTTTTGTTCCCTCTGCTGCTGAGATTAATGTTGGCTGTGAACATGACCAAAGGCTTTCTGAAGTTAAATGCTAATTATCTTACATACAGAACAGTTCTTTTGGGATCTAAACTATAGTTCCACATCTATTATGTTGACGTTCCATAGGTTGACTACTATGGATCAACATGCACTAGGTTTTTTATTTTATTTATGAGCTGTTTCATTCTTTACCATCCACCTGGACTACAATTTGGGATGGTAGAGTGTGCAGAGCACAGGGGTAGCAGAGCCAGGCACCTGGCATGAAGCAAGGCAATTGAAGTAAGCCATGCAAGGGGGCACATTAAACCAATTGGGGGTCCACATGCTCAAATGTCGACATTGACATAAAGGGCCTTATTTTAGTTCACTCTTTCTGACAAAATCCTTTCTTAGATGGACAAAACCATGTGCTCTGCAGGGGGGCAGATGTAACATGTGCAGAGAGAATTAGATTTGGGTGAGTTATTTTGTTTCTGTGCAGGGTAAATACTGGCTGCTTTATTTTTACACTGCAATATAGATGTCACTTTGAAGTAAAACCCCAACCAAATCTAATTCTCTCTGCACATGTTACATCTGCCCCACCTGCAGTGCAAATGGTTTTGTCCATCTAAAGCCCCATACACACGGGGGAGATATATTGCTCAGTTTCTCCTTTTCATCAGCGACCAGAGATGGTCGCTGATGAAAGGGAACTTCTGCCGGCAGTGCCGCAGAGGTAATCAGCTGGCAAGCTCCTGCGACCAGCAATTATAATAGCGCTGAAAACGGGAGCACGCACCTGGCAACTTATCGCCGGGGCACACTCCCATCACTGGCAATATGGTCACCAGCGACCATATTTCCAGCAATTTCAGCCCCTATCGCCCCCGTGTGTACACAGCATTAGAAGGATTTTGTCAGAAAGAGTGAACTAGAATAAGGCCCAAAGACAGCATGAAAACCTCATGTCGACCTGTTCATGTGTCTGGGTTTTTTCCATGTTGCAATTTTGGGATTGACCTAATTATTGTTGTCCCTATGATTCACACCCATTCTATTTTGCCATAACTTGTTATCCACTAACATAGTACCATAGTGTTTACTCTTTTGGTGAAATAATGAGGGATCTTAAGCCTAAGGGGTAAATTTACTATCATTCGTGTTGATTCAAGATTACATTCTCAGCTGTCAAATACACCTCAGTAATTTACAAAACATAACAGAGTTTGCTTCTTCGTGTAAAAGTTTAAGAGAGGGTTAAAAATCAAAACAATGTGGGGTTCCTCCTCCTAAGTATAACCAGCCTTGAGCTCTTTGTGCTGGGTCTAAAAATACAGGGCAAATTTTTAGGGTTCCCTTATATTTAAAGAACCAGCGATGAGCTCTTGGACAGGTTCTGGTTCCAAAAATATGGGTAAAAAAAGGATGTGGGGGTCCCCTGTATTTTTTTTAAAACAACACTGGGCTCCACTAGCCAGGAAGCTAATGCCACAGCTGGGGGACAGGTTTATACTGGTCCCTGTGGCTGTAGTGTTACCCTTCCAACTAGTCTGCCCTGGCCAGGGTTTCCTTGGGGAGTAAGGACTCCCCAATAAAGGCAAAATTCTATCCGGGCCACCAAAGAGCCAGGTCTGGAGCCTGGTGTTATGCCTGTCAACCCTAGGCTGTGGGTGGTGAGTTTATAGCATTAAAGTGTAAATAAAGAGTTCATATTTTGTTTTATCTATGGCAGGGGTTCTCAAACTATTTTGCTGTGGGACCCCATCAGGCAATAAAATTAATGACAGGACCCCAGCAAATTACTGCAGAAGGTCATCACATCACATGAGTAGTCAGCAGACAGCACATACATGGCGTCATTGTGGAGGCACAACATGATCGGAGGAGTCTAATATTACAGACAACTTAACAGACTTTTCAGACTCCTTGAATAACTGACTGAGATAAGAAAAGCCATCAGCCTGATGGTCAGCAACATGGAGTCGCGACCCCATGCTGAGAAGGTCGGGACCCACTTTGGGGTCAGGATCCACAGTTTGAGAACCGCTGATCTATGGAACTACAGGTTAGAGCAAGCCTCCCCAGCATGCTAGTACTAGAAAAACCACAAGTACCAGCATGAAAGAGCCAAATAGCACCTGCAGTTCCATCTGTAAAACAAACATTACAATAAAAACAGGACTTGGACACCATGACAGTAATGCTTTAATAAACACTCATGCACACTCCACTCACATACATACTGACACACGCTCACATACTTACCTAGGTCCCCCATAGTCCACCTGTCCTCTATTACAGTAGAATACATAAGGCACCTGTAAAAAAAAAAAACATGTAGTCATCCAGAGGTTAAGAAAAAATATTGCATGTCCTGAACTGAGTGAACTGAAGAGAATCCATGTGTATACATATATTCTATTCCCCAAATGGACGGTCTCCACGTCACTTCTGTCACTAGGGGGGTTATTCTAGTCAATTCTTTCTGACAAAATCCTTCTTAGATGGGCAAAACCATGTGCACTGCGGGTGGGGCAGATGTAACTTGTGCAGAGAGAATTAGATTTGGGTGGGATTTTTCTTCAAAGTGAGATCTATATTGCAGTGTAAAATCATGCAGTCAGTATTTTCCCTGCACAGAAACAAAATAACTCACCCAAATCTAATTCTCTCTGCACATGTTACATCTGCCCCCCTGCAGTGCACATGGTTTTGTCCATCTAAGAAGGATTTTGTCAGAAAGAATGAACTAGAATAAACCCCCAGGAGACATACCCACCAATCAAGGAGTGCCCCATAGTTGTGCTCTCCTGAATGGCTGAGTTCCGCTAACCGAATTAACCTTTGTGTTTTGTGTTAACATTTTTAACCCTTTCTTACACTTTTACCCAAAGAAGCACTGTATGGGGGTGATTCAGACCCCCTCGCAGATATGAGCATGCAAACCCCTGGAGCGAACACCTTCAGTGAGTTTCACACTCGCCGGGGTGATTGCTCCAGGATGGAAAGGCAGGGGGCAGACGCTCAGCGTTTCATGAGTGTGCCCAAATAAACAGTAGGCTTGCCCAAAGAGTCTAGACTGACTTATTGGCGAAGGAGAAAAAAAATCATTAGAGGGTGAGCGCCCTCGAGTGATTCCGCTCCCGTGCAGCACCATGCGTGTGGATGTGTATTCGGTAGTGAGCGAATTCTGTCACTCCCATGTAGTGTAAATCGAATAGAGAAATAGTTTTGGCAGGCAAGATCTGTACTATATAGCCAAATCAAATGCATTTTGAGTACCATTCCATTCAAACCCAAATCGATCCCAATCAAATCGGGATCGAATCGCAAGCAAATTTGCACCGTGTGTACCCACTATAATTTTTTACACATTTTTAATCTCCCCCACCGGGAGTGCAACATGGTTTTACCATAGTGCAGTTACTTTCTAATTATTATTTTATTCACACCTCAGAATCAGGCCCACAAATCACAAATTATATTTATTCTGCATGAGATTCTGTATGCATCATGTTCTTTATAAACTACAAAAGTTGGCATATAATTCTTTTATCGTTTAATTTATCTCTCCATTACAAAATTTAATTACAGAACTCTCAATTACAGAACTTAAACTCTCATGTTTTACTTTGTATGATAAGACTAGATTTAACAATAGAGACAGATGCAGAGTGGAATTGTATTCCATATGCCAACATCATGAATCACAACAGCCCACTGTGTGTGAGGGAGCTAATTACCTCGGAGAGCGCCGAACTGAAATCAACCACAAACAGCTTCCGTTTTTTCACCACAACAATGAATGTGCTTTAATATGCTGCATTAGCTTTCTGACTTTTCTATGCAATTCTCCTCACCATGAAATGATCAGAGGTTACAATATAAAATGTGAATTGTTATAACATGTGACCTAACCATTGGCAATGGATAAAAAAACAAACAGCATTGATATATCACCAGTCTATTCATTATACCCAGGCACCCTGCTTTGGACTGTTTCCTATTCCACAAGCAGTGGATGTTATAGTATGTAAAACATGATGCCAATAATTGTGGTCCCTTTTGTACCCATATAGGAAGATGCTTAGAGCCAAGAAACGCATTAGTAAGCTTGTGAGCAGGGCCCTCCTACCTCCATGTCGGTTTGTGTCTACCCAGTTTGTTTAATGACTGTTGTTTCCAATTGTAAAGTGCAACGGAATATGCTGCGCTATATAAGAAATTGTAAATAAATAAATTAGAAGATGATATGCAGCAGTTCTCATTACTGCTCTATGCTATTAGTTAGAAACAAGTTAAATGTACAGAGTATTAGTAATGCTCACAGAGAAATACAGAAATCGGAGACCCAGACGTCTAAACTCCGTGCCGTATTTAAAAATCATGTATATTTAAGTAATGAGATTTAACTCTCTACACTATAACTTGCCTGGACTAATTAGATCCTAAGGAGCAGTGCTAACACATAGGAATCGATTCATTCATACAGTACCTTGAGTGATATTAGCTGGTTGAAGCGTATCAGAACTGTTAGCTTCCAGGGAGAATCTATGTTAATATAACTAATTCATGTGATTGCAATCATTATCACTTCCCAAGACAATAGTTCTCTGGTGCAAATCCAAGACTTTTGAGCTATAAAATATTGATTTTCGGAATGCATGTTTGTGAAGGTTTGTAAGCTAAGATTAATTTAAGTTTTTATAAATTTTTGTATGATTTATGTGATTCAATTTGATATATTTTTATAACAATCATGTATATTACCTAGTTACAGCACTGTATGTAACATACAAGTTAAAAGCCTGTCAACATGACGGATTTTGCAATGTACTTTTACTTTGAGCTGTGACAGTTTTTGCTCACAACCTCTACTCCCCATCCCCAGTCCCTATATCCTACTACCTCCAGTCTCTGTCTTTACAGCTCCCTCTATATCCCTCTCTCCAGCAAGTTTAAACCGATCAGTGTCCCTGCATTTTTTTTTAGCACACAAAGGAGTAATTTGATCCATCGAGTGGCCTCTAGTGGCGGTACTTTACCTCATAGAGGTAAGGAGTAGTTAGAGATCTATATTTGAAAAAAAGTAATACATTTACTGAAACGTCAGGCTATAAAGCAGTTGTTGGTCTGCATTATTTATATGAGCATAAATCTGTTTGAGTGCCGCCCTGTTGTATCACCAGATACTTACCAGCATATATATCCTTTTTATTGTCATTATCCACCTCCTTTTTTTGTCGCTTTTTATATACCTGTATCCAAATAAATCTGATTTTTTTTTTTACATATATAAAAAACTCTGCGGATTTTGCTAGGAGAAGGATCTTATAGACATTGGAAAGAAGTCACATGTCTATATTAGGCAAATTTGGTACGTATTAATATCATATGATTTATTACTGTAGTGGTGATTTGTAGTAATGCACCATCAGCCCCTGGTTTTCTCGCACCAATCTTTCTCAGAAGTACCCATCCGATCCACCAAATCGGCCAACAGAGAATTGGGCTGCCGCCTCACAGACCAAAAGGAGTCACGTGGAAAAATGACAATTGATTGAACGATTATTTCAGGAATAAAGGTTCCCCTAAAGTTATATTTTCACAATTAGGTGAAATCACGCGCCCTTGACCTAGAGCTCGGTTTTCGTATACATACATATATATATATATATATATATATATATACAGCAGCCTCCCTGGAAAGGTTATACGGTCGTTAGGTCAACAGCCATTGTCTCCACCACTGCAGGTCAACATGAGCCAAGGTCGACACCTGGGAAGCTTGACATGGCATTAGGTTGACACAAGCATTAGGTGGAAATGGGCTAAGTCGTCAGTCAAAAGGTCGACATGCAAACTACATCAATGCACCTCTTTCAGGATCTTTGGACATTGCCTTTTGTACATTTCTACATGCATATATTGTAAAGAAGCAGCTCATTCTTACTAGTGGGGAATAAGCACAATCCTGAATTTGGTTGTTTAATTCCTTAAGAAAATTAAAATTACATTCATTCAAAACATTTTTTTCCCAGATATTCCATGTTATTCTTATTTGCAACTCTATCCACAAGATGCCCAGGATACACTGCTAAAGAAACCCAACAAACATTTTTATATGATATTGATTGGAGAAATACTCAAGGGGTCCAGTAGGGCTGAAAAGAACAGAAATTCAGGGCAAAGAGAAAAAAATGTGAAACTAACAATAATATAATGGCAAAAGCTAAAATAAGAATAGCAAAGCGATAAACTGGATTTAATCATTGCTCTGTGCAATTCAATTGTATATTCTTTCACCATATCTGAACATGTAATTATTATTATTTAGCATAGGTGGCGGTATGTAGTACAGGTCAACACAAATACAGTAAATTTGGGTTGGAGATGAACCAATAGTAAAAAAAATAAGCCTCCAACGATGTCTGTCTGTCTCTCCCAACCACCAAACTGACCTTCTATCAAGGCCCTATGTTCACACATAGCTATCTTATCTCCCCTCCCAGTAGACCGAGCTCCAATATGGGCCCTATGTACACATAGGGTTTTCTTTTCTTCAAAGGGTTTACTAATCTTTCCCTCTCCCTTTTCACCACATGTATCGACCACAGCTGCTCCTTAGGGCTGTAACTCACCTCTATACAAGGCCTTATAAGCAAAAAAAAGTTTCTTTACAGATGTTCCCAGGTCAAGATCACCAATTCAAGAGAGATCACCATCCGTCAAAAAATATAGGTTTTAATCCAACCGATAAAAAAGGGGATACAGCGTATCAAATATAAAAACAAACAATATAAAAATATTTAAAAAATGGCACCATAGGAAGCCAGGATCCCCCACCTCTATACCCAATCCGGATCAGGACAGAAGAGGTACCAGATGACACAGGTAAGGTTCTAAGCTGCCTTGAATGCCTCTCCACAGACCAACATGTTTCAGGCTCAGCAGCCCTTTTTCAAGGTGTGGAGAAAAACTTCAGAGGACAGGTATTTATACCTGTACCTATAGGTAAGCCCGGTTTGCGTTCCAGATCAGAGTGTTCAAAATATCGACATAATCCAATCTAATACATAATCAAATGTCTAACTAACAAATCCCTAATGTCTCCCTATCCCCATATATACATATCATAATAATACATGGACTGCATAATGTAATGACATATCAATTCACAATATTGTTCTAGGCCTATGTTTGCATATGTCCCTTTAATGTGCACAGGTGGTCTCATACTGTTCTGTGGCCAGATCAACCCGTCCGGAAGGGCATCATAGCGACATCCGCCTTTTGGTATACATCGCTTCCTGTCCCTGAAGCGCATAACCATATTAACTCCAAGTATACATCCGATAGAGAGGTCAGGAAGTGGAGCTCTTGTCGGCCATTTTGGGTGATTTTTCTCTATGGAAAACTGAATGTATCCCCCCCGTGTCCATTGAATTATATTCAATTTAATTATAAAGTCACAGACTGAAAATGAGGATGATACATTCATTAAAAACAATTGAATCCAATGGATTGAATGTTGGGTTTGAGATTAAATGTTTTCTCTAATATCATCAGTAAAATATTTTTTAGGACAATTGTTTTAGGATATTATGTTGTAAGGTACTGGCACTTTACGTTTGTGGAGCAATAATATATTATCTTCCCTATATAATTAAATTGAATGTAATTGAATAATAGATATTTACACTATAGTGAAACACTAGGATCACATGCTCCTTGTAAGATACAGAATAAATGTAAAAAAGTTAGAAATTGTATAAAGGCACTATGTTGCAGATATTATGCACTTTCCAATACCCTTTTGTGGCATATAGGGCCTTGTATAGAGGTGAGTTACAGCCCCAAGGGGCAGCTGTGGTCTATACATGTGAAAAGGGAGAGGGAAAGATTAGTAAACCCTTTGAGGAAAAGAAACCCTTATGTGTACATACTGTAGGGCCCATATTGGAGTTCAGTATCAAACTGAGAGCGGAGATAAAGAGTATTTCCTGGATGTTGGTGGAAATATAAATATTGCATACCGGCTAAAGATACCTATACGTGAACATAGGGACAGTTTGGTGATTGACAGACATCGTTGGAGGCTTTTTTTTTTATTATTGGTTCATCTCCAACCCAAATATAATTGATGATTTTATTTTTTGTTTTATAACACATTGTAAAGTATCATTGTGGTGGAAAGCTCCAGAGGCAATTCTCCATGTTTGTATAAAAGAATTGCATGTGGTGTGGTAGACCCAAGATATTTCTGTTTTTTTTATTGTTACAAATAGACTAAAGATTAAAATGGCGACGTATTAAAGTATTGAGAGTAAAGAAAGAGAGAACGTTTTAAAATATGCGTCTATGATATTGTGAAGGCTATCTGTATTGCTATCACTCAGTCCTAAATGTACATTATCACTCAGTCCTGAATGTCCTATTCTGCATACTGATGGCTTTAAAATTTGTGCAATGTAAAATAAATACTTTCTCAAACATTGTTTGGAATGCAAATGTAATCTGAATGACACCTGTAATACAGTGCCTAATAAATGATGGATCAGCAGATTTATCTAGGAAATTATACATCATTTTTTTCCACATATGTAATTTCATATGGTGTTAACTATTGTGTTAGCATCTGTTGTGATATTCAGGCAATGACCTACGCTGGACATTTCTCAGAAGTATGTCACCTTTAACAACATCAAGCATTTGTCAGGCTTACTAAGCATAGCTGTTACTGTCTTTCTCCATTCACATTCCACGCGGATGGCTCCAGCAAAGCTGCGCTGTGTCATATTTCTATATTGGATCACTAGCCGTGGTTTAGCACATTCAGTATTGCTGACAAATGCCTTGCCATCTGAGTCAGAGCCTCTGTTAGGGTCAGTAAGCTCCCCTTCCCTACTTACTGAGTGCTAAACACTAATGAATGCATTTGTTGTTGGAGCTGACTGGAGATGTAATAGGTCTCTGGCTTTATTTTACTTTCCTGCCTAGACATTTAGAAGAAACAAAAACATAGATTTGACCTCAAATAAATGAACAAAAGTTTCATGATTATAGTTGTGATTTATAGGTGTAATTTGATGATCGTATGAAAAAAAGATAAATAACAACAACAATCTTTTATGGAAGCAAAAGAAAGCCTTGCCACTCAGCACCCTGGCTATACTAGTTGGCAGTGGAAAGAGTACTTTTACTGCTTTGCCAGTCCGGGTCACACATGTATACTGAATTGTAGGCCCAGGTTTCCGACTGAGAAGATTAGAAAAAAAAGTCTATAAATAGTAAAAAAAATAGCTTAAAGAAAGGAATTAGAATTATTTATCAAATAATGCTTTATTTTATTACCGAATCATGCTTTCCTTCAGCACTAACCTCTATTGCCATGCTTAGATGGTGATTATGATCAGAGGTCAAATATTTTTTTTGCCTTAGACATTGTTATGGACTATTATAAAGTAAATTATGAAAGTACATTTTTTAAATTACTTTACTGCCTGAAATTAAACTTTCAATTACTGCGACTAACATGTTGAAAACTGCAGTTGTAGAATTAGCCGCCCCTAAAGAGATCCGTCAGATGCCTCTCCAACTCTGTTGTACATTTTGGGGAGCATGTACAAGTACCGGCAAATTCCAGTTTGCTATTAAGGAGTTCAATTATTCTGCTATAAAACATTTATGTATTGTAAGTGCATTGTGTTATTACATTTTTATTTGTTATATTTAAGGTCTATAACTACTGTTCGTTTTTGCTCTGGTGTCCACTCCACCGTTGTTGCGCGGCACATGGGAAAGATAAGGTGCCTACAAATGGTAAGATGTTTTCAAACGATATGGCCGTTTCTGACCAATGTAAATGACCAATCGTTTAAAACGTATCATGTGTGGGTTTGATTAGAGCTGGCCTTTGTGAAGCAGCCGGCGATGTGTCAGCGGGTCCCCGGCAGCTCTTCTCCCTCCCTCTGCCTGGCTGCTTGCTGCTGACTCCTCCTCCTTGCACCTGGAAGGAGAAGTACGGTGCTAGGGAGGAGGAGGTCTCTGGTCTGAGCAGCACAGCAGGTGGCTGCCCGGACATAGGTGAGGGGGGAGCGGTCACGATAAGAAGCCCATAGGCTTCTATGGGGTACCACTAGCTTTTGCTAGCGAAACCCCCCGTTGTGGTAACCCGGCATGTAGGTTTTTGTTCATATGAAAATGTGGTAAAAACCTGATATAATTTGAATAAATAAGGTTTATATAACTTTATCATGTACAGCTGTGTCAGAACACTTGAGCAGAACACTTTTAATGTTTATAGTCTTCATTGTGAAATACAGACACCATTGCTTTTAAATAAAGTGTTACCATGGCACCCTGTATTGTGTACAGGTGACAAGCGGCTTGCAATAGGATATGGATTTTGTTTCATATCACCAAAGCCATTTCATGTCAGTGACATGTTTATGATTCATTCATCATTTCTATAAATGGGATCTCTACAGCTACTGTTACTGTTATATTTCACAGTTTCACTTGACAGTGATTTGTATTCGGAGGAGATCATTTAAGTATATAGTAAGCAAGATGAAATATGACTTAGTAATTTTTATATGACATTTGCACTTGGTCTACAGGAATCTTATCACTGTTTGCTGCATGCATAGAACTCGGGCCAATAACAAATAGCCAATTCCTCTGCTAGTGTATATTTCCATCTGTGCTGCCTCCTGGATGCAGTGGCTATGGGCTGGCCTGAGATCTAGCACATTGCATCACCATCCCTCCCAATATTGGCTTTTGGTGATTCAGGACCTTCAGCGATGGAGGTGCGCCTGATCCAAAAAGGGTGCGGAGCCACAAGCGGGATGGGTGTGACCTCAAATGGAGAGCACGTGGCCTAGCATTGCAATACCATTTTTTCACTTTGGGGACATGCCCAGCACTTCCAGAGCAGATACGCAGCCCCCGGCTCACTTCCCTGCAGTTTGTTGGCACTCTGCTCAGCATGTGCATGTGCACAGCTTCTATTCAGGGAGACAGTGGGTCTAGGGACATGGTAGCTCATAGTGTGAAAAAAGGGGTGTGGATCACTAATTGCGGCAGTACCACAAAACCGCATCCCCTTTCACAGAGCCACAACGCTTTTTAGGAGCTTGCGCAGGAGCCCCATTCCCTCACTTTGAAAAGCTGAGAGGTTTGGTTTGTTGATAATCTCCCATTGTGTACAAACAAAAAATAGGCCCATAGTGTGTCAGGTGAGTCACAGTCTGCAGTCATTCAGGGGCAGCAATGGGGACAGTTTCATATAATTGGGATGCATCAGCCCAGTTTGCCAGGGTCTCTGTCTTCATAGGCAGCTTTATGGGCCCCAGGAGCATGAAAACAATTGCCATTCTAGGTAACCTGATAGATAATCAGATCACCAATGTTTGTACAGATGATCCTATGGGCATTTTTTTTTTTTGCTACAGACACGTCCTGCTGCCTTTGCATATTCTAGTGCAGTCACTGCGTCCAAAAACACACAGTGGCTGTGCAACACCGTCTACCTGAGCTATACAATCATGGACTGTGGTCTTTATTTGTGCAGTTTTACACATTGCTGGCTCTACCTGCACAGCAAGGTCTACAAAGCCAGGAGGCACTAGGCACTGTCCCCCTCTACCTTGTTGACTGCTGCTGTCAGTGCCAGATTAAGGTCCAAATTGGCCTGGAGCTGAAATATATGATGGCTGCTGTCACATGTGGTGTGACCAAGACACACACAGATATTACTTATGGTCTGTGACATGGTGTGTGGGTAGCACCATGGAGGACATATCTTCTGTCTACCTACAAACACCTAAGCCTGCCCCTTTTTACACCTTTTGGTACTCTTTACCTAGAACGGCGCCCGCGATCAGAATCGCGGGCGTCGGGGGTAAAAAATCGCGGGCATCGCGGGTAAATCGTGGGTACATCAAAATCGTGTACCCGCGATGACCGCGATTTTCCCATAGGGAACAATGTTAAAAAGCCTAATTGACCGCGATTTTAATGTAAAATGCCTCAATGCCCGCGATTTTCCCATAGGAATCAATGTTAAATGGGCTACAGAGCCCAAATAGACCCAATTAACCCTTAAATGTCACCCCAATTTTTTTACGCCACCCCACGATCCACGCCAACCCGAAGCGTGGCGAGCGCAGCGAGCCCGCGAGGGGCGGCGGTACGCATCCTCCGACCTTTTCATGCCCTACTATCCACGTCGGCGTGGAGTTGAGAATAGAATAGTGTGGCGAGCGCAGCGAGCCACCGAGCCCGAAGCGTGGCGAGCGCAGCGAGCCCCGCGAGGGGACGCGGATACCTTCACAGGTAAACGCGTCCCTTCGCGGGCTTCACAGGTGTCGGCGTCGCCACGGACACCTGTGAAGTCCGCGAGGGGACGCGTATAACTGTGAAGGTATCCGCGTCCCCTCGCGGGGCTCGCTGCGCTCGCCACGCTTCGGGCTCGGTGGCTCGCTGCGCTCGCCACACTATTCTATTCTCAACTCCACGCCGACGTGGATAGTAGGGCATGAAAAGGTCGGAGGACGCGTACCGCCGCCCCTCGCGGGCTCGCTGCGCTCGCCACGCTTCGGGTTGGCGTGGATCGTGGGGTGGCGTCAAAAAATTGGGGTGACATTTAAGGGTTAATTGAGCCTATTTGGGCTCTGTAGCCCATTTAACATTGATTCCTATGGTAAAATCGCGGGCATTGAGGCATTGAATGCAAAATCGCGGTCAATCTGGCTTTTTAACATTGTTCCCTATGGGAAAATCGCGGTGATCGCGGGCATCGCGTCGCGGCCGTTTATGTACTGCCCGCGATCCCGCGATCACCCCGATGGGCGCCGTTCTAGGTAAAGAGTACCCACCTTTTATTTTATTGACAAGAGGACCAGTGTAAGGCTGCTCGGCACCCTAGGCAAAATAAATTCGGCAGCCACTACCTGCATTGAGTACAGCAAGAATGTCTTCCTCATAGATGAGCTTAATTTTGTGATAGGCAGACTAAGTGTTGCCCCCCAGATCCCGACTCCCTCAGAAGCTGAATAATTGTAGAGCTGTTCCTCATTGACAGCAGTATAAAAATTAAAAAAACATGCTACCTCTAATTTTACTGAAGTTTTGTGTCATTTTTTGTGAAATCAGGTGCCGCGGTACCTGATTTCACCTCTGCATGGAGGGTGCACCTCTGCATGGAGGAGGTTACAGAGCGGAGAATAGTGATGGATTCGGTTAGGAGACAGTAATTAGCCAGATGTGTCGAAACAAATACTGTACAATTTTTTTGTGTTTTTTTATCTTTTACTTATATTACCCCCCACTATGTGGTGTAATATGAATTGAGGACTATCGGCGGGATGTAGTAACGTCCGTAGCCCCTCTCCGCTGCACATCGACAGCTACCGCGCATGATAATTGCATGGCCAAGCTGTTTTATTTGTGAGACCACACCCCTTTTTTGCAACATGCACTGTCCTTTATGGACTATGGGAAGGAGGGTGCAAAATTATAGTTTGTAGGGGGGCACCACGCCATCTATTATCCGATCACCAACTACTCTGCAGTAGTGATTATCGTCTCCCCCAATTGCCCCCCCCCCCCCCCCACCGCCTGCAAGACACTGTGGCCCTCGGGAGGGACATCAGTAAAATTTGAGCTGAAATGTAATATGGAATTGCCCAGCACAGTAAATTAAATGGAGGGCTTGTCCTGTAATTGTTTTGCAGCCAAAAGAAAATGAGTGTGTGCTCCAGAACAGAACAGTACTGCGCTGCCTGTTCCTTTGACTGTCTGATCACTGGCTGCCGAGAATCGTTGACTTATTTTTCTGTTAATAAATGAAGGTAATGATGTTAATTGCTAGATATCTAATTGCATATTTGAAATGAGCACTACTTTATTCTCAGGAAGGTAATCCAGCAATAATGTTTACCTAAATGGAAATGTCTTTTATATGACTCACAAAAATAATTGCTATTGTGCATGTTTCTCCTCCTGGAAGTGATTGTGCTTTTCTGTCCTCCTACAATATGACCTGGGAACTGAATTACTTAGTAGTTTTCATACTTCCAAATTTCATGCCAAACCATCTGCTCATTATTATGTATTATTCGCATCTGCCAATAGTCATGGTGATAGATATGTATCATCAGATTAAAAATATATGCAGTACAGCCGTAGGTGGAGCTTTTTTGATTAGCCTAGATTTCACTAAATGGTGACACTCCAGAAAGAATACAGGGGGTTATTTTGGTTCACTCTTTCTGACAAATTCCTTCTTAGATGGACAAAACCATGTGCACTGCAGGTGGGGCAGATGTAACATGTGCAGAGATAATTAGATTTGGATGGGGTTTTGCTTCAAAGTGAGATCTATTTTGAAGTGTAAAAATAAAGCAGTCAGTATTTTCCCTGCACAGAAACAAAAAAACTCACCCAAATCTAATTCTCTCTGCACATGTTACATCTGCCCCACCTGCAGTGCACATGGTTTTATCCATCTAACAACCCGTTTTTGTAAACGTGTCTTAAAACGGGTCAAAAGCCAGTTAAACCCGTTTCATATTGCATGTTGTAAACGGTATATTGCAGTTTCGATACCGTTTTTGCACATTTCAGATTCAACACGTTTCACCCATAGAAAGCCATACAATTTCATTTTAAATGGCCTTTTCCTGTTTGTGGGCGGGGATCATGCACACCCTTGTGTGGTTACTATTTGAAGCAAATACCGTTTCTGAGCTGTTCAGACTGCAGGGGAAACGGCTCAGAAACGTGTAGGATCCTGCTTTTAACACGTTTCAAAATACCAGTATTCTGTAACCGGTAAATTGACAATGGAGCTTTCACACTGCAGCTGTACCCGTTTTAAAACGGTAAAAAAAAAAGGCAATATACCGTGTTAAAGCTGCAATGTGAAAGGGTTTCAGAAGGAATTTGTCAGAAAGAGTGAACCAAAATAACCCCCACAGACCCAAACTATGGGCAAGATGTACTAAGCCTTGAAAAGTGATAAAATGGAGAGTGATAAACCACCAACCAATCAGCTCCTACCTGTCATTTTTCAAACACAGCCTGTGACATGGCAGGTAGGAGCTGATTGGCTGTTGGTTTATCCCTCTCCATTTTATCACTTTTCAAGCTTAGTACATCTGGCCCTTAGTGTTTTATTGTTGGAATATGTGTGCACTATTGGCAATGGTATGGCAGAATGATAGTACATACACACCAACGGATGCCCTAAAGTCAATGAACAGCTTAGTACTTAACCCGGCCTGTAACATGACGGCTAGGAGCTGATTGGCTGGTGGTTTATCACTCTCCATTTTATCACTTTTCAAGCTTAGTACATCTGGCCCCCCAGAGAAATGGGTTTATTCAACAAGACCTTTTCCATTAGGAACAACATGCTCTTCCTTTCCAGTGGCATAGAACAAGGTACTTGTGTATTATCACGGCGCCCCCGATTTCCATCGCAGGGCATTGTACAACCACAAAATCGCGTTGCATCGCATCGCATGCCATGCCATATGATCGCATGCGATACGATGAGACGCGATTATAGCCTATTTTTTATTGTACAGGCACCCAGACCCGATTTTACATTGTACACCCACCCTGATGGCTAATGACAATGTTAAATGCCCCCCATTGTTAACGCCACCCCACTATCAACGCCAACCCGAAGCGTGGCGAGCGCAGCGATCCCGCGAGGGGCGGCATTACGCGTCCTCTGACCTTTTCATACCCCCAATATCCACGTGTGGCGAGCGCAGCGAGCCACTGAGCCCGAAGCGTAGCGAGCCCTGCGAGGGGACGCGTAATACTTGTGAAGTAATGCGCGTCCGCTCGCCATGCTTCGGGCTCGCTGCGCTCGCCACACTATATAAAGTCAACTCCACACTGACGTGGATAGTGGGGATATTAAAAGGTCGAAGGACGCATACCGCCGCCCCTCGCTGGCTCGCTGCGCTCACCAGTATGTGGGCAATAGTATGAAGTGGGCAGGCATGAACAGGGCCCCTGCCTGGACTGCAGACATGTGGCAGCTGGTGTGGGGGATACCCTGACAACGAACAGAACCCCTGACAATGAACAGGTCCTCGGGGGAAAGGGGTGTCCTTCAGAATTTTTTTGAGCATGGGGGTACAAATTTTGTAGTTACACCACTGTACTGCCATTTAAATAAATAAGAATAATAATTAATTGCAATTAGAAGATACTTGAATTTTCAGTGAGGAATTGCTGTTAGTTTTATCGAATTTGGCTTCAATACGCCCAGCTGTTGACAAATAAACTAAACCATGTGTGTAATTTCTATATTTATGCAACTGAAACCAGTGAAGCTGAATCTAAAGACACAGCCCCCAGACTTCAGAATACAAAGAAAATGGGGACGACACACCCATATTTTTTGCAATGCTCCCGATCGCCACCCCCGAACTACCCCTCAAAAGTCCACTGTATGTAAGTAATGCTCAGGCTTGGGGCACATTGCATGCAAGCTTGCAGAATGAGGTTTGTACATGTGCATATCTCTCACCATCATTGAACATTTCTGCTTATACCTGTGTCTGCAGGAAGTCAAAAATAGAAACAGCGATTACAACTACAGTTTCAAAAGGAAGATAGAAATAGTGATGTCTCATATTGGAGGATAAAAGACTATTTCTCAGAATAGAGTTTGGGCTGCAATAAAAATATCATATAATAACAGAATGTAAACTTCACACGCTGTCAACAGGAACAGATTTTTTTCATCCTTAGCTACGTGCCAGTTTTTTGCTGTAAGTACAATGTGTTTTTACTATGTACAATGTTTTTTTCTAGTGAAGCATAATACGTAATGGAAGAAGCTATGAACAGAAAAACAAATACTATAGAACTTAATATTCAATAAATGTTTCCAAAATTCTTGCAGGTTGAATAGAGATCCGAGGTCCTACCCCTCACTGACACAGGTCTGGCGCTTTCACATTAAACCCAGGGCGACCCAGGTTTAACCCTTCTTATAACTCGGGTCGAATTGCTGGGTTGGTTGACCTGGGTTATAAGCTTTGGTGCTTTCACTCCACACCATACTTGCCTACCCTCCCGGAATGGCCGGGAGGGTCCTGCAATTCGGGTCCCCCTCCTGGCTCCCCGGGAAGGTGGGCAAGTCTCCCGCATTATGCCGCAGTCCCACGCTCCCCCTTCCCCGCGGTATAAAACTCTTAATTTTGCGGGTCCGCGGGGAGGGGGCGAGGCTAAAATGACGCGAATTGCATCATTTTGGGGCATTTTAGCCCCTCCCCCATCCACGGACCCGCAAATGAATGCGTCTGTCTGTCATGGGGGCAGCTCTTGGTGGTGTCAGTCTTGCCCCGCCCCCAAAACGAAGCCACTTCCCGCCCTCCTTTCACTCCTCTTTGGGCTTCTCCTGAAGAGGAGAATTATAAAGTCGGCATTTATGCCCCACACCTTAACCTGGGTCAATACATCACCAACCTGGCAATTAACCAGGTCCAATGTGCAGTTAGAAAGGGGTAGGGTTGCAAGGCTGAGGGGATCTCAAGGCTGTGGGAACAGCACTGTTGGTGGCACGTGTCTCTGGCTTTTAGTATGCCTGTACCATCAACCTGCAGCCTGGCAAGGCGCTTGCTTAAAACATGCTTAAAACATGTGCAATGCTCATGAGAAGGTTTTACCATGTCCGTTTCAGTGGAGTGATGTGAGCAAGGAGAGGATGGAGTTGTCACAGAGGTAGCTGGTGAGACAAGCCGCTAAAGTTATTTGTGTTTAAACAGTGAAAGAATAGATAGAATGCAATGGTAAGTAACATAGAAGCAGGCAGTGGGGGAGAGGGAGCAGAGGAGGCAAAAGGGGAAGGTGTCAGGTGGAGGCCAGAGAGTGTGGGAGAAGCAGCACAGGATGGGGAAACCTGAGGAAGGGAATAGGAGGTGGTGCAAAAGAGGAGAGATGGAAGAGATTTTGAGGTAGGGGTTTTGAAGAGAAGGAGGCAAAGTAAGTGGCAGTGAGTGAGGATGGGGTGAGGACAAGAAGATTGGGTACTTATGTAGTATCTGGGCTGCCGATTTTTTGATTGTATGCCTTAAGTTAAGGCATACAATCAGATGCGATGCGATGCGATATCGCATCGCATCGCATCGCATCGCATCCGATATCGGATGCGATGACCCGATTTTTCCATAGGAATCAATGTTAAAATGATTCCTATGGAAAAATGGGTCCTTTTCATACCCCTACTATCCAAGTGGGCATGGAGTTGGATATAAACCTGTGGCGAGCGTAGCGAGCCACCGAGCCCGAAGCGTGGCGAGCGAAGCGAGCCCCGCGAGGGGACGGTATTCGTCCCCTCGCGGGGCTCGCTTCGCTCGCCACGCTTCGGGCTCGGTGGCTCGCTACGCTCGCCACAGGTTTATATCCAACTCCATGCCCACTTGGATAGTAGGGGTATGAAAAGGACCCATTTTTCCCATTGAATTCCATGTTAAAATGGACTCAGTCCATTTTAACATTGATTCCTATGGAAAAATCGGGTCATCGCATCGCATCGCATCGAATCGCATGGTCGCATGCGATGCGATGCGATCTCCCGATCCGACCCGATTTAGAAATCGGCAGCCCAGATACTACATAAGTACCGAAGATTGTTAAAGGCATCAAGGAAGTGGGGATAATTGGGGGAGAGGAGATGGGCAATTGGGAAAATAATTGCTTAGTAAGGGATATGGCGGAGCTGTAGGAAGAAAGGATGAACTTAAATACAAGGACATCTGCAATCATTTTTGAAGGAACCTGTTTGAACCACCAGCTCTTACCCACAGTAACTTTTCTGCACATGCATGAAAACACAAATGTTACTATATCATTATTACACAGCAAGTGTTATGCAACGCTGTGCATAAGGCAAATACTGAATCATTATGTACCAGTGGAGGCAGACATACCAATGGCCATCAAGAGAAAAAGAGAATATAGCGCTGCTATATTCTCTATTTCTCTTGTTTATCTTTCCTGTAGGGATTGACTACCCCTACTCCATAGCAGCTGATCATAGGGAACCAGTTCATATCACAGGCACCTGAATTTATTCTTTATTGAATAAAAAGAATTGGTACTTGTGTATTATCACGGCTCCTGGCCATGCTACATTTTCAACGTAGGCTAAGCTACTGTTAATGGTGATTAAAATATAACCAGAGTGACAATAAGTGAAAAGCGTTGATTACGTAATAAGTCCGCAACCAACGTACCCTTTATACCTAGCTACGTGCGAACAAAACGTAGCGCAGCGTAGCGTACCTTTTAATTGTATGTTATACACTTAAGAACCAATACCTTGATAAGAGATCCCTTCGCAGGACTTTGTCTCTAATTCTGCGAATATACTTTAAAGGACAGAGTCCGCAATATACCTTATCGCTATTATGCGAATAACCAGACACGACCACTGAATAGAAGTAAGGAGGTTAGAACTCCATATAAAAAGGTTGTATTAAAGTCCCTAATGGACAAAAGGGGGTTACAGAAATAAGAATAAACAGGTATAACAAGTGATACAATCTACTAACAATGAATACTAACAAACTCTGCTAAGGGGAAAGAATACAATAATACAAGACACAATCAGCCAACAATACTTTAAGAATAAATACCGTGAAATGCAACCGTTTACCGTGGTCATCTAGTATGCGAAGCGCAGTCCGGTCAGAGCTCACTATCGTTCAGGAATGAGCGATAGTCCGGTAGGAAGGTCCAGGGAAAGTAGATGTGCCGAAGAGAGCGAGCCTGCTCCGGGTCGCCTATCTTATAGGGTCAGAAGGGGGAGGTCAAAGGCCATTCTCATTGGTCAGAGATCATGTGTCCGGTCCACTGTGATTGGAGGTTAGACGCTGTACCTGGTCTGACCAGGTGCAGGGGAGTGAACTTTAAGAGTCCTTTGTTTGGTGGTTTCGGCGTCAGCAAGGATAAGAACCGGTTTGAGCTAGTTTCCTTTGTTAACTACTTACAACAGAAACTGTCTCTGGAATATGGATTATGTCCATATCTATCGGGCAATGTACATTGCGACATATTCGCAATGACCGGAATACTTCGCATAATGAACTGAGCGGAACGGTACTAAACACGATATAGACAGGTGTGTGCAGGGCTAACTAAGCTATGTGTGGCGTTCTAAACCTTTTAACTATATTTCATTTCGTGTAAGTGTGTTATTATGAATTTATGTGTGATAGTATGTCTACTCTTCTGGTCCACATTGTCACACATACTCGGGTATGGAAACTTTATTTGCGCAACTCTGCGAACCAAAATGGCGGCCATACTATCACAAAATGGCGTGTGTGTACCTAGACTTCCACAGTCCACCCTTTAACAGTAAATATAAAACTGTTACAATACAAAAACATTTCACACGACAATACAGAAATTCATAATCCTAACAAAGAAATTGGGATCCATGAAATAAACATATAAGGGGAGTAAACCATCTGCTCTCGGCCGATCCAGGATCATGGATAAACGATGGGCCGCATTTATCGAACAATCTACTCAGGGTCACGAAGGATAATGTACAATTTAGGGATAAAAATAAAAACAGGGGTGGTTACAACATATACACGTTCACAAATATGGCATCCTTTGGTAGGTATTGTTTGTGACAACAGACCCTTGAACTCTTTGTTGTCTCTCTTTTTGGTATGCTTTTAAGTATGATGGTATTAAAACATCCGATCCTGGGTAAGGTGTCAAGTTTATAGATTCTACTTTAACCTAAGCTGGGACGGGTAACACACTCTCAGAACTCTGTATCGTCCGTCCAATGCCTGGCAGCAGGGCGGCAGCGGTATCCTTGCTTTTGAGGATAAGAACGGATAGTGGGGGGGAGACAAGAATAGGACCCACAACAATAGAGAAAACTGAGAAAGGAAAAATTTTGTTAGTGATCCTTTCAACCTGTTACCAGTGGGGTGTGTCACAGTCCCTTTTTGTAGCTTGTACAGGTTGCTTGACCTTAGCTGCTCTCCAGTCCTCCCGAAATGGTGCCTCTTAGCGATTTCTTTCTTTCGCCCTCGAGTGTAGGGACCTTCCGGTTTTCAGTTCTTTCGGCAGTAGGACGAACGTACCCGAATCTCTCTCTGCGACTTTGTTATTGAGGTAGTGCTGGTCAACAAGATCTGGGGTGGTCCTTTCCAAAGGTCTATCAAGCAACCTGTATATGGCAAAGCAGGGGAAACAACAACAACATCTCCTGGTTCATGGTTATGACAGTTCACAACAGGTGTCAACAAAGTCCTTTTGCTGCAGTTTTCCAGGTGTGGATACATCACTTGCATTTGTGGTCTAGGATCTCCTTGTGGGATTACCATAACCTGTGGCTGCCCGCCAAGCAATGTTTCGATGGGGACCAATGAGGTGGAGTTCTGAGAGTGATTTTACTACTACAAAAAGAGATTATGGGGTGTACCATCAGTCCCTGAAGGTTAACACATGACTTAAACCTTTTATATATATTTGCATACTCAAGGGTGTTTCTGGGCTGCCATATCTATACACACAAACGTCAACATATATATATATATATATAAAAATAAATAAATAACTTAAATGCTTCTAGAGTGGACTGTACAAAGCCAATTTTGTATTACCTGCAGAGGATCCTGCTGGAGGAGGGATGTGGAGATGGCTCTGTGGGAACAGCCGTTGCAGTTTGTTTCCCCCAGACAAGTAAGGCATGATTCTGTCGTCTTACCTGTCTGTGGGCACACCAGTAATTTTGGACTAATTTTTTTTCACATACCTTCCCTGTCAAGACAAGTCAGGCCATGGGCTATCTCTGTCCTGACAGTTTGGCATGTTCTTAGAGTCACTGGTTTACCTTGTCCATCTTTCTATTCCTGTCCACATCCCTTCGGCTTCCAGACTGCTTCTCCTGCAGGGGACACAAATCTTGTATTACTATGTGAATATACTGACATTTATAGGGGGAACACAAACATTATCCGCAGAGCGCATGGCTCACCCAGCTGCCTTGCCAGCATGTTCATCATCAAGTGACACTGAATCCTCATTGAAGATGTGGTTTTTACACTTGATAACAGCCACTCTGTCCGGCAGCTGTGTGACTGTCAAGAATCTTTTAAACTTACAACGCTTGCGCCACTGGAGTGCCAGCTACTGAAACAAAACATCTGAGGCGCCATAGGGCCTAAGATCTTTTGTATTACCCCAACAAACATACTTGGAGTCGGCATGAATATTGGCTGTTTTTCTCTCAGTTCGCAGTACTATTAATGAGACTGCTGCTGCTGAGTGAGACGTCCAATGGGTTCAGCCTCTACTATGCCTTTTCCATCTATTACGGTATAGCCAGTGTACAATTTTTCCCTCTCGGTGTTGTGGAAAGAACGGAAAAAAAAAAAATGAATTACCTCTTCCAATGGGTTGTTACCACCCTTTGGGGGCATGCTGCAAAAGGTCTGATTCAAACATGTCATGCAATCATATTCGTCTCGGCTCCCACTAAATTCCACCATTCCAGCAACCTCAGCACCAATCCACCCTTTGTGCCTTTGGCGGGCACACCTGGTAAGAGTGTTGCTGGGTTTACAATATTACCCATTTTACTGGTAACATCAATGCAAGTTCCCATTTAGTGAATTTGGCTGATGAATATTTTTCACATGTTTAGGCAGAATTTTAGGAGTGTCTAGACTATATGAGGAGCATAAACAGTTAAAACACACCCCAACACCACATTCTCAGTTTTGTATACTGGTAGTGCTATGGCAACTACACTGTGTATACAAGTATGAAGTGCTTAAGTAATAGGGTTTAATTGTACACTGCAGTACGACATTGGTCAGGCTGGCATCGCCAGGTTTCTTACGTCACTATATCTGTCGCCCCCTCAGCAGGTCTAATATTCTAAATCACATGATCTCTTGTGTCAGTTTTACCCATGGCAAAAAGCTGTAATCAGGCCTGTTTGTGAAGACATGGGTATTGTGATTGCACCTATTTATATGTAAATGCGTTTTACAACCCTTTTCATTCTTTGTAGAAGGGGAATGCTTTGTGCATTACTTGGACTGCTTTTCACAAGATGGTGGCTGTGGTTGCCCTGGGTAACATTAGGAGTGATGCTTAAAGTTATTGAGACTTTGTTTAAGATTTACTGAAAAATATCTCTATTGTGACTACTCGCTTTGCAAGGTACCGCATATTCATAATGGTATTTCTCTGCTGGGAGTGCGACAGATTCTTCGAACTATTTATCTATGATTTGTGGGTTTCTGGAACAGAAGGGTAGGGGAAGGAGAAAAAATGGAAAAAGAGAGAGAGAAAAACTCAAAAAGGGTAGAAAATATTAATGACAGTAATGTGTACATTTATTTTCAACAGAAACATTTTTCTTTTATTTTGATGACGCCAGGATTTAGCACTATGGGGGAATTGGCTCTCAACTATTTGGTTCTTACCCTTGTCAACTCCTGTTCTGATTCGTAAGCCCTCCCTTTCTTTCTGTTTCCCAGTGTGGTTGTGACTATGGGCTGTGTCTAGGGGTATTTAGCTAAAAGTTCTCTTTTTGGGAACCTTGTTATTTTACTGGGTATTTTCCCAGCTCAACCTCAGGTTTCGAATGGTGAGGCTGTACTTTGGGGCGCTATACTTTCTGTTTTTAACAGGGTTTCTATTGAAGCTATGGTTGCCATTGATCCTGTGTCCTTCCCATCTTTAGTTCAAAGGGAACTCGGTATTTGTGCTGTAGTTTTTAGCTACCTTAGATGGATTTGACTCTATAACAGTGGAATACAACATTAGCCTCTGAGGACTGTCCAGCATATCTTGCACTTCTTGTGTAAGATTTCTAGGAGTGTCCAGAAATACCCCATCAGGGGTGCAATAGATGACACATCCCATTTTACATAGTAAATCTCTACCCAGGAGGTTAGTCGGGCCGCTGCAGCCAACAGAAAAGAGTGTTTGGTATGCAGAGGCCCGCTTATAACATCTGCTGGTTTCGTCAGTGGGTAATGTTGTATTTTTCCTGTTACCCGCTTGCTGCTACTAATTGCTTGACACAACCTAGACCAGGAGGGAATGTTGTTAACGGGTTAGGTACAAAAAAAACTTTATATTTAAACTATTCCACTTACCCATATCTGAGGCTCCTCCCTCAGATATTGTCTTATGTTACCTGGATGTGGGGTGTATGTGTGTCCTACTCCCTGTTTGCATATATGTGTCATGCTTAGGGCGGCGTTGGCTACTAGGTGGGGCTATGGCTATGTGTTGAGACCTACCTGTCTTCTCCCATTGTGTCTCTCAGTTACTTACATATGCGTTATGTTTTCTATGGTTATTTACCCTGCAATGTCTGGCTATGTGTCCATTGTTTCCACATTTGAAACATACTATTTGGTTTTGTCTTTCTGTCATAAATCGTTTGTCCAGATCAACAGCAGATTTCTTTAAAGTGTGTATTGACATCTGTCTGCAGTTGGGGTGAATGGTTTCTATGTTGGTTCTCAGATTTTTTCTAAGACCTTGTATCAGCACAGAGACAATCCCTCCCTTAAGATGTATGTTGTCCCCGTGGCCGGGGATACCAGAGTGTTTTGGCAACATCTGTAAAGCACGGTTGAAATATCCGCTGGTGGACTCACCATCTTTCTGTGTGATGGTGAACCCTAAGGTATTTTCAACTGTCCCTGGGAAATATACACCCAATTGTATATTTATTAGGCGTATATTTTCCTGGTTGCCCTGTTCAGTTAAGATCTTATCGCCCTCCACACCACTGTCTCGAATGAACTTCTGGACATCTATATGTGAAGGGAGGCAAGCTCTCAACATGTATCGCCAATCCTTATTGGTGGGCTCATCTGAATTTCCTCGCTCCCTTACAAATTTCTGACACTTTGCCAGATCTTTGCTGGGATCAGGGAAATTTTTGATGATTGAATGACGTTCCAATCGTGTCCATGTATTGTGCATGTCACTATCCTTTACAGGCATTACCTCATCCCCGCCTCCCCGTCCACAAGGAGGTTCCACTGTGTGCAGAGGGTGGATCTGTATTCCCCCTGCACCATTGGACAACATCCCAGGAGCAACTATCTCTGTGCTGTGTTGTGTGTACTTACCTGTGTCTAATACTATGCTGTTGACATCAGCCGTCTCCTCCTCCTGTGCTAGGACCCCAGCAGTGGGTTGCACCTTTTTCTCAAGCATGTTAAGGGCATGGGAGACGGCCAGTGCCAACAGCTACTCGTTCTCCTCTCGGGTTTCCTTATAAGGGGGTAAGACAGGGTACAAGTTAGTAACGGATACATTATTACTTATGTCTTTCTTATGAGTCATTAACCCCTTCGGCACATATGGGGGTGGGGGAGTTGATTCTATTGCGGCAACGGTTGCATTTTTATTGTGGCTGATTGTGTCCGGCTTTGCCAGATCTTTGATTCCCCATTGTTCCTGTCCTTCCTTCTGCCACAATTTAAGAATATCTATATGCTTCACTCTCTCCTTACGACTGGAGAGTAGGCATATTTCATCTTTTACTGCTGATAAGATTTCTGGATCGAAGCTACCAACACTGGGAAATTCTAACTTGCTGCCTTGTGTCATTTTTCTCCATTTATTTTGGTAAACAACTGCGAGTTCACCGTGCTTACAGCACATAATAAAAGCAGCCGATCCTTTTGGCCGGCTTGCTTCCTCCCTAACATGCACGTTATCACAGCGTGACCCGTTATTACCCATAGTTACAGGAATAAACGTTCACAGCTTAATAGATATCGGTGGGTTATTACTTATCTGAGAGCTCCCCAAACACTCACTTCTACAGCTTCCTAGAACATCCCACAGTCAAGCAGGTGCGAAGGATACGAGGTATGATACTCAATCATCAAGTCTTTCAACTAGCAGCGAACTTCTAGCCAACTTGCTTGATGCGGCACAATTTTTCCAGGGTATAACAAACTTGTTTTCCTATACCCCCAAAAATTGGATTTCTAAAGTAGCTAATCGGAAACAAGTACGTTCCGATGTATCTTCTTGTACCCTCCTAGCGGAATCAATTCCACTGAAGGGGCAGTTCCTATGGGCACGTCGTCACGTGAACCCGGTCCTAACTGGACTGTCCTACACTGGACTACACTGCGCTGAGTCGTGCCGTCACACACCCGTTCGCCTCAGTTATGTTTCACACTGGGCGCTGGTTACACCTTGGTCTTATGCATATATTTGAAATATTTCTGTACAGAAAATCTTCCCAAGTTGGTAGCTTTTCACTGGATACTTATGCAGGTATAAATCCCTTATAACACTCTATAGGAATCTATTAAAATAATGCTTGAGTTGCTTGTTTTAAAAAAAATGAACAAAAAGAAAAAAAAATTATTTTCTTTTATTAATCACCGCCTCATTCGCAGTATATTGCTATACTGTTTAAATAAAGCTAGTGGTTAAATACTGTTCACCTTTGAGTTCCTATGTGTGCTGCATGTGCAGTACCAATGAACAGCCACGTGTGTACATGCACTGTTCACAGGCCGCCGATGAATCGGCCACCCACGTGTTCTATAGTGTATTTGCAAGGTTGCACTCGGGTTTCGCTATACGCAGTAATTGCGCCTAAATGTGGAATAAATCCCTTAACTCCGTCCGAAAGTTACGTATCAAGATGCGAAATAAATCCCGCACTTAATCCGTAAATCTCGTACAAAGATGCGAAAATTTCCCGATATGGGCACGTGCGCGCGCACCTTGCGTAATACACAATAGACGCTTTACGTTACTGCAAAAGGCCCAGGACTTGTCGCCACGTGGCTGAGTCCCTGGTTTTGCAGTAACTAACAAAATGTTATAGCTTTGCACAGAGGGGATCCTCTATGTACTATAATAAACACAGACTCCACGTGTGCGAACCTTATCGCACGTGGTACATATACTATAATAAACAAGCAGCCCAAGACACTATACCCCGTTAAACTACTTGTGGCAGGCAGAAGTACAGTTTACTAAACACTTAGGTATGATATGCTTTAAAACACGTGGCTTTCACTTATTGTACTCCGGGTTCAGCGCTAGCACTTCCCGAACCCCGCACCGCCGCGGACTCGGCCTATCCAGCAATGGAAACAAATAAATACTTCCACCCTTTTGCTGGTATAGGTCGGGTCGCACGCCTGGTACTGAGTTCTGGAATGTGGAGCGGACGGACGATGCCCCCAATTGTTAATGGTGATTAAAATATAACCAGAGTGACAATAAGTGAAAAGCATTGATTACGTAATAAGTCCGCAACCAACGTACCCTTTATACCTAGCTACGTGCGAACAAAACGTAGCGCAGCGTAGCGTACCTTTTAATTGTATGTTATACACTTAAGAACCAATACCTTGATAAGAGATCCCTTCGCAGGACTTTGTCTCTAATTCTGCGAATATACTTTAAAGGACAGAGTCCGCAATATACCTTATCGCTATTATGCGAATAACCAGACACGACCACTGAATAGAAGTAAGGAGGTTAGAACTCCATATAAAAAGGTTGTATTAAAGTCCCTAATGGACAAAAGGGGGTTACAGAAATAAGAATAAACAGGTATAACAAGTGATACAATCTACTAACAATGAATACTAACAAACTCTGCTAAGGGGAAAGAATACAATAATACAAGACACAATCAGCCAACAATACTTTAAGAATAAATACCGTGAAATGCAACCGTTTACCGTGGTCATCTAGTATGCGAAGCGCAGTCCGGTCAGAGCTCACTATCGTTCAGGAATGAGCGATAGTCCGGTAGGAAGGTCCAGGGAAAGTAGATGTGCCGAAGAGAGCGAGCCTGCTCCGGGTCGCCTATCTTATAGGGTCAGAAGGGGGAGGTCAAAGGCCATTCTCATTGGTCAGAGATCATGTGTCCGGTCCACTGTGATTGGAGGTTAGACGCTGTACCTGGTCTGACCAGGTGCAGGGGAGTGAACTTTAAGAGTCCTTTGTTTGGTGGTTTCGGCGTCAGCAAGGATAAGAACCGGTTTGAGCTAGTTTCCTTTGTTAACTACTTACAACAGAAACTGTCTCTGGAATATGGATTATGTCCATATCTATCGGGCAATGTACATTGCGACATATTCGCAATGACCGGAATACTTCGCATAATGAACTGAGCGGAACGGTACTAAACACGATATAGACAGGTGTGTGCAGGGCTAACTAAGCTATGTGTGGCGTTCTAAACCTTTTAACTATATTTCATTTCGTGTAAGTGTGTTATTATGAATTTATGTGTGATAGTATGTCTACTCTTCTGGTCCACATTGTCACACATACTCGGGTATGGAAACTTTATTTGCGCAACTCTGCGAACCAAAATGGCGGCCATACTATCACAAAATGGCGTGTGTGTACCTAGACTTCCACACTACATTGTCAGCATAGCCGGTGCCGTGATAATACAGGAGGCATCACTGGGAGCAGGGTGGTGTGGTTTATACTTACCCTCCTCCGGGTGGCGATCCCCGATGACTCCCCAGTGGCAGCGACGGTTACTCCCCGGAGGCAGTGACGGTCACTCCCGGCGGCAGCGTGCAGTCCCCCTGCTCCGGAAGACGCTGTACGTAATTTAGCGTAGTGCCACCGGTGACGCATCACGTGGTTTTCCTGCTCCCCCAGCAGCACAATGCTAATTGCGTATAGCATCCTCGGCAAGTGCCGAAGCAGGGGGACTGAATGTGACTGCCGGGGAGTCACCGTGGTGATCGACGCGGTGGCCAGGCTGGAGGAGAGTAAGTATAGACCAGCCATTTTACCGCCACTATCAACATCATACCCCCACTATCCACGTCATACCCCCACTATCCACGTCATACCCCCAGTATCCACGTTACTATTCTATTCTCAACTCCACGCCAACGTGGATAGTGGGGGTATGAAAAGGTCGTAGGACGCGTACCGCCGCCCCTCGCGGGCTCGCTGCGCTCGCCACGCTTCGGGTTCACGTTGATCGTAGGGTGGCGTTAACAATTGTGGGGGCCATTTCACATATCAGGGTGGGTATTTGGCCTCTGTGGGCCATTTAACATTGTTTCCTATGGAAAAATCGTGTCAATTGAGGCATTGAACAGTAAAATCGGGTCAATTGAGAAATTTAACATTGTTCCCTATGGGAAATCGCGGGCATCGCGTCGGTCGCGTCGCACCCGATTTTTTAGTGCATTCAATGCCCGCGATGACCACGATGGGCTCCGTGCTAGGTAAAGAGTACCAAATTATCACACTTTAGCATTGTAACAGAGGTACGCAAGAGATGCCTAGGGTTGCTAAATCATGCCTTTAATAAGGGATACATATGAAATACAAGCATGCTGTGGCTGGCTCTCTCAGCTACAAAACTAATTCATATGTGTCCCTTATTATATGATGTCTGGCAACCCAACAGTTGATCTATGAAATACCAGCGCTCAGCAATCCTTCCCTTGTGGCTCCCCAACCAGCTGCTGCTTATCTGACTTAGGACCTTATTCTGGTTGACTCGCAAGGCTTCGAACAAACGCTGGCAAATTCCCAGTGTAGCATAAACATCTATTTGCAGCTTGCATGCGGGGAAGAAATGATTCAATGGTCGCCAACCATCAAAGGATTTCTACAGCCCTCACAGACCTAAGACACCTCTATGGTGTCTTAGGAATGCGGGCACCATGTGCGGGATGCGGGCGGGCAGATGACATCCGCTGACGTCAGCTGCCCGCCCCCCGCACCCACGTCATCACTGAATTACCATGAGAATTTCCAGCATTTTCATATGAATGCCCATGAAATGCTGGGCATTCTCATGGGCGCAGCCTGTCGCGGCCCCATGCCTGCACTGGTAGGTGCAAACGGGACGGCAAACAGTCACCTGAACATGCGCACATCGCCGGCTACCGCAGACATAATAATCGCATATGCACTAACATATGCAATAATTATGGCAAAGGACAGATCTTGTGTTAAGAGTTGACCTTTGCGATCTGGCCGGCGATGTGCAGCGGGTCCAGGCGGCTCACCCCACCCTCTTTTACCTGGCCGGATGCTGCTGCTGCCGTGGGGGGCTGGCTCTCCTCTCTGCACCTGGAAGAGGATTTACAGTGCAGGGAGGTGGAGGTCACTGGTCCGGGCAGTAAAGTGCTGTGCTGCCCGGACACAGGTAAGGGGGGTCAGCGGGGTCTGTGCGGGGCGACAGGGGTCTGTTTAGGGCAGCGGTGGGTCATGGTAGAAGCCCATAGGCAGAAGCAGCAGATGCCCCCCATCACGGTAACCCGGCAGGGGGTCTTTAGTGCATCCCACAATGCAGCAAAAACCACGATAACAGGTTTTTACTGCATTTACCATTCAGAGAATACCGCCCGCTGTCCGAATAGTCAGATGGGGCTCTGTGGGTAGACTCTGGCAATGAGTCTGCCTGGGGGCTCTTATAATTGAAATTTCAGCCTAAATTCCATAAATTTATTGAATTTAGTAAATATAATAATAATAATAATAATAATAATAATAATAATAATAATGAGGCTGCTCTTGATTGGCCACTCAATATTCAATAGGCAAGCTAGCAAAATGTAATTCACATGTGTCAGGAAGTACTGAGTGAATAGTCCATGTCGTACACTCTGGGGTTTTATTTATTAATTCTATTTTAAAGAAATACTTCAAAATCCAGTGTTTCCCAGCTCCATTATTCTAGGAAACCCTACAGTGTATGTTTTCCATTCTCCATGCTGGAACACAGGTGTATCAATTACTAGATGGCACATGTTTGTTAAAATATGGACAGGTGGTCCTAATTATTTCACTTGTGATTTTGTGTGAATACTTGAAAACTGGACCTGTAAAGCCCCATACACATGGGGGAGATATATTGCTCAGTTTCTCCTTTTCATCAGCAACCAGAGATGGTCGCTGATGAAAAGGAACCTCAGCCGGCGGTGCCGCAAAGGTAATCAGCTGGTCGCAGGAGCAAGCTCCTGCGACCAGCGATTAGAACAGGGCTGAAAACGGGAGCGCGCACCCGGCGGTTTATCGCCGGGGCACACTCCCATCACTGGCATATTTCCAGCGATTTCAGCCCCTATCACCCCCCGTGTGTACACAACTTTAGGGTTGTCTGAGCACTGGAGTTGGGAAAAAGGGCTAATTTTAAATGCAGTAACAGTATCTATGGTATATTTTGAGCCATAAACAAATGAGGAACTGCTAAACAAGCATCTTTGTATTTAAAACTGGAAAATTAAGTACTTATCATGTGTAAACGAGTGTTATGATATCCGGGTGTCCTCGCCAACCCTAACTCCGTTGTCATCGAATGGGATTGGTGGCTGCGTGCTAGTGCTAGGCTTCGCCTATAATAGCCGCGTTCGACAGAGCCCGTTAGTCAGGCTCCGCCCCCGATGCCACCAGGTCTTGAGGGTTGACAACGCTGCCACCAATGTCAAGGATAAACAAGGGGATGACTAACTACCCCAAGAAGGCGAGGTCACCCTTGCTCAGTAGCAAACAGGGTAGACGTAACAATACGTAAAGATGTAACACAAAACTATACCAAACAGGTGTAACAATACACAGAGGTGTTTCATCAAAATCAAGATATGAGTAAGGGCAGTCTGGGGGTAGACCCCACTTATCTGTGCTCCGAGGAGACAACGGCAGCGGGAACCAGGGTAAGGACAACAGGACAACGCACGGACACCAGGAGGACAAGAGACAGAACGGAGGACACGGCTGGGAATCAACGACAGGACGCAGGACGACTGGGCACAGGAACCAGGAGCAGTGGATAGGTGGGAACCAGGAACACTTGAGACCCTGAGGTGCAAAAGCTATAACCGGCGCCTGTCCTGGGCAGACGCCGGCTCTTTATTCAAAATCCCCGCTGACGCTGACGTGCGCCGCACTGCCGGGCGCATGACCTCAGCGCGCCGGCACGCCGACGGAGACGCTCGGGGACGTTGCCCGGCAACGCCCCGATGCCTGCTGACGATGCCGTGGGGACGGAAGCCAGGGGCGTTGCTGCGCGACGCCGCTAACGTCTCCCCCGGCACTCGTCTACACTGTCTGTCCCGGCGGGTCCGGGACAGAAGTGTAACAGTACCCCCCCCTTGAGGAGGGGTCACCGAACCCTTAGAACCCGGTTTCCAGGGAAATTTTCTAAAAAACTCCGCTCTTAGCCTGGGCGCATGCAAAAACTTTTCTGGGACCCAAGATCTTTCCTCATCTCCAAACCCTTTCCAGTGGACAAGAAACTTGAGCTGACCCCTGACTACCTTGGAATCCAAGATATGTTCCACCACATACTCCTTATGCCCTCGAACCAAGACAGGTCTTTGAGTACGTGTAGAGCTGGATGGAAGGGTTCCGATGACAGGTTTGAGCAGGGAACAATGAAAGACATTATTGATGCGCAGAGATCTGGGAAGCTGAAGTCTGAATGCCACAGGGTTGATTTGTCCGATAATCGGAAATGGACCGATAAACCTGGGACCCAACTTGGGACATTGCTGTCGAAGTCTAATATGGCGTGTGGATAACCATACTCTCTGACCTACTTTAAAGAGACACGGTCTTCTGTGCCTATCAAAGAAAATCTTAGACCGGGCTGAGGATTGTCTAAGGGCTATGTGTACATTCTTCCAGGCTTTCCTAAAAAACGAGACTGTGGACGAGGATCTTGACGGATCAACCGGGGGCATGAATGAACTACATTTGGGGTGCAAACCTGAGTTGCAGAAAAAAGGAGAGCTCTTGATAGCTGAATGATAAGAGTTATTGTATGCGAACTCTGCTAATGGAATAAGCTCAGCCCAATTGTCCTGGCACTTTGAAACGAAACAGCGGAGGTATTGTTCCAAAGCCTGGTTGACCCTCTCGGTCTGTCCATTCGACTGCGGGTGGTAGCCAGAGGAGAGACTGACCTGAATCCCTAAGGCTGCACAAAACTGTCTCCAAAACCTGGCCACGAACTGGGAACCTCTATCCGAGACAATATCGACCGGGAGTCCGTGAAGCCTAAAGATATTGGTGATGAATAAATTCGCTAGGATTTTAGCAGTAGGGAGCCCATATAATGGAGTAAAGTGAGCCATTTTGGAAAATCTATCCACAGTAACCCAGATGGTGGTGAACTTGCTAGACGGAGGCAGGTCAACTATAAAGTCCATAGAAATATGGGACCATGGTTTTTTTGGAATGGACAAGGGAAACAGCGGCCCAATAGGAGACTGTCGAGACGATTTGTGTCGCGCACAGACCAGACATGAGGCCACAAATCTGTCGACATCTTGCCTCATAGAGGGCCACCAAACAGTCCTGGCTAACTGTTCAAAAGTTTTGGCAATACCTGGATGCCCGGAGCTTTTTGCCGAGTGAAAGTCCCTGAGAACCGCCTCCCGTAATTTCTGGGGAATAAATAAACGGTCCTGTGGGGTCTGTTGAGGAGCCGACGCTTGGGCAGCAATAACTAAGGTGGCTAAATCTTGGGTCAGGCCCGCCATGATTACTGAGCAAGGGACGATGGGAGATGCATTCACCTCAGACCCCTGGAAAGTCTGAAAACTGCGGGAGAGGGCATCCGCCTTCACGTTCTTAGATCCCGGCCTAAAGGTGATAATAAACCGGAATCTGGTGAAGAATAGTGCCCACCGAGCCTGTCGTGGGTTGAGGCGTTTGGCGGACTCAATATAAGAGAGATTCTTGTGATCGGTGATCACGGTGATGGTATGCTGAGCTCCCTCAAGCCAGTGACGCCACTCCTCAAACGCCCATTTGATGGCCAATAACTCACGATTGCCTACATCATAATTTCTCTCGGCTGGAGAGAATTTGCGGGAGAAGTAAGCACAGGGATGAATCTTTAGATCCAGTGGCCCCTTCTGAGACAGGACTGCTCCAGCACCCACATCAGAGGCGTCGACTTCGATTAAAAAGGGTAGCCTGGGATCTGGGTGGTGCAGAATTGGGGCTGAGCAAAACGCCTCCTTTAATTTTTTGAAAGAATCCATCGCCCGTTGAGACCATTGTCCTGGGTCAGCCCCTTTCCGAGTCAAGTCCACTATGGGTGCCACGATGTCCGAAAAGGAGCGGATAAATTTGCGATAGTAGTTAGAAAAACCAAGAAATCGCTGAATGGCCTTGAGCGTGGTTGGGCGAGCCCAGGATTGAATGGCCTGAACTTTAGATGGATCCATGGAAAAACCTTGAGGGGAAATAATGTACCCTAAAAAAGTCACTTGTGACACTTCGAATTCACATTTTTCCAACTTGGCATAAAGATGATTCTCCCGTAGCTTCTGCAGCACCAGGCGGACGTGCTGCCGATGTTCAGGAAGAGATTTGGAAAAAATGAGAATGTCGTCCAAGTAAACTACGGCAAAACACCCTAAAAACGGTCGAAGGACTTCATTGATAAAGTCTTGGAAGACTGCCGGGGCGTTAGCTAGACCAAAAGGCATCACAAGATACTCAAAATGCCCCGAGTGGGTATTAAACGCGGTCTTCCACTCATCACCACTTTTAATTCTGATTAAGTTGTAGGCCCCCCTGAGGTCTATTTTGGAAAAAATCACTGCCTCCCGGATCTGGTCAAATAATACGGAGATGAGGGGTAATGGGTAGGAATTTTTTACCGTAATTTTGTTAAGGGCTCTGTAATCAATACAGGGCCGTAAAGACCCATCTTTCTTCTCAACAAAGAAAAACCCCGCCCCCACCGGTGACTTTGAGGGCCGAATGAACCCCTTTTCAAGGCTTTCTTTAATGTAGAGGTCCACGGCTTGGGACTCAGGTGCGGATAACGCATATAAACGACCCTTGGGAAGTCTGGCATTAGACACTAAATCAATGGCACAATCAAAGGGGCGATGAGGAGGCAAGGTGTCGGCTTCCTTTTTAGAAAAAACATCTGAAAAATCACGGTACTGAGGAGGGAGAGCTTGAAGATCAGGGTGCATCACACGGAGAGGGAGAGTGAGACAAACATCCGAACAGGACCCTCCCCACCGAGTGATCTCACCAGTTTCCCAATTAAATTCAGGGTTGTGTTTTTTCAACCAGGGCAGCCCCAGGACTATAGGAGTGAGAGGACAGTGAAAAATAAGAAAGGTGATATCTTCGGAGTGAAGAGCCCCCACCGACAGACGAAGGGAGGGAGTCCTAAAAGATATACCGCCGTTAGACAGTGGACGGCCATCCAACCCACAAACAGAAACGTGATTGGCCAAGGGTATGGGCATAAGGCCCATTTGTTGCACAAGGCCTTCATCTATAAAGTTACCGGCCGCCCCACAATCCACAAAGGAAGATCCGTTCCAAGAACGGTCGGTAACAGAGACTGATACTTGAATTAATACAGAATCTGAGGGAGAAAAGCTCGACAGGCCCAAGTGAACCCCCCAAGTATCACTTAGGCCCTGTCTTTTCCCGCCTTCAGCGGACAAGCAACAGCAAGATGACCGGGACCCCCACAATACAAACAGAGGCCTTTGAGACGTCGGCGGTTTTTTTCGGAGGAAGATAGTCGAGTGGCCCCCAACTGCATAGGCTCGTCTCCGGGTAGCTCGGTAGACTCGTCTACAGATGAGGAAGGCAACACTCCAGACCGTCTCTCTCTTTGCCGCTCCCGAAACCTCCTATCCACCTTAATGGCTAACTGCATGATCCCATCAATGTCTTTGGGAGTGGGGTACTGTACTAATGCATCCTTAAGGGATTCGGATAAACCAATCCGAAACTGGCTACGAAGCGCTGGGTCGTTCCAGCCAGAATCAATAGCCCAACGTCTGAACTTAGTACAGTATGCCTCAGCTGTGTCCTGCCCTTGACGCAGGGCCCTAAGATTTGACTCGGCCGAGGCTGCCCGGTCCGGGTCATCATATAATAACCCCATTGCTGAGAAGAATGCATCCACTGAAGAGAGAGCCTCAGCACCATCTGGAAGGCCGAAGGCCCAAGACTGAGGATCTCCCTGCAGGAGTGATATAACCATTCCAACCCGTTGAGCCTCAGAACCAGAAGATCCTGGGCGCAATTTGAAATAAAGCCTGCATGACTGTTTAAAATTAAAAAACAAAGACCGGTCACCTGAAAAACGGTCAGGGAGATTTAACCTGGGCTCCAGACTCCCACCGGAGGAGGAGCTAGACTGAGACCGTTGCTCGTGTGAGTTTACCCGTAGGGTGAGCTCTTGCAATTTCTGCGTCAGCGTGTGCATCTGTCCTGCAAGAGAGTGGGCAGCAGCCTGCTGTGACGGATCCATGATTAGGTTTCCCCACGACTACCGAACCTCTGAGCTGTAGGGGCAACAACAGTCCCAGAGTATAGTCTGGCCGGTTATAATGTTATGATATCCGGGTGTCCTCGCCAACCCTAACTCCGTTGTCATCGAATGGGATTGGTGGCTGCGTGCTAGTGCTAGGCTTCGCCTATAATAGCCGCGTTCGACAGAGCCCGTTAGTCAGGCTCCGCCCCCGATGCCACCAGGTCTTGAGGGTTGACAACGCTGCCTACCAATGTCAAGGATAAACAAGGGGATGACTAACTACCCCAAGAAGGCGAGGTCACCCTTGCTCAGTAGCAAACAGGGTAGACGTAACAATACGTAAAGATGTAACACAAAACTATACCAAACAGGTGTAACAATACACAGAGGTGTTTCATCAAAATCAAGATATGAGTAAGGGCAGTCTGGGGGTAGACCCCACTTATCTGTGCTCCGAGGAGACAACGGCAGCGGGAACCAGGGTAAGGACAACAGGACAACACACGGACACCAGGAGGACAAGAGACAGAACGGAGGACACGGCTGGGAATCAACGACAGGACGCAGGACGACTGGGCACAGGAACCAGGAGCAGTGGATAGGTGGGAACCAGGAACACTTGAGACCCTGAGGTGCAAAAGCTATAACCGGCGCCTGTCCTGGGCAGACGCCGGCTCTTTATTCAAAATCCCCGCTGACGTGCGCCGCACTGCCGGGCGCATGACCTCAGCGCGCCGGCACGCCGACGGAGACGCTCGGGGACGTTGCCCGGCAACGCCCCGATGCCTGCTGACGATGCCGTGGGGACGGAAGCCAGGGGCGTTGCTGCGCGACGCCGCTAACGTCTCCCCCGGCACTCGTCTACACTGTCTGTCCCGGCGGGTCCGGGACAGAAGTGTAACAACGAGGCACTTACTGTATAATGTAAATTTATGTTTTGGAGTTGTTTGCAGTATTGTAACTCTGGCATTATATTTGGCAAAAAACTGTGTTATCAATTATGTGCTCAGTGTTCAAAGTAGGGAAGTATACAGTGGTATGGCATACCGCCACTTTGAGGAGTACTACTACTGCTACTACTACTGCTGTTTTCTAGATTTTGGTGTGTATGAGGACAAGTTAAAATGTCACTTTAGCACACCCACTTTCCAGCCACCTGAAACCGGGGGTTCGCTTGTCAGGAGTCCTCAAGAACTCTAAGAGGACAGAGCCACTGTGGACAGAGGGAGGTGGTATGATGGGAGGAGAAGGTAGCTGGAAATGATACCATGGCACTGTGACAGTGGAAGGTGAGTTTGACCACCAGGAACGAAGTAGAGCTGTCAGGTGAAATATGCCATACTTCACACTTCCGCCACTGAAGCAGTGCAGAGGCTGTGTGGTGGAAGCCAAGTCCTATAAGACCGTCCCTGCACTTTTGCTGCTGCAGATGTGTGAAGTGTTGCAACTGGATTTCACATGATCGATCCCCGCTCCTGTGCACCTCCTATCTCAAATTTGGGGGAAGCAACCTGCCCCTTTTTATTCCGACACCCCTGCTCCTGACAACATAGGAAATTTCAGGATCATAATTTGAGATTTAGAGTTTTAAGTATATTGGTCTGTGTGCTAAAATGCATCTAGGACTAGGCCAATGATGTGTTGTTGAATCATAATGAAACATGTATTGTGGCAAATTACTAAAATGTGATTCCTTTCATCATTGTTTCTCCTTTATGACTGATTGCATTAACTGAATGAACAGCAAAATGGTGCTAAATGTATTCAAGAGGATTATTACCGCTTTTGTTTTGCTTTCTCAAGATAGTGCGATCTAAAATAAATTTGGAATAATTTGATATTTTGTTTGAAAAGAGGACAAACTGAGATCAGTCTCTATACTTGATCAATGCTTTAAGATTACAGAAACAATTTCCTGAGACCAGACTGATCCTCTAATCTATCTTTGAAAGCTTGAGCTGTGCAGTCAGAATTTCACAAGCTGATTACAAATTACAAAAGAGGACATGCAATTAACAGGAATTAATAGGAAAGCCACACATCAAGCTACTGATTAATTACATTGAAAGGAAGTTAATATTTTATGCGAACTTTGTGTCTGATATTAGATTTGAATCATCTCTGTTTCTCATTTGCTATTTATTGATTTATCTTCTGGAACACGATTCACATAATATACAGTGCATGATTTTGCCCATTTTTTTTTACCTAGGAGCATTCCAGCATACACTGCTCACTGCTGTGCATATTTCAAAGAGTAGCATACTGTAGCTAATTGGTTCTCAACCTCGGTCCTTAAGGACCCCCAACAGTTCATGTTTTTCTGGTCTCCACACAGAATCACAGGTGAAATTAGCTCCAACTGTGATCTTTTAAAATGTGTTGGTGAATAACGACTGAACCGGGTTGAGAACCACTGTTGTAGCTCACCGCTACCGCTATTTGCCTCCCGACAGAACGCTGGGGTAGATTTATTAAGCTCGGTAAAGTGATAAAGGCCCTTATTCTGATTGGTGCGGATATTCCCGCTTGCGTACGGGCCGCCGATGTTTATCGTCTGCGCATGTGCAGAGGTCACTCTGCGCATGTGCAGGCGATTTCGCCGCATGGTTTCTTTATACGCCGCACAGGGGGCGTAGAGGGGCGTGAGGGGCTACTTATCCTCATTACCCTATGCATACGCCCCGCGTTTCATGGGCGTTCCCATGCAAACGCGGGGCGTATGCATGGTAATGAGGCCGTGACGCGTGGGTACGGGGCGGGCATCTGACATCGCCGGATGTCAGCTGCCCGCCCCCATACAAGATTTCACACGGACAAGTGTCCGTGTGGTCTTGTGTTGCGGGACCTGGTGGAGCGTGCGGCCCTGCATTCGATGTTCGGCGACCATCGAATGCAGGGGCTGCTCCCACCATGGAGGAGGCGTATCCCCGTCCACATTCATGCGGACCGCCACATATCCGCATACGGACGGAGGTGGCGATCCGTATGGAAGGCGGGGATTCGCCAACACGGACATCGCCGCATATTTCTGATCGGGCCGCACAGATCAGAATAAGGGCCAAAGTGTCACCGGCCAATCAGCTCTTACCTGTCATTTTTCAAACCAAGCCTGTAACTTTACAGTTAGGAGCTGATTGGCTGGTGATAAAAACCAGACACTTTATCGCTTCACCAAGCTTAATAAATCTACCCCTCTGTACCTGTATAGTTAGCATGGGGAAAGCTCCATGCTACCTTTCCCGCTGTCTGCTGGCTATGCTGCATGGAGGTAGCAGGAATGTGCTATATGCTACACCAAGCCACTCAGCGCCAACAATATAAGAGGTAGAGGGTGTCTACTAAATAGTTAGGAAAGAGGGGGGAAGTGTGAAGTGTATGTTTTGGTAACAGAAAACCTAGCTCCACCCGAGTCTGTCCCTATCCTCCGCTGTGCCCCAACACCTTCCTCCATGCTCACCACCACTCTGTATAGTAAAATATGCACTTCGAGATGGCGTGAAAACAAAAGAGGACAAAGTGTAAAATCACAAAAATGGATAAAAAAACTCCAGTTAAAGTAAAGGTAGCATATTTTTTTTATTTTATTGTACTGGCATCGGGCATCGGGATCTGGAGGGTCGATACTGAGTCTGCCTATCACAAAACTATTGATATCTATGAGGAAGCCATCCTTGCTGTGCTCAATGCAGGTGGCTGCTGTGGAAATTCTATGCCTTGGATGCAGAGTATCCTTACACCAGCCATGTTGTCAATAAAATAACAGGTGATAAAAAGGGGCAGGCTTAGGTGTTTGTTGTTAGACACGGGTGACCGATGTTTAAGGTCTGCGTGAATGCGCATATTGGCGCGCCCATAGAAACGCTGGGCACATGACATCAGTGCTTGCCCCCATTTCGCACAAGAAAAACGGCCAGGATAAAAGTAAATCCAGGCTTACTTTTATCTGCGAAGAGAGGAGAAATCATTCAATAGTGAGTAACCATCAAATTATTTCTCCTCTGTGCAGACACATGCAAGCGGATGTTTAAGTGTACACAGGGATTCGGACGGCGGGGCGTTCGACAGGGTGATGTTTACTTTCTTGCTAGGCAGCGAATTTATGCAGCCTAGCTAGAAGGTCTGAATTTGGCCCACAGTATGGTGTAATGTGAATAAGGAGCAATGGGTCAGGGGCAGTACTAGCAACAGTGCTAGATGGCACCAAACAAAACGTCTCTGAAGGCATCAAATTAGCTAGGGGCTTTTTTTTAATTGTCCACACAGGTTTTGCTGAACTGCTGGATTGCAATTTATTCACCAAATGTCGGGATGGTATAGACAGCATTAAGGCCCTTATTCTGATCGGTGCGGCCGGATCCGATTATGCGGCCAGGACCGCGCGTGCGAAACCCCGCCTTCCATACGGATCGCCAACTCCGTCCGTACGCGGTAAGAAGCTGGCCGAACGGACCGCACGTGTATTTTTCACGGAATACGCCTCCTCCATCTCAGGGAACCTCCCCCATCATTCGATGGTCGCAGACCATCGAATGCAGGACCGAGTGCTCCACCAGCTCCCGCAACCTCAGACCACACGGACATTTTTCTGGACGGGCAGCTGACATCCGGCAATGTCATATGTCCGCCCCCTACACGTGCGTCACGGCCGCATTACCATACGTACGCCCAGCGTTTGCATGGGAACGCCCATGAAACGCGAGGGCGTATGCATATGGTAATGAGCCCAAATAGCACTTCACGCCCCTCTCCACCCCCTGTTCGGAGTGTTCACATTTCATGCGGGATTTGGCTGTACGCCCCGCCGCACATGCGCAAAGACGCCTCTGCACATGCGCAGACACAAAACATCGGCGGCACGAACGCACGCGGATATTACCGCACCAACCAGAATAAGGGCCTAAGTGTAGTTCCAGCAATCACGTATATAATTGTTCAAAGTGTACCAAAACCCTGTGTTGGTTGCTCCTCTAATTATTCACACCCATGTGATGCACCTGTGTAGTTGTGCTGTGTGTGTTCAGATATGTAGAGGGGAGGGGGAGGGGAGATGCAATGTTGCAGTGACTGAGGAGCTGGGTTTTTAGTGACTCCTCCATTCCAGGCTACAGCGCTCTGGGAAAAAGCCCTTTCAGCTCGCCTCTGGACCTGCCCCATATTTACACCCCAGACTGGACTGGGGTGCTAATTAGAGTCTCATAGAATTTGTTACTATATAAGAGCAGTGTGGGGTCCCTGCCCACAAGCTATTAGTTAAGAGTTTCCCAAACTACGCCATAACTGTCCAATTTTAAGGATACCCATGCCTGAGTACAGTTAAATTAATTAATACCTTAATGAGTACAATTAGTACCTGACCCTCTCCATGAGGGAGAAAATGCTCCGTTCCTGGACTTCCCTGGTAATGTATGATTACCATCACCTGTGGTGAGCTAGGTAATTGATAAGAAAGGTGTTTCACCACAGGTCCACTGTTTCCTCACTCCTTAGTATACTTTTCTTGATCTACGATCCGAGACCTTCCTCCACTTTGGCGCCAACTTCCCAATGATGACTTTGAGTAGGTGATGTTGCACAGTGAAAACAAAGCCATTGCTTCTTGCTTTGGGACTCTGATGCTCCCAACGTGCAGGAGCAACATTTATAATGTTTCATACTATCTGAACTTCGTTGCATGTTCTTTTTATCTAAGAATATTTATTTCCTTTTTTTATATACCGTATATACTCGAGTATAAGGCGACCCGAATATAAGCCGAGGCACCTAATTTTACAACAAAAAAATGGGAAAACTTATTGAATCAAGTGGGACCCTCACTCGAGTATAAGCCGAGGGGGGCTTTTTCAGCATAAAAAATGTTCTGAAAAAGTAGGCTTATACTCGAGTATATATGGCAGTTGTGATTACAGTGCCTGATTAACCGATATGCTGATAGGGTGCAGGACAACCGGGAAGTGGGGGGGTACATTGTGCCTCATCGGAAGGGAGCTCAAGCAATCTACTGCCACTGAACAGAGCCTCCTGAGACCCTGAAAACAAGGACTGCCTGTGACTGTTTTTACTGCTGGTCTGTTAATGTGGGATACCATCTACACGGAATTGTTCCTTATCTGGCTACCGGGAGAACTTATGCCCCTTGGAGGGCGATATGCTTTTTAATTCATCCAAATTTTTAGTTTATGGAATAAATTGTTCCTGTGTTTTATCCAAATGGTGTTGCACTAATTCTGTCCATTTCAAGTCCCTTTAGGAATAGAGGCACAAACAAGGTTCTTAAAGACAACAACCTTTTGTGATATGCTGATAATCTCTGCACCCATGTGCAGAGCTAAACACAAGCAATTATGAATTGCTGAACAATCAGGGTCAGGGCCGGTGTAAGGCTTCTCAGCACCCTAGGCAAAAGTTCAACCTACTGCCCAACGCCCAATTCCCCCCCCCCCCCCCCACCCATTACTGCCACCAATAACCATTTTCCAACCCCGGCTTAAGGCATACTTGCCAAACGTTGGGAATGACAGGGAGGCTCCCAAAAATTGAGAGATTCTCCAGCCCCCCAGGGAGGTGGGCAAGTCCCCTGATTTCCCTGGAGGCCACCAGAACCCTCCGATTTGTCACTCACAACAGAGTACAAGGAATAGGGGGCAGCAAAGTAGGGAAGTATGCCTCAAGAGAAAGGTCTTAGAAGTTCCACAGCAACCATTTGCTTTAATTACAACAAGGATCATCACAGACAGCCTTGATTTTTTGTTAGGCAGACTTGGTGGCGCCCCCTTAGATCCTGGCGCCCTAGGCAGCTGCGTAGAGCTGCCTAGTGGTAGAGCCGGCCCTGACAACAATATTTGTACTAGGTTGTGTTTTCTTTTTCAGTACCTTAAAGATTTATCCAGATTATCTCAGTGTACGTGAAATTCACCAGGGTGCACCTTTTTTTCTGTTGTGTACACGGTTCTAAAGCTTAATTGGTGAAGGCTTTATTGTGTTATCTAGGCTGAATATCACTGATTGCGCTGTAGATACCACATTTTTTGCTTTACAATTGGGAGATAATAAAGTATCAACCAATCAGGGTCTGCCACAGTCTGTAAAATGACAGACTCTGACTTGGCTCTCTCTCTCTCACTACTTTATCTCTCTCCATGGCTTGATACATTTCCCACTAAATCGTTGTGCTTGTGATGTAACGCTGCTGTGATGTTTAAGGAAGATGGAGCACAGTGTACATATAGGGGGTGATTCTGGTTGACCTGCAAAGCAGCGAACCCCCCCCCCCCCTTGCACGCCGATTTCCCTGCATGCATGCAAATTTAAATGCCACCCACTGCCTGCAGGAATGCCCGCACTCCCTTTGCACGCCGATTTCTCTGCACGCATGCAAATGGATGTTTAGCATCACTTCGCAGCCTTGCATGTGTGGGCGAAATAATGTGATGGTCGCCAACCATCGAATGATTTCTACAATGCTCACAGATCTAAGAAGCCTCTTTGGTGTCTTAGATTTGCGTCATCCCAAGTGGGCAGGCGGCTGACAACCACTGACGTCAGATGCCCACCCCCAGCACTCGCGTCCATGGGTGCAACCCCTCGCCACCGCACTACATTGCCTGATGACTGACCAGCAGTCGGAATTCCTGCTTCACTGCTAGGTGCGAACAGGCTGACGGATAAGCAATTTGCCATGCCTGCTTTCACAAAGCGGCTGAACACGCACATACGTGTGTATGTGCATGCACAGTCCCAAACGAACTCACAGGGTTCACGTATTGATTAGAATCAGGCCCATAGCTTCACAAACCTGCTCTGCTAGTGCTGATACAGTAGGTTCTGATCCATCAGGCAGTGGAATCCTCATGAATATGCCTGACTCCCCAGTGTCTGATGATGGTTAATACCGATATTGGCATACAGATAACAGGGAATTACATGCTGTAGCTTAGTCAAACAAACTACGATAAACCATCAGGTTTAAGGTCAGAGAGATTTAATGAGATTCAGCGGCTTCTGACATGCCTGTAATCACACTGCCTTTTATCTTAGGGAATATTGAATATTTCCTGCAGGTCAATTCTATTGACAACCCACTCATTCAATTTAATCTTATTATGCTGCTATTCCCACAGGAACCTTGACTTAGTTATCAAAGTAAAGCAGATACATTTGCGATTAAAAAACATGTTGTTTACAAGCGGCATTTACAGTGTACAGTTGTTGCCACGCTCATCATTGCAGCGATCCGCATGCTTGTTTTGTGCGTCAAATTCGCTCCCCTGGTGTGGAATAGTCACCCTGTAATATCAATGCTTTTCTATGAGTCTCAGGTTTGGGCCACTCGCCATGGGAGTCACACGTGGCGACTGACCCGGCAACGAGGAGCGTGGCAACATCTGTACACCACAGTTCTTGCTTTCTATACAAAACATTTTGAGGCAGTAAAACGGAGTATGGGTCATAGGGTAGACTCAATGAAGGTTGACATAAAGTGGGTCGACCACTGAAGGTCGACCGGGCTTAGGGTGATACCTTAAATAGTCAACATGGTGAAGGTTGACAGGGTTTAAAGGTCAACACATGCATTAGGTTGACAATGGGAAGGTCAACGGTGAACCCTTGCTCAGGCTAAAAGCTTTTCATTGAGTCCTGAGGAGTTTTCTATCTACTTCTGTAACTGGGCTACGGTCCCCATGGGTCCAACTCAACTATGGCTTGCATGGCAGCCACGTCGTCCTCGGTGATGGTAGACACGGGTCAGCCGCAGCACTCCTCAAGGTAAATATTATAGGGTGTGTATTTCTAGATGTGTGGGAGAATTCAATGGCAATCGATCACAAGGCAAAACCAACTTGATATTACACCTGCAGCTCCTATGCTTAGAAAAGTTCAGTGACCACACAAATAAAATGAGAAATCTGATACTGAGAAGTGTGTGTATTTATCATTTTATTTATTTTTACCAATATCATGCACAATCATACATGTATATTATGGAATACACAAGTATAAAGTAATGGGATAGGTTCATAGTATTGTGTAGAACCCCCTCCAGCCTGTCACAGTCCAGTGACTTGGTATGGTGCCTCTCAAGAGATGTTAACCATGCCATCTGGACAGCTTCCCATAGCTCCTGATATTTGCAGGTGCAGGATATGAGTGGGAATGGACCTCTCCACCACATCCCATAAATGCTCAGTTGGGGTTATGTCGGGAAAACATTTTGCCCACACCATTCATTGGAACTTTGTAGAATGCTCCTCAAACCAATTCTAAACAACTTGGAACTGATGACACGGTGCATTATCCAGCTGAAATATTCCATCGCTATGGCAACCCAAGAAGTTTATGCAAATAGTCAACAAACAATACAACATAGTGGTTACCATTCAATGATGTGTTCAGGCAGACCAGCAGTCTCCACTCTCTTCACATAAGCACATTCCACACAATTACGGAACCATCACCAGCCTGCACGGTGCATTGTTAACAACTAAGGTCCATGGCCTTGTGAGGTCTGCACTACAATTAACCTTATAGGCATGTACAACCGAAAGCTATATTAGTGTTATATTGTTCTGTCATTTTGAAAGGCTACTAACTGGTTATATAGATATAGTCGTAATCATTGTGGCTGAGATTAGGCATGGCTGCGACCATTTTGCTGCGATGCAAGCCCATGCCATCATGCACGTGCGACTTAGTCACACCCATGGCCTTTCAGATTACATTACACTGAAAAACGGCAGCGGGTGTGACTAGGTGCGCTGGGAGTGCCCATGCGGCCGGATTGGAGCCTCAATGAGTGAGTATACATCTGTATATAAATACTTTCCCCCTATTTTAGCTCCACATTTTGAGTCATGTACTATACCTTAGGAAACAAAACACATTTATTGACTTCATCATCTACTGAGATGCCGGCTTACTCCGTAAACAAACTACTAGCAGACATGTTTCCACACTAGCTCTTTATTCTGGCTTATAAACACAGATTGCTCGCAGGTACAAATAGATCAATATCTGTGATCTCGCAGCTTCCACAGAAATCGGATTGCCACACAATCTATAGGATAAAAATTAAAAGGAATCTCTCATTACTGACCCTTTCATGCTACAAGTGTGGCTACAATAATAGCCGTTTAAAATAAATTACAAATGTCAGTAATTAATTTATTTCTTATTACTTTCTAAACTTGAAAAGTAGCACATTTTCAGCTAAGAGTATGTTGCCCTTGGCCAGCTGTATTATGTTAAATATTATCCTTCTAGAAAGCAATCACCTTGAGTTGATTCCTTTTTGCAGCAAATATATGTATATAACCCAATGGGACAGGCTCACTATATCATGTCTTTATACTGTATAACTGGATTCTGAAGCGGAAGCTTTCCAACTAGGCAATCTTATTCATAATCAATGAGTTTAATTCGCAAAATAAAATGGAAATGTAATGGTGGAGCAGGACATAGTGTTTGAACAGTGGCTTGGCTTCTTTCCTGACTATGAAAAATAACTTTCTGAATACTAATTATACATTCTAGAACTATAATATATAGTATACATCTTACACTGCTTTGAGTTATGCTATGTAAAAGTTAAACTTACAGTATTGGCAGGGGTTAAAGTGAGGGGGAACGAGGTGGAACTGAGTTCCACCACCTCTAATGGTGAGGTGGAACATTTTAACCTCCACATTGGCCCTGCACAGTAATTCTAACAGGAAAGCATTCTAGTTTGCAGGGGGATGCCAAAAACCCTACCACTGGCCCTTTCTCTGCCTAATGGGGGTAAGGGAGGGGGTTTAATTAGGTGGCATAGAGAAATGAGTTCCCCCACCTCTGCCTGACCACTTTATGCCCTGAGTATTGGCAAATAAAATCAAAGTATATAAATGATTCAGCGCTATGAAGCTTGTGCTCTATGCAGTGGTGTAACAATAGCCCCACAGACCCCATGGTCGCAGGGAGGCGCTGAGCAAATGTGGGCGCCGGGGGGTCTGTGGGACTATCGATGCGTTGGGGCCCAGGACCAACCTTACTACTCTGCTCGCCGCCGCCGGGACCCGCAGATCTACTTGTCTGCGGTCCCGGCTCTCCTCCTGGCAAGCTCCAGCCTGTTAGTAAAAATAGCCCACACTCAAAATGGCCGCCCCCTTACAGTAGACACTTTTTGAGGATGATAGAGGAGGCACCCAGGTGTGGCCCCCACCATCATAGTGATGCCACTATTTTGTGATTTAATTAGGATATAAATGCATCAGATGCATGGAAACTTTGAAGTACAGTAAATCAGGGAGGTGCAGTGAGGTCAATGGGTGGGGAGATACGCACCCCCCCCCCAAGCCTGCCATCTCCCTGAAGCGGTGACAGGCAGGGTTTCTGTCCACCGGCACCGGAAAACTGGCACGTGCGTGCAATCAGATGGATCTCCTCTCTGCTGGTGATCCCCGGCACTGAATGAGAGGCACTCCGTCTATATGCTACCCTGACCCCACGTCACTGCAGTAAATATAGAGAGTGGTACTAAAATGTTAGCACAATGCACTTTGGAGTGTTTCTTAAATTACTATTGCAGCTATTGCTTAATGAGAAACTGTAGTTAATGAGTTACTGGCACATGACCTTTGTTAGCATCAGGTTATGGCCTATTTTTCTTCTTTATATCTGAAGTCATATAAAGGAAAAACAGTTTAATGGTGTGTGAATTAATTATGTTATGTGTATTTATTTCCTGTAGACAAAAAGGTGTTGATTTGGCCACTGCTCCATCTTCACTATAAGTCGTCAGCATATCGGGAGTAGGAAGTCAGTGCTAGTCACATGTGAGCCAGCTGCTCATAACACCATGTGCTTATTCCAAGAACAATAAGCTGACATAAAAACAAACCTTCATCCTATTTTAGGCAGTACCCATTCTGTACAGTTGCGCATTTCCTAGAAATGTATAATTCTGTAAAACGAATGTTCTATATGAAAGGCATACAGTATTTGGATTTGGAACAGTCAATAATCAAGAATTCGCTGAATTGGTATAGATTGCTAAAAGGGCTTGCCCCCTTGAAATGTCAATATACACTAGTTGTGTAAGAATGTTTTATTTAGCTGTTTATTTCTGGAGTGCCATCCATCATTTACTTACATACACTCATAATGCTATAGAAGAATCACACAAGGCTTTCTCAGTGAGTGCTGGGAATAATCTAGTGTACATAGAGTCTCAGAAACACTGCCATGTGCTGGCAGAGTGAAGCTACATCTCTCTCTCTCTCACATGCACAAACACAGAAGGTAGCACACTAGCTTTCAAAGCTTTTGCTTCGAGCGGGCTTACTAGTATATTGTAAGAATAATGCACTTACTATACCTCCCCACATGGTGGAAAAGAAATGAGCCAGCACTCAAATGAAATGAAAAATAGTGTATTGAAGATAATTACATGATACAAAATAGAGTACACGAACAGCAGTCCCAGCAGCTTTTTCAACTGGTATGTTTTGCTCAGCGGTGATGTGTACAACCCAGGTTAATGACTTCTAATGCAAAGAGAAGGGTGCCAGTCCTGCCGACAATATCCATCCATTGGGTACTGTAATCACGCCCCGGGGTCAGCTCAAACTGACAGCCAGGGGTGGTCCTGCTCACTTCAGGGACCTTATTTTGGTCCGTTCACACTTCGTAGGCCCGCAACGACCATAGAATGATGTGGGTGTTACCTCGTAGGCTGCAAATGGATGTTTATGTAAAACATCCATTCACAGCCAGTGTGAACATATGCTCCTTGCGAATGCCAGCGTACCACCATTCGCAAGGCGGGGTCTGGGTCAATCGCAAGGATGTGAATTTGCATCTGAGGGATGCGAATACCCCCAGATCCCTTGCTGGGATTCCTGGCTGTGTGCACAATCTGCTAAATGTCTGTGGACTGTCCTAGCTCCTGGAAGTGGATAGTTATCACGGAGATGAGCCACTTGTTTTGGCTGATCTATGAAGAGCCATGCATTCCCTAAGTGTTCTCAAGGTCTTCCCAATGTATTGTAATCTGCATGGGAAAGTTATGACATATATAATATATTAAAGTATATAATAAAGGAGGAAGTATACATCAAAACGTGTTTTATTTTGTATGTCTGTTCTTTTTTGGGGGATTATTTCATGTACTCCCAATCATCATGGTTATGCATGTACTGTAGTGCATCAAAGGCATTTATAGCAACCAGGTGATTTGGACAGAAGAGACGATGATTTCAGATTCTCTAAGTTACTTTCAGTAGAGAAATTAGTAATGTCTATATGGACAGCAATGTGGATTGAGCTGTAACCTTGGTGGCAGAGTCCCTCGAACTGAGTCCTCTATGAGGAGATGTTTGTGAAAAAGGGAGAAAAGGGAGACATGTTGCTGCCCATGGCACATCAATATATTTGGAAATAGAAAAAGCATCATCAAATCATAAGTCATTTTTTTACCAGCGTTAATTCTAAGAGTTTTATGAACAAATACAAGTCCATCGTGTTCATCTTTTCTTTAATCACTGGTAGCTCAAGTCATTGTTGGTGAGGGATGCTTGTATATAAAATACATATTTTGATTGTGCAAACCGCAAGGTACCTCGACTATGCATTCAAGTAATTTAAGGAAACTTGTGGTGTCTTTTGTATAGGTTTAGTTTTAGGATCAAAGGTTGCTAGATGTTATCCCAAAAAGTTGACACAGGTTGGTATATGGAATTCCTGGCAGATATTATAGGCCTGCCTGGAGGAGGTGTGATGCTTTTTCGGATCTTGGGGACCATGAAGAATACTGGGACCATCTAGAATTCTTGTTTGAAGGCTGCTGACACCTTTGCAGTCACTTGTTCATCCGAATGGGATTTTGTAATGATAACGGACCAGATGCACTACGCTTCAAAAGTTATAAAATGGAGAGTGATAACCAGCCAGCCAATCAGCTCCTACTTGCCATATCACAGACTGTGTTTGAAAAATGTCAGGCAGGAGCTGATTGGTTGGTTGTTTTTCACTCTCTATTTTATCACTTTTGAAGCTTAGTGCATCTGGCCCAGTATCGAATTCTTTCTTATATGGTATTGTGGAGCAACAGTGAGTTTTTCGTACGTTTTGTCAATTGCCAGTTGGTTAAAAATGTAATCTCTTTATTAAAATTGTTTTAATATTACTATGCTGCTCTCCTTGTCAGCGGGGCGTTTGGTGATATCCACATAAGAGCCCATTTGTTAAGTGCAGACCACTCTGTACATGAGAGATTATGAAGCTATTTACAGTATTAGGGCTGGCCTAATTGCAATCAATCAAAAATTCTTTGAAAAGATGAATGAATGATTGATCAAATTAGACAGGCTTTTGGAATTCTATAATTAATTGATGTGGAGAGGAAGTTGTCTCTTGGCTGTGTATGAAAGAACTCTTCAGGTCATCAAACACTGTGGTTAGAACAAAAGAGGCCCCTTTCAAGGATTTAATTTCTGTCTCGCTGAGCTGGCGAGATGACAGGTTGAATATCAGGATGCCGGACGGGGTCCCGACAGTCGGGATCCTGACAGTCATTTACCCGACGTTGGGATCCCAATTGTTAAAACACCGACAGATGGGTTCCCAACAGCCACCGGCTATTCTCCCTCATGGGGGTCAACCAACCCCATAGAGGGAGAATAGAATAGGTGGTGAGCGTAGCGAGCCACCATGCCCGCAAGGGGCTTTGTTGCACTCGCCATGCTGTCTGAGTCTGGCCAGTCGGGATCCCGACATCGGGCTAATGACTGTTGGGATCCCAACTATCTGAACCCTATACCTCACCCGAATATCAAACCCTCTGTCTAACTGGTAGGTTTCTTAATGTGTTTTGGAGTCTTTCCTAAAGGGCGTGATTGAAGTGTCTTCGGAACCGTCTGAATCCATAACTGCAAACTCACTATTATTATTTGATGTAAATACTTCTTTGCGTTTGTTTTGTATAGACTAATTTCCCATTAACCATCTGGGTACTTGTGTACTTTCACGGCTCCCATCGCATGCCATCGCATGCCATATATAGTGGCATGCGATGGGATGCGATTTTTGCAGTTTTTAACCATTTTACAAAATTGCATGCGATCGCATCGCATGCGACCGCATGCGCTTTTAAAAGAAAAGCATCCAAATGCATTGAAATTAGTATCAAACATGTTCAATGGCCCCCAAATGTCATTTTTGAGGCTCTACCACCCCCACTATCAACGCAAACCCGAAGCGTGGCGAGCGCAGCGAGCCCGCGCGGGGCGGCGGTACGCGTCCTACGACCTTTTCATACCCCCACTATCCACGACGGCATGGAGTTGAGAATAGAAAGTGTGGCGAGCCACCGAGCCTGAAGCGTGGCAAGTGCAGCGAGCCCCGCGAGGGGACGCGGACACCGCTGCGCTCGCCACACTTTCTATTCTCCACGCCGACATGGATAGTGGGGGTATGAAAAGGTCGTAGGACGCTTATCGCCACCCCTCGCGGGCTCGCTACGCTCGCCACGCTTCGGGTTTGCGTTGATAGTGGGGGTGGTACAGCCTCAAAAATGACATTTGGGGGCCATTGAACATGTTTGATACTAATTTCAATGCATTTGGATGCATTTCTGTTAACCATCTGTTGCGATGCAATGCTATTTTTTCCTATGCGATGCACATCATAGGAGCCGTGATACTCCACAAGTACCACCATCGGTATACTTGATTGTTGTTGTAGCCCTCTTTAATGATACTGTGCTTGTTACGTTTTTAGCGTACTAGGTCTTTAGTACATTGGCTTAGTAACTTTGGGTTTGTAACTTGTGTAGTCAGTACTGGTTGGGGTTGTGTTGTAGTATCTGTGTGACCTCACTCCCATATCACATCCTATTATCATGGACTGTTTTTAGTCCACTACGGGTCTCTTCTATAACTAATAGTAGCAGGTCCATGCTACATTTGTTAAGGATGTGAACCCATATTTTACAAAAGTCTGGATTGTATCGACCGATGGTAGGGACATTGCGTATACAAAATCCTCATGAAATTCTAGATATTGGTAAATCGGGTAGCATCGTACTTCATCATACTTCATAGACACCCACGATGTGGTTGCCGGTGATAATGGAGGGACCGCCGATACATGCTGTGGTCCCCCATTATACTTGCTATTTGCAGCTAACCCATGAAATATACTTTGATTAATGGGCTCCTTAAACGGTTGTTTTGGGTTATCTCCATCTACCTTAGACATACTTCTAGCAGCATTCAGTGAAGCAGACGGTGAGACAACCTGCTCATAAGACCTAACAATGTGAAGCTCTAATTGACATATTTTTCTCTATAATTATTTTGCTGGCTCTAATTGATAATTGTAGTTCTTTTTTTGTGTAAATTGCATGAAACAAGTCCAGGAATGAGACACAATGAAACTAATGTGCAGACTTGCTCTGGTCTGCGGGAGTTCATCTTTTGTTTCGTTACATACAGTATTGTGTTTGTTCACTTGCTGCATTGTGGTGGGCTTTATTCAAGCTGACACGGGATGAAAAAGAATTTCCTACACTTTATTTCTCCCAAACAGTTATAACTGGGTCTAAGCATATAAATAGACATGTTCTTTCACTCAGCAAATGTTGTATAAATAATAATAATAATTATCATGGTTATTATTAATAGATTGTACAGAAAGATTGATACATAGTAACCTGAAATTATGTCAAGCCTGTCTTGGTAGCCCTGTGTAAGTGAAACAGGGAAAAGATACATAACATTAAATGCAGTTATGTAGGAATAAGCTCAGTCTTTATCAAGATCTGGTACCTCACGGGAGCAAATGACAATTGACCATTTGCTCCGAAAATGCCAGAAATACCCCAAAAATACTATCAAAAACGTTGATTCAGACAAATGAGTTAAATCAAACTGTTATAATTTGTCTGACTGACCCTTTTTGTCTGTTTTTCAATGTTTGGGAGCAAATTATAAATTTGTCATTTGCTTCCATATATTACCAGATTTTCATTCCAATCAGCTACATTGGATAATAAATCTATAGGTGTTTGGCCAGCTTTACTCATGCTGGGAAAAAAGATTAACCATTTGAGTGCCAACATCTGAGAGATGTGCAAAATATCCGCTAAAAATGCCAGAGTCGCACACATTTGTTATATATATATATTCAAATGATAAATGTTGTGTAAAAAAAGACCATGGGTGAAATGTAATAGGGGGAGAATCACAAAGTGAAAGATTTGGTAAGAAATCTCCAGTTTCTTTTAAAGCTCTAATCATTTACACTGCAAAACCACACCTATTTTGACAAATTCACTTGGCACACAAAGGGTTAATTACTTCAATAATGGGACGTTATATATATACTGCATTTTCCCCATTTTCTCAAATCTTCACAATTTATGTTGTGTTTCAGGGACTGAATCACCATTTATTGACATTTAAAAAATCAATATTAAATATGATCTGTTAGTAAATGTGTGTTATAGATCCTGAAACTTAACATCAACTTAGATATTTTTATCAATATAATATTGATAAAATTCAAGTAAATATACCCTTAGATATCTATAGTACAATGAAAATGCAGTGGTAGAAATGCACTGTTTAACCCTTTGAGGGCCAACGTTGCTGTGAGAAATGTGCAAAATATCCACTAAAAATGCCAGCGTTGCTTACATATATACTGCATATAGTCAATGATTATATGTTACCTTCACAGATAACTAACCCAACCACTGATTTAGATTGGCAGGAGGGTGGATCTTGGTGTAGTTACTATAGAGAGTACCCATGCTCATTCATGTTTCTGCTCTAATATGCAACTGACCCTCTAGTAGAGTAACAAGGTATAATTTTAGTGCATGGTCTACAACCGGGATACGGTCACTAGGTCTACAAGTATTAGGTCGACACCACTAGGTAGACATGCATGAAGGTCGACATGGGTAACGACGACACAAGCATTATGTCGACATGGGGAAGGTCAACAGTCAAAAGGTCGACATGGTATTTTTCACTTATTTTTGAGCCGACATGTGCATACAGGTGGTATTTCATGCCCTACCATCCACTATGACATGGTGGGAGAATAAAATAGTGTAGAGAGGCAATGTGCCCGAAGCATGTCGCAAGCAGCAAGCCATGCGAGAGGACACGGTGCTACATTTCAGTGTCCATGTCAACTGTGTCGATATTCGGGTAAAAAAAAGTAAACCCCCCATGTCGACCTTTCGACTGATGACATTCCCCATGCTGACATATTGATTGTGTTGACCTAATGACTCTGTCGACCTAACCCATGTCAACCTTCAGTCCTGTCAACATTCATGCATGTCAGCCTTCAGTCATGTCGATCTAGTGGTGTCGACCAAATGCTTGTCGAACTAGTTGGTGTCTAATTGTATGATCCATACCCCTACAACCTGTCATTTGAGGAGTGGTAAGGCACACCAGCAACTTCCCCTGTGTCCCTGTGGGCCAGTTAGACCATTGATTCTCTCTACTACAATATTATCCTGTAATTTTAATTTGATGGGATGAATAACTGCACACACATTAAGGTTGTTTTTAATTATGATTTAAGAATGTTACACTCTGCCTCCCCCTGCCTCTCCCTGTCCCCCTCTGCCTCCCCCTGCCTCTTCCTGTCACCCACTGCCATGTTGCATACTATGAACTTGGGTTGGGGTGGAGGGGGGTCAATTTTAGCACCTGAGCTCAACACCCACAAGTTCCGCCACTGGACAAAAACACAACAGATGTATTTAGTAACAGTTTCTGGAGGCAGTACAGTATGTGAGTAAACTGAGGTCAAGTGAAGGTGGACATTTAATATGTAAGCCACAAGTCCATTTTAAATGGATATATATATATATATATATTATATATATATAACCATATAATATAATATATAACTTAACAATTAATATTAATAATTTTACCATGACCAGTAATATTACCATGTCCATTTCCCGCTATCATTAACCTAATGCCAGACATTATTCTGCAGGGAATTTCCAATCTCTGTATCTGTCACACTGCTTTTGAAACGAGACATCAGTTGGAGTAATTGCATCATAATAGACACATTAGTTGCCAGAAGGGAGCCACGTCAGCGGTTTCTAAAAATATAAGAACAGAGTCCATCAAGTTGCATGCAAGGTGTCTTTGAAAACCCTACAAAAGCCTGAATAAGAGGTTAATACAACATTAGGATTATAATTAAATATGCAGTCCAACAAATAATACAACCAGTAATAAGATTTATTAATTAGATAATAAAGAAATAAAAACGTCATCTTTTGAAAGTGTTCTAATGGAAAGCAGGAAACTAGCTGTGTCTGTAGGGTACAATACAACTTCTCTAATCGCAGAGTATGGGTCCTCTTATAGATGAGCTGTTCAGGTTCAGAGCGTGAACAGCAATTGGTGTAGAGCGTACCCTTGCATGGCTCACCATGCTTTGGACCTGGTGCATTGCTCTGCTGGCACTTTGCCCGCATACTTTACCATTCCCAATTATCATGGATGTTAAAGTATGAAAAATTCCCAAAAATGAAAAAAAAAATTATGAAAAAACACAAATATGTGAGGGAATGGTATAAGAACATCTCCTCGCATGAGGCCGAAGGGGAGAGAAATGATTTGATGGTCGCCGATTTCTCCAATATCCAAAATCCAGAAATTATTTTTATTACCACCGCAGATCGCCAAAAAGGGGGAGGGCAATTACGACATGTTGGATGTTGGATGTTTCCCTGATGCCCCCTGCCAGCCCCTCTCTCTACTATACCCGTGTGAACGATACCCCTGTGTGAACACCGAAGGCGTTCACACAGGGGTCCGCACATGCACAAATACGCACCTGCACAGACCCCAACCAAACAAGCCCGAATCATGCTGTTTGTTTCCTCCCTAAGTTCAAGGAGACTGAAGCGAGTAGCGTAATCAGGGTAAGTCATTTTCTCCAGTAGAAGGACTCCTCTGGATGGGGTAGGCCCCTTATACATACAGGTGTCAGAACGGCAAGATATTTAGTTTAACCCTTTGCGTGCCCACGTTGCTGTGAGAGATCATCAGTAAATCCGCTAAAAATGCCAGCGCCGCTCACAGAGACTGTTCTATTAGTATAAATAATAAATACACATACAGCCAAGTCAATTACTTGAAGTTAATATTGCACCCAAAAAAAGAGCAGTCGCTGAGAGCGATGCTGGCATTTTTAGCGGATATTTTAGGGATCTCTCGCAGCAACGTTGGCACTCAAAGGGTTTATGCACCTAAATATATAACAGAGATATTAACTAAAGATGTAAATAAACTTTTGTTCAATGCATATTTGTTGACAATGGGCCTAAGTCAGAGGTCGGCGGTAATGCAGCTGCAAGTGCGGTTTTCTCTTTAGTGTAAGTGGTGATATCAGCAAATGAAGCTGCTTCCCAGAAATGAGAATAGATCCAAACCAGAGCTACCCAAACTCATTCACAATTGCGTATGCATAGGCATCCAATACACAGTACAAGAATAGCGATTCTGTTTTCCTAAGCGCAAAAACCAGTTCCCGAGGCAGCTGTACTAGACACTTGGAGCCTTCACCATAAAACTCTGAAAAGATCAAACAAACATGCAAAAAATAGTGTTTTTCCAAAAACGCCACCAGTGGTTGTCCTTCACCAATACCAACAGAGAGTTATAAATAAACTCTCCTTAATAGGTATAATGAATCCTCTCCAGTTGTGTTAGTTCGTTAAATTCTGCAAATAACTCCAAAAAAGAAGTGATAGTGCAATATTGTAAATACACCATTAATCTCTTTTTTTCGAATTCTCACTCACATTTATTTGGTAATATAAAGCATGTAAATCCACTCAAAATGGATATTCTGATTCTCCTTCCTTTTAGAACTCTTCTTTATGAAGGGCACTGAAAAGAGCTCAAACACATATTGACATAGTGCAGTATTGTTTAAAATTCAGAATAAATTTTTTTCACAAATGCACTCACATAAAATAAAACATAAAGAGCATATCACCAAATGATTTGGTATAAATCCTCAAGAGGTGCCCAAAATGCTGTGAAGGTATCCTATTCTGTGGGATAAGGGGTGTGCTGGATCCAGTCCCGGAAACTTTCACCTAAGACCACTCCTTATCAGGAATCCCCTCTGTGGTTAGAGTCCTCTTGAATCGATAAAAGATTACATTTCTTAATCTAATACACAGTGTCAGTAGGTCTAGGGCTACGCAGATTGGACGCAGCAGTAGTCCTGCAGGCAGGGCTGGATCCAGGAGAAAATGACAGGGGGGGCACCATGATAGAGAGGGGATTAGAGGGGGAGGGGAGGTGTTAGTGGTGCCAGTGTACATGCTAAGATAGCAGAGAGAGAGAGAGAGGAGAGCAGAGAGAGGGCGGGAATGGGATTAAAAATAGGCCCTGATATCTAAAGTACACAGGCCGACCTTGTTGTCAAAAGTGAAGTTGTGTGCGTGTCAAAGGCCTGCTCCAGAAAAGGGGGTGTGACCACTCAAAAGGGGGCGTGTCCTTGAGTGTAGTGTACCACACCATATACAACTTTTACAAATTATGCAACAAAATACTATGGGGTCAAAATACTAGACCCCATTATATTTGCCCCATGATTGACATAATTCACATAATGCCACATGGATTGTTCCAAAATTCACATAATGCCACATGGATTGTGCCAAAATTCACATAATGCCACACAGATAGAGGCAAACTTCACATAATGCCACACGGATTGAGCCAAAATTAACATAATGCTTCACGGATAGAGCCAAAATTCACAAAATGCTTAAAAAACAGGGACATTGCATGTCCCTGTTTTACACCATAATGCCCATTACATGTTAAGCCACACACCATATGTCCATTACGTATGATGCCGAACACCATAATGCCTATTAAGAATTATGCTATATAAGTGCTGCTTACCTACATGCTCATTGCCAAGGGTTCCATGCTCATTGCCAGGGGTTCCATGCTCATTGTCAAGGGGGAATACATGCTCGCGGTAACTGGGGGACATCCGCTGCCGGGCAGAAGTGACAGCCATTGACAGCCGGGCAGAGAGCGGGGGGCTGTCCGGCTGTATTCAGAGCACTGCAGGTCCCGGCTATTATAATATAATAATATAATATAATAATATCCATTTCACAGCAGCAAATGCAGGGACTTACCCATGAAAATGGTCCCAGGATCATGTAGGAACATTCCAGGGTTGGACCCTTTTACACCAGCCTAGTTCCAGCATTTACTGGTGTGAGCGGGGGAGAAACCCCCCCCCCCCCCCCCACCGTGGCTATATTATTGAACTGGCTATATCTTCGGAACCAACTGACCCATTTACATACTAGTATACTAACTTTTGGGTAGGCTTCGAATGATGTTGGTCCTTTGAAACTGGGTCATTTGTTTCCAGAGAAATCTGCCCTCAAAGAACTTGAACAGCCACAAAATTGCATTTCAGAAATAAAAAAATCGGTTTACCCACAATATCTCCGGAACCAATTGACCCATATGACCCAGCGATTTGGGTTCGAACGAGATCAACCATGAGCTTCTGTGATGCCGGTGGGGAAACTGGCAGCCGGGCAGAACCGGGATGGGGTTGGAATTTGCGTATCGCATGTTATCCTATGGGAAAACATTCTAGCTTTGCCCAACGATATATCCGATTCCCAGGGGGCTAGCAATGCGGGGCCAGGCTCGTTGGAAATCCCTGGTCCTCAGCTAGAAAATAAGCTATGACCCCCCCCCCCCCCCCTGAGTCTGCCCATGCCTGCAGGTGCCATGTTTTTATATGCTAGAGCTGACATCAAATAAATGCCATAACAACAGACATGACACACCTGCATTTAACTACCGCTTCTTGTTAACACCCCCAAACCATACCTTCCTGTCAACTGTCCTGCTTTTTGCAGCGCCCGGGGGGGGGGGGGCAGTTAGGAGTCCTCCCCACCCATGAATAGACGCTGTGCGCATGTGCACGGCCTCTATTTGTGCAGTCTGATGTACTGGGGGCACAGCCAGCAGCTCACAGAGCCACTAGTCATGCCCCTAAAATCGGGCGCACGCTCGAAGTGTCCCTACGTGAGACAGTCCAATGTTGAGAGGTTTGCCCAAACATTCACTTCCTGCCATACATTTTTCAGAGACGTCCTTATTGTGTGTGAGTATGCAATGGATCCTCAACACATGCACAATGTGAACGCAGCACATGCCCAGTCTGCCAATGGGAAACAGTCATTTGGTCAACATACGTTGGTCGACACCACTAGGTCGACATGAGTCTAGGCTGACATGGGTTTAGGTTGACAGGTCATTAGTTCATTAGGTTGACCCAAGCATTAGGTCGCCATAGTCTAGGTCGACAGTCACAAGGTCGACATGGGGGTTTTCACTGTTTTTTGAGCCAACATGTGTCGACAGGTGGTATTTCATGCCCTACCATCATAGCTAGGTGCTGTGCCCGGAACATGGCGAGTGCAGAGAACCATGCGAGGGGACGCGGTGCTACGTTTCAGTGTCCATGTCGATTGTGTCGACATTCGGGTAAAAAAACTGTGAAAAACCCCATGTCGACCTGTTGACTGTCAACCATGCCCATGTCGACCTAAACCATGTCGACCTTTCAGCATGTCGACCTAGTGGTGTCCACAAAACAACAATTATAAAGTGTCACCGGCGCTCAGGAAGGTTACTTTTCAAATTTATCCAAACACTTACACTGTTAGTGTAGGATATTAATGATAATGTCCTTTTTTCAGTCCATAAATGTATAAGCCAAAACGTTTAGGATATTAGTCTAAAATGAGAAATACAACCAGTAGTGCAACACCTTCCAGTATGGGGGGGGAGATTTTATTTATACATTGCACTCACATAGCAGAATTAAAAACAAGCATATCATCACATGAAGTGATAAAACAGGGTTCACTCGTGCACTGTGGTCACACCACCCACCTCCTGAACTCCCTTGAAGTTTCTGGATACTCAGTTGAAGATTTCAACCAGGATAGATGGGGATGGCTTCTCCAAAAAAGTGCTCAGTGCGTGGTAAACATACAAACGATTCTCCTCCTGCCGGGGACGCATATGCTCAATGCATTTTGGAACTAGCGTTCCTTCACCAGAAGCATATTTCGTGTCCCAGCAGGAGGCTTTAAATAGGTAGAGGAATCAATAGTTTTGGGTGCCAATTCCGCCCCTTTCTGGTCACCTCCGTGACCGGAAGCGTAACTGCATCATCATCGTCCGGACATGGTGCAGAACTGGAGCTTTGCCTTCCAATCTGCGTTCCACCCAGTCCGGACCCCGAAGTTCAGCAACTTCTTGCCGGACATAGAATAAAACGTGGCGCTTGTGTGTCGGCTTGCGTTCCACGACTCAGTCACATTATTATACAATATACATTTCAATAAACAAAGATGAACAATATATAAAAAACATATATAAAAAACACATTATTTCATAGACGGATAAGCAGCAATAGGTCTTTGTTATTCTTGATCCGGTATTTGATCTTTTTCCAGCACTAGGTCTATTGTCAGTCCATTTGTTAAGTCCATAAAAGTCCCAATGATATATCTAAATTAAAAAAAATTCAAGTACAATACATGGACAAGTTATAACGAGGCATAAATATTTTAAAACTCATAAAAAACATTTAAATTTAAATTCCCCATTGAGACCTTTGGGTACTAAGGTATCCAGAAATGGATACCGGAGGTCCATCCGGATCAGGCTTCAGGGCAAAGTCAACCTTTTTTCCAGTGCATGTGAAAGGATGCTTCATAGATAGTTTTAACAAAATAGTAGCTGAAGAATTACGAACAGCAGCAAAATTTAAAAATAAACATTTTCATTTTGACAAGTAAAGAATCAAAAGCCATAAAATCCCTAAAAAAATTTGATGAACTATTGGCCAGAGCTCTATCAACAGGCGCAATAACAAAATCAGAATTTGATTTCATTAATGTAAAGGAACCTTCGGTACCAACCATATACGTTTTACCGAAGGTACACAAAAATCCTGTTAATCCACCCGGCAGACCGATTGTATCTGGAACAAACAGTTTAACATCCAACTTGTCTGCCATGGTAGATTGCTATCTCCAACCCTTGGTAAAAGAGACAAAAGCATATTTAAAAGATACGAAAGATGTGCTAAACAGTTGGCAACAAGAATATTTTTTAGTCAGTGGGAATGTTTCAACTGTGTATACGATTATTGATTCTACCAAGGGAATGTCTGATTTAAGTGAAAATAAGAAATAATTCATTTTAGAAAGCATATAGGGTACTCTTTACTTAGAAGGGCGCCCATCATGGCCATCTCGGGCATTGATTGCACTAAAAAATCGGGTGCGATGCGACCGACGAGATGCCCGTGATTTCCCATAGGGAACAATGTTAAATGTCTCAATTGACCCGATTTTCCTGTTCAATGCCTCAATTGACCAGATTTTTCCATAGGAAACAATGTTAAATGGGCCACAGAGGCCAAATAGGCACCCTGAAGTGTATAATGGCCACCCGAATTGTTAACGCCACCCCACGATCAACGTCAACCCGAAGCGTGGGGAGCGCAGCGAGCCGCGAGGGGCGGCGGTACGCGTCCTACGACCTTTTCATACCCCCACTATCCACGTCGGTGTGGAGTTGAGAATAGAAAGTGTGGCGAGCGCACACGGATACCTTCACAGGTATCCGCGTCCCCTCGCGGGCTTCACAGCTGTCCGCGTCCCCTCGCGGGGCTCGCTGCGCTCTCCGCGCTTCGGGCTCAGTGGCTCGCTACGCTCGCCACACTTTCTATTCTCAACTCCACGCCGACGTGGATAGTGGGGGTATGAAAAGGTCGTAGGACACGTACCGCCGCCGCTCGCCACGCTTCGGGTTGACGTTGATCGTGGGGTGGCGTTAACAATTTGGGTGGCCATTATACACTTCAGGGTGCCTATTTGGCCTCTGTGGCCCATTTAACATTGTTTCCTATGGAAAAATCTGGTCAATTGAGGCATTGAACAGGAAAATCGGGTCAATTGAGACATTTAACATTGTTCCCTATGGGAAATCACGGGCATCTCGTCGGTCGCATCGCACCCGATTTTTTAGTGCATTCAATGCCCGAGATGCCCAAGATTTTTTACTAACGATGCCCACGATCAAAATCGTGGGCGCCGTTCTAAGTAAAGAGTACCGCATATAGTTTATTTTAATTAATATTTTTTTTCTTTATTAATGGTCACTTTCATTTACAAATGATCGGTACCGCAATGAGGACCAGATTTGCCCCTAGCTATGCTAACATGTATATGGCCTATTGAAAAAATGTAATGATATGGTCTGAGCTGGGGGCAGGTCTGGTATCCTGGTACCGATACATCGATGATGTTTTATTTCTTTGGAATGGAGATGAGGAGTCATTGCACCAATTTTTTTATAAATTAAATATCAATGATTTTAACCTTAATTTAACTTTCACTTGGAGCAAGGAAGAAATCATATTCCTTGATCTAAACATATATATATATATATAAAGGACGAAGAAATCTGTACAAAAAAATATATCAAAAGTACAGATTCAAATACAGTAGTTACATTGAAAGAACTAATCAGCATCACAGAAACTGGCTAGAGGAATACCATATGGCCAATTTATAAAAGTTAAGTGAAACTGTACATAATCCAATGTTTATGAACAACAAGTGAAAGAAATGTCTGAAAAGTTTTTAATTAAAGGATATAAGGAGGAGGATTTAAACAAAACAAAGGTGAAAACAGAGATGGTAAATAGGGAAAATCTTTTAAAAGAGAAGGAATCAACAGCAAATACTACAAAATTTATAATAATGAATGGTCTTTTATCAGTGATTACAATCCAGGTTTTAAAAAGTGGAAAACATTTTTAGAAAAAATGGGGTCTATTAAAGAAAGACCCTATTATTGGGAAAATGATCCCAGACTGTCCAAAATTAATTTACAGGAAAGCACCTTCCTTAAAAGATAAACTAGTAAGAAGTTGCTTAGAAACCACTGCAAGAACTAGTGACCACACAAAAGGCTTCCTCAGATGTGGGATGTGCCTAATGTGCAGAACTACGAAAGGGGTCAGCAATGTTCAAGATTTTACTATAAATGGACAATGTTTTAAAATTAATAACTTTATAACCTGTAATTCAAAAAATGTAATTTTTAAATTTTAGAATTTAATTGTGGTCTTTATTATGTGGGGAATTTTTATGTGGGGAAGACAAAACGAAATCTTAAAACAAGGTTGTCTGAGCACATATACAATATAGGAAAAGGACTACAGACCCATACTGTCTCTTCCCATTTAAAAAGTGTTCATGATTCAAAGAAATGTAATATTCAGTCTTTTTGTTGGATAGATTCGGTCATACCAACATAGAGAAACAAGAATTTAGAAACAAAGTTGGCACATACTGAGATGAGGTGGATTTTTAAACTACAAACCTTAGTACCCAAAGGTCTCAATGGGGAATTTAAATTGAAATGGTTTTTATGTGTTTTAAAATATTTATGCCTCGTTTTAACTTGTCCATGTATTGTACTTGAATTGGGAACCAGTTCTGCGCTATGTCCGGACCGGATGATGAAACGGCGGAAATGGCGCCCAAAACGATTGATTACTCTGCCTTTTTAAAGCCTCCTGCCGGGACACGCAATATGCTTCTGATGAAGGAACACTAGTTCCGAAATGCATTAAGCATATGCGTCCCCGGCAGGAGGAGAATCGTTTGTATGTTTATCACGCACTGAGCACTTTTTTGGAGAAGCTATCCCCATCTATCCTGGTTGAAATCTTCTAGTGGAGTATCCAGAAACTTCAAGGGAGTCCAGGAGGCGGGTGGTGAGACCACAGTGCACGAGTGAACCCTGTTTTATCACTTCATGTGATGATATGCTTGTTTTTAATTCTGCTATGTGAGTGCAATGTATAAATGGACATTTAAATTGTAATTTTGGTACATTGTTAGGTTATGGGTAAATCTGAATTAAAAAGATATCTCATAAATATTGAAATTAATATTTTATGATATTTGGTTATTTAGCATGAACCAATTGGGAATATATAAAAGTGATTGTTTCTTGCCTGAATCTTTGTTAATGTCATTTGCAAATTAATTACTGTTCATCTACTCAGTGAGATGTAAATAAATGTAATTTCCCAACTACCACTCAGATTGTTCTACCACTTCTTTTTCTCCTTTAAAGCACTAGTGGCAGCCAATAAAAATATGTAAGTGAATTAAGAAATATTGTACTCTATGGCAGTAATGTATGTAATTTAGAACCCTAGATAGTCATGTCAATCATTGTAAAGCTTCATAGAGATAGAAGTATAAAGAAATTGTCTTATGTACATAATAATAAAAATAAACCTGAATAACGAGAAGGGAATTTCTGTGTGATTTGGCAGCACCATCCGGATAAATCCTTGGACAAGAATAGGTGGATGGCTGCAGCAGGTGCTACATAGTCCTGGGATGGGGTGGAGAGAAGTGCTGCCCAGCAGTAGACCCAGTCAGCAGGAGGGAGCAATAATGCAATACAGTGTCTCTGCTGATGGGGCAGTCACTTCTGCTTTCCTTATCTAAGAGACCAGGCAAGCAGGAGGAGGCTGTTGCACTCAAAGAGAGGTTCCTGTGGCTCTGAATATCTCCTGGGTATGCAGCCAGCTGGAAGAGAGGGGTATGTGTGGTCATTTTAAGGGTAGTACACTGCCACCAGAGCCAGGGAAGGGGTGTATTTATGTATTAGTGTTAGTTACTTATTTATGGCCACTTTTGGAAGCATATTTTGAAGTTTTGGGTATTTCTTTTGGGAGGGGGTTGGACATATACAGCATCATTCCCTGTCTTCTCCCATCACCTCTCCCCATCACCTCTCTCTCCTCTTACCCTCTCCTGTCACCCATTTCCTGGCATCACCCACTTTCTGTCCCTCTCACCCATTCCCTGGAGTTGCTCACTGCATCCCCCATGACACCCTTTACCTACCATCACCCACCTTCTCTTCCTGTCATCATCACCCTGTCATCCAATTCCTCTTCTGTCAACTACTGCCCAGGGCCATCTTAACGGTATTGTAGGCCCTGGGTAAAGCAGTGCACTGAGGCCCCTACACACCCATTAATGGCAATTTATTTTTTATTATGTCTCTCCTGCAGTCCTTTAGCACTTCTCGCCATGCTTCCATACAATGTCTGGCTGCATGCTGGGAAGCAGGAAGAGAATGCGGACTGGCTGCTCTGATTTTCTACTTCCTCCCAAGAATCTCAGTAGGGAGATGCTCACAGCCCAATCTGCCCTGTTCGAAGGCCCCTAGAATTGGGGGGCTCTTGGGCAGCTGCCCATTAAGCCTCATACATTAAGACTAGGTGATTCATCGCGCCCTATGGGCGCTCTTCACACCGTCGTAAGGGGCTGCGCCCCCTTAATTTGTGAACGTTTGTATATGAGAAATATGGTTAGAATTGTATGAAAGATGCCCTGTATTGCAACTTAGGTGTCCGCGAATCGCGGGAGGGGGGTCGCGGAGGGTGCCGCGAATTGCAGGAGGGGGGGTCGCGGGGGGTGCCGCGAATTGCAGGAGGGGGGTTGTGGGGGGGTGGATGCTGCGAATCGCGGGAGGGATTGCAGAGAATCGCGGGAGGGGGGTCGCGGGGTGGGTTGCCGCAAATCGCGGGAGGGGGGTTACGGGGGCGGGGGTTGCGGCGAATCATGGGAGGGGGGGTCGCGGGGGTGTGCCGTGAATCACGGGAGGGGGGGTCACGGGGTGGGGTGCCGTGAATCGCGGGGGGGTGTGTGTGTGCCGTGAATCGCGGGAGTGGGGGTTGCGTGGGGGGGGTGGGGGGGTGTGACGCGAATCGCCACAAGAAAAAATCAACACAGAAAGGTCAACACATGTAAATGTTGACATAAGTGTGGCACTTCATTGGTGTCCATGTCGACACATGAGAATGAATATGAAAACATTCAAAAAATGAAAAAAACTCATGTCAACCTTTTTCATTGTCGACCATAGCCATGTCAGTGTTTTCCATGTGCAATTTAATTCTGGAGCTGCCGCGAATCGCGGGGGGGGGGGGAGGTGCCGCGAATTGCGGGAGGGGGGGTCGCGGGGGTGGGTGCCGCGAATCGCGGGAGGGGGGGTTACGGGGCGGGGGTTGCAGCGAATCATGGGAGGGGGGGTCGCGGGGGTGTGCCGTGAATCACGGGAGGAGGGGTCATGGGGTGGGGTGCCGGGAATCGCGGGGGGGTGTGTGTGTGCCGTGAATCGCGGGAGTGGGGGTTGCGGGGGGTGGGGGGGGGTGTGACGCGAATCGCCACAAGAAAAAATCAACACAGAAAGGTCAACACATGTAAATGTTGACATAAGTGTGGCACTTCATTGGTGTCCATGTCGACACATGAGAATGAATATGAAAACATTCAAAAAATGAAAAAAACTCATGTCAACCTTTTTCATTGTCGACCATAGCCATGTCAGTGTTTTCCATGTGCAATTTAATTCTGGAGCTGCCGCGAATCGCGGGGGGGGGGGGGAGGTGCCGCGAATTGCGGGAGGGGGGGTCGCGGGGGTGGGTGCCGCGAATCGCGGGAGGGGGGGTTACGGGGCGGGGGTTGCAGCGAATCATGGGAGGGGGGGTCGCGGGGGTGTGTCGTGAATCACGGGAGGGGGGGTCACGGGGTGGGGTGCCGAGAATCGCGGGGGAGGTGTGTGTGTGTGTGCCGTGAATCGCCGGAGGGGGGGTTGCGGGGGGTGTGACGCGAATCGCCACAAGAAAAAAATCAACACAGAAAGATCAACACATGTAAATGTTGACATAAGTATGCCACTTCATTGGTGTCAATGTCGACACATGAGAATGAATATGAAAAAATTAAAAAAATTAATAATAAATCTTCAAAAACTCATGTCAACCTTTTTCATTGTCGATCATAGCCATGTCAGTGTTTTGCATGTGCCATTTAATCCTGGGGCTGCTGCAAATTTAGGGGGGGGGGTGCCGCGAATCGCGGGAGGGGGGTCGCAGGGGGGGTGCCGCCAATCGTGCAAGGGGGGGTCGCGGGGGGGTTCTTTTTGCCGCGAATCGCGGGAGGGAGGTCGCGGTGGGGGTGTTTTTTCCGCGAATCGGGGGGGGGGTCACGGGGGAGGGTTTGCCGCGATTCGCGGGAGGGGGGGGTCGCGGGGTGGTGGTTATGCCGCGAATTGCGGGAGGGGTCGTGGGGGGGTTCTTTTTGCAGCGAATCGCGGGAGGGGGGGTCGCGGGGGTGTTTTTGCTGCGAATCGCGGTAGGGGGGGTCGCGGGGGAGCGGGTGTTTTTGCCGCGAATCGCGGGAGGGGGGGGGGCGCGGGGGGGGGGGAGGTTTTGCCGCAAATCGCGGGAGGGGGGCGCTCACCTGGTGGCTGTGGAGTAGCAGTGCTGGGCAAAATGGGAAGGCAGTGGGTGTCTGGCACTGTCTGTGGGCTCACTGGGCTGGTTCTCTGTCACATACCTCCCAACATGACCCTCTCCAGGAGGGACACAATGCTCTGTTTCTAGACTTCCCCTTAATGTATGATTGCCATCACCTGTTTTAAACAGGTTAATTTCTCAGAAAGGTGTTCAGCACAGATGAAGGCAATCACACATTAAGAGGAAAGTCCAGGAACAGAGCGTTATAGACACAGACACCCACTTTGAGTGACAGATGTAGCCAAATATATAGGAGATGGCCCTGCATCTGCCTTTCCAAGGTATCACTCTCTTCCCATTATATGGATATGGTATTCCCATTGAAGCCACTCCCCTTGTTGCATACCCACTTTTCCAGAAGGAGGGAAGAGAGAGAGGGAATCAGGGATAGAGATAGAAAGCAATGGAAGTGAGTAGGAGTGAGTGTGTCATGGTGGTAGGGCTAGAGTAAAATAATGGAACAATAGATAGTGAGAGCGCATCATGAAGAGAGGTAGATAATAAGTGGGTTACAGGCAGAAATATATGGACATAGTTTCAGGAAAAGAGGGAGAAAGAGTGTCATAGATTGAAAAATCTAAAAGAGAGATAGTGTTTGGGAGAGAGACAGTGTCAGAGAGAGAGAGAGAGTCATGGATATATAAATATATATAGTGAGAGACTACGTCATGTAGTAAGAGATAGGATCAGTGTTAGAGTGGGAGAGAAAGTATCAATAAAAGAGTCAGGTGAGACTGTCAGAGAGAGAAAGTTAGACAGTGTCAGACAGAGAGGGTCAGTGTCATGGAGAGAGTGTCAGGGAGATGAGAGAGAGAGAGAGAGAGAGAGAGAGAGAGAGAGAGACACACACACACACACACAAAAAGAGTGCCAGGAAGAGAGAGAAAAAGTTAAAGAAGGTGTCAGGAGGAGAAAGGTAGGTACAGTGCCAATTATAGAGATAGTGTCAGTGGGAGAGATAGGTATGGAGAGAAAGAAAGAGATTTAGAACAAGAGTTTAAAAGAAAAAGTCATGGAGAGAGAGTGAAATAGAGAAAGGGACAGTGTCAGAGATAGAGAGAAAGATATTGCAAGAGACAGTGGGGCAGATGTATGAAACTGCTGATAACGTTTTGCACATGTGGAGAAGCGGGCACCCGTTATGTGCAGATGTATTAACCCCCCCCCCCCCCAGCCGATAAGGAGATTCATTATGCTTATCGTGAACGGTTCTCCTTATCGGCTCCCCCAGCATCCCGCGCATGCGCAATGCGCTTTCCTCCCCCCGGCCGGCTGTCTGGGCATGCGTGAGATCTCGCTAAAACTGCAAGATCTCCAGCGCAGCCCAAGCCAGAAACAGAGCTAGCGTTGTCCTCGCAGTGGGGGATAGGACAACGCTAGCCATGAGCTGGCGAAGTGGCTGGGGAGAATTAACGCCTGAGCGGCTGTTAATACATCGCCCCCGCCGCTAAACACTGGGGTGGATTGCAGGGGACAACCCCGCTATGCGTAACTCGGCGGGCTGTCACTAGCGCACATTAGATGCGCTAGTAATAAAGTGGGGAAAACGTAATCCCCCCAGTTAACCAGCGTTAAGTGCGTTTCTGCACTTAATGCTGGTTAATAAATCTGCCCCATTGTAAGATAAAGAGACAGTGTCAGATAAAGAGAGACAGTGTTAGAGACAGAGACAGTGTCAGTAAGGGAGAAATGGATAAAGACAGTGTCAGAGAATGAGAGACAGAGTGTCAGGAAGAGAAAGAGAACTGTGTCATAAAGAGAAAAGGGGGAGAGAGTGTCAGAGAGAGCAATACAGTGTCCGAAGGAGAGAGTGCCAGGAAGAGAGATACAGGGTCAAAGAGAAAGAGAGGGATGGTGTCACAGAGAAAAGGAGAGAGAAAGAAAGGGAAGAGAGTTTCAAAGCGATATCATGCTTTAGTGCAGGGGTGTCCAAACTTTTTGCGACGAGAACCAGATTTGGTGAAGTGTAAATGTGTGGGGGCCCACCATTCAGCCTGACATTCTTTGAATCATTAATCACATCAGAATGGTCCCCCACTCTGTCCCCCAGCCTGCCCCTTCACTGTATTTCCCCCAGCCTGCCCCATTCACTGTATGTCCCCCATTCACTGTATGTTCCCCACTCTGCACCCATTCACTGTCCCCCAGCCTGCCCCCCTTCTCTTAATGTCCATCAGTGCCTCCATTCATTGTATGTCCCCAAGCCTGACCCTCCTTCACTGTATGACTCCCATTCACTGTATGACCCCCATTCACTATGTCCCCCACTCTGCCCCCTCCCTTCTCTGTATGTTTCCCAGCCCCTTGTGTGAGCCAGAGGAAGGAGAGGCAAAGCAGGCACTGCAAGGACAGGAGATGCTTGGGCTCCCGCTGCTGCCCTCCTCCGCTCTGCATGTTACGGGAGCAAGCTTCCCCCTTGCTGCCCCCCTCCCCAAACACTGCTGTCACTGTGATTGTGGAGTAGGGTAATATATGATTGCAGCAGCAGGGATAGGACGCCAAACACATCTAACTGTGGCGGCAGGCACCTACTCACTGCAGCAGACAGCAATGTAAAGACGTGCTCGCCGGGGCCCCACCTTTAGTGTCCTGTGCTTCCCACATCTGATGCTCTGCCCGCTTACAGTTGGAGGCTGCGGGCCACTTGAAATGACAGCAAGGGCCGCAATTGGCCCCCGGGCCTGACTTTGGAGATGCCTGCTTTAGTGGTTTCCATGGCTACTCCAGTTTCCTCCCCTTCTGCAAAAAGTTGCTGTTATATATTTCTCTCCCCTGTACCTGTGTGATTTTTTTTTACTTAGTAGTAGTAGTACGTTTATTTATAAGGCGCCACAAAGTGTCCGCAGCGCCATACATAGCAAAAAAAAAAAAAAAATTACAAGGTAACGTACAGGGTGTGTAGAAAGATACAGTATAAATAGGGGTATAGCTGGTAGAACTAAAATCAGCATCAGTTCAGAAGTAGGTGTCAAAATAGTCAAGGAGACCGAAGATGAAGTAGAGGAAGGGAAGAACAGGACAGGAGCACAGGTGAGGTAATGAGGTAGGGTGAGTACGTGAGGAAGGAGGGCCCTGCTCATAAGAGTTAACATACTAAAAATAGGTGGGTGGACGAACGAAATACAATAGGATAAGTAGGAACGGAGGGGAACGGAGGCAGGATAGGAGGATCAAAAGAGGTTAGGAGGAGGGATAGGCTAGTCGAAAAAAGTGGGTTTTGAGGGAGCGCTTGAAGGAGGTAAGGGAATCAGATAGCCTGATGGGTGGCGGGAGGTTGTTCCAGTGCAGGGGGGCAGCGCGAGAGAAATCTTGGACACGGGAGTGGGAGGAGGTGATTAGGTGAGAGGTCAGTCGGCGGTCAGCGATGGAGCGAAGAGGACGGGAGGGAGTGTGGATAGAGATCAGTGAAGAGAGGTAGGGAGCTGTGGAGGAGGAGAGAGCCTTGTAGGTGGTGGTGAGGAGTTTAAAGAGAACTCGGAAAGGAATGGGGAGCCAGTGAAGAGATAAACAGAGGGGGGAGGCGGAGGTAGAGCGGCGGGAGAGGAAGATGAGCCTAGCAGCAGCGTTAAGAATGGATTGGAGAGGTGCGAGGCGGGTGAGAGGTAGCCCAGAGAGAAGGATGTTGCAGTAGTCAAGGCGGGAGATGACAAGAGAGTGAATGAGAATTTTGGTCGCGTCAGTGGAGAGGAATGGTCTGATGCGTGAGATGTTGCGTAGGTGAAAGCGGCAAGACTGTGAGAGAGCACGAATGTGGGGGGTGAAAGAGAGGGAGGAGTCAATGATGACACCGAGGCATCGCGTTTGGTCGGTGGACTTAATGATCATTTACTTAATGATCATACATATCGTATTACGGTCCCAATACGCGGTATCCTCACACATACTATTTGGAATAGTGTGGTGATCTACCGAACTTATCAATATAGTGAAACAAAATATTCATTAGGTCCAGCAGGAAATGAAGTGGGTTAACAGTTGTATTGATGTGGTAAATGATGGCTTGCAGTTATTGCATCGTTGGCAGTAAATTGCCACTATGTAATAAGCCACATTAATTTGTCAAAGATCCTTTGCTACTGGTGTTAGATTTCTACATATAAAGCCATTCATTTCTATATCCACAGAATGTCTGTGTGTTTTTTTTTTACACTTATAGACACATTTCATAATTGGCGCTATAAAACGTTATAAATTGCATATACCGGTTCATTTTATTATCTAAGTGTGGTGTCAAATAATACAGATTGTTAAAAATGTTTCATATGTTAAAGGGGCATCGGATAGTACAGATCTGCTAATGTCAGCCTGAAGGTTCAGTTCTTGGGTGGCACCATTCAGGCTATCTCTATTTAATTGTCCATTTACCAGAGCATTTTTAATAAAAGCTGGTAATATTAGATACACTTAACTGAAAAAAATACACTCTGTAGTTCTTTTAATCTGAATTACAAAAATAAATCTTCATAGCATACTTTAATTCAATGAATAATGCTATGAATAATCATTCTGTGTTAAGTGTGGAGAAAAGAGGCAAAGGATCAGAGAGAAGAGATGGTTCTCCTAACGTGTATAATCTTTTCTAGACAACTATCAGACCACTATCCTCTGACCTCACTGACCAATTGTAAGATTATCTTTTAGCTGGCTGAAATCAAAGTGCAAACTTCTTAAGAGATTAATTCTTCTGGTCTAAGTAATCCTTCGTTCATAGTTCAGTCAAGAAGACTATGAAACATAAATACAATTTGTTCTTTCCATTTTTATAAAAACGGGAAATACATTCTGTCAGGACTCGTGGGTTTTGTGAGTCCGTTTGCTGGTCAGGAGCTAGGGGGCACTCTGAAGGATGGAAGGTAGCAGGCTTGATATACAGTCTTTGACATATGCAAAGATAGATAGTACCTGGTATCAATGTATTACAGTCTCAGAGGCACAGGTGCTTGGAAGCATGGAGTAGAACCACTGGGATGAAGGTACACACTGGGAGACAACGGGAACACAGTCTTGGAAGCACACTGGTGTGGCAATGCTGGTGCGGGTACACACTGGGAGATCACCGGAGCTGCAGACTTGGAGGTACACAGGTATGGGAACACTGGTGCAGATACACAGTGGGAGATTACTGGGGCAGCGGACTTGGATGCACACAGGTGTGGGAACGCCGGTGCAGGTACACACTGGGAGATCACTGGAGCTGCAGACTTGGAGGCACACAGGTGTGGGAATGTTGGTGCTGATACACACTGGGAGATCACTGGAGCAGCGGACTTGAAGCACACTGGTGTGGGAACACTGGTGCAGGTACACACTGGGAGATCACAGGAGCACAGTCTTGAAAGCACTCAAGTGTGGGAACGCTGGTGCAGGTGCTCACTGGGAAGCACGCAGGTATGGAGACACTGGTGCCGGTACACACTGGGAGATAACAGGAGCAGCTGACTTGGAAGCACGCAGGTGTGGGAACACTGGTGCAGGTACTCACTGGGAAGCACACAGGTATGGAGATGCTGGTGCCGGTACACACTGGGAGATAACATTAGCAGCAGACTTGGAAGCACACAGATGTGGGAACGCTGGTGCAGGTACTCACTGGGAAGCTTGAAGGTATGGAGACGCTGGTGCCGGTACACACTGGGAGATAACAGGAGCAGCAGACTTGGAAGCACACAGGTGTGGGAACGCTGGTGCAGGTGCTCGCTGGGAAGCACGCAGGTATGGAGATGCTGGTGCCGATACACACTGGGAGATAACAGGAGCAGCAGACTTGGAAGCACACAGGTGTGGGAACACTGGTGCAGGTGCTCACTGGGAAGCACGCAGGTATGGAGACGCTGGTGCCGGTACACACTGGGAGATAACAGGAACAGAGTCAGATGTAGAGACACTGGTGCAGGAGCATGCTAGGAAGCACAGGTTACCTCCTGGGAAGAGATAGCGAAGCACTGGCATCTGCTAAGAGTCAGATGAGGGATTAAATCCCCCGGGCATGTTCCTGATTGGACAAGCGGGAAGTCTGAGTGAAAGCCATTGGGCGGCCACGGAAAGATGGAGGCACACTGTAGGACACAGGGCCAAGCCAACATGGCGCCCTGGAGTGGAGACCAACTACACTAGGCAGGAGATGACAGGCACGGCCGCTGGGACACAGCAGCAGGACTCCTCCGGCCGTTACCAACATGAAGGGACCTGAGACCCCGTCGGTGGACCCGGACCGGTAAGCTCTGCTTGTGTCCAATGGTCGTGACACATTCAAAATATTGCATACAAGACAAAAAGAACTCTTCTAAAGCAAAAATATTCACAAATAAAAATTAAATAATTAATGGTATTTTCATAGGAAGAGGATACTAGCGAAAATATAATCAATTATTTTATCTCGCAAGTGTTATACTCTCTTAGCTGGTGTGAAGAACACTCTAGCTGCTAAATTGTCACTAATACCCCTTTCACGTGTCACAAATAATATGGGTCGACGTGCGGTGTGAAAGGGCCTTTTCAAATTACTCGGGTCCAGCAATTTTGCAACCTTAGCTTAGTATTGCTGCTTTCTAGACTATATATTCACAGTAATGCAGTATCTAGCTGATTTACTAGCAGCCTGTGTTAGAATTTTGGAGCTATCCAATCCAACTTCATCTTATTCCACATTAACAAACAAAAAAAATACTGTATTTGCCCACAAAACAACATCAGTTCCTCCAGGTACACTTGAACTAGATGCTATTTTGAAAGCAAATGGTGGTCACATCAAATAATTATTTGATTTTAATGTTTCTTCTGTTCATTCACTTTACATTTTGTTAATCGATAAAAAGAAACTATTAACACTTCTATTGGGCATGTCACTGACCCAGCTCACAGGGTCCAATCAATGGCATAGCTGAGCAAGGGTTCGACAGGTACAGAACGTCGACACGGTTAAAAGGTTAATGTGAAAATTGTAATCACAAAAAAGTCAACAGAAATTTTGTAGTATTTTTGTTGTTTCTTTTGAAAATATATATGACCCAAATTAGAAAAAAAATAGTCACTTACCAGTAAACATGTGACAGAATTGCATCAATGGGTGGCTGGAGTAGGAGGGAAAACACTATACAGTGGCTGGACTCTCTGGGAAGGAGCCAGATACCTAGATGTCTAAACTGCAAAGATTTGCAATGGCTCACACACCATGACTGAAAGTTGTTAGTGGGGGTGGTAATAGAGGAGGTAGGATGGCAGAGAGCAGGAAAGATGGCCATATAAGAGACATGATTTTCTGAACACAGCACATCTAGTATTGCTAACATTCCAGACTCTACACAGATCTTTGGACTTCCAGGCTGTCTATAGCCATCTCAAATGGGTTGTAATGGCCCCTTTTGCACTAGGAAGCATAGGCACCGGTATGGCGGCATTGCGGCACAAAGGGGAGGGGCAGGCTGCACGGCTTGCGGTCCGAGCATCAAGGGGGAAAGGGGTGCAGGCAGGTACCCTGTCCCCCTTTTTTGCACCTAGGGGGCAGTGTGGCCAGGAGCGGGTTAAAAGGCTGGGGCAGTGGGGGAGGCCAGACGCACAGAACAACATGAGTGCAATCCCACCCACCCTTTTCTGTCATAAACATGTGATTCTGTTTTATGCATGTCAACATCGGTATTGTAATGGTATTTTGTGTGGCGTTTAAAAAATAAAAAAGGAAAAGGTATATAAAGGAGGAAGTGGATATATGCGGAAGCAGTGCCAAGGATGCTTGGCAGGTAGCAAGGTTTGTGAGGATTAAGGCGGTTTGTGGGTAAATGCGTTGTATATCAGTTATGTATTTTGTCACATTTGTTGCAATGCTGTGTATAGCAGGGCGGGCAGAAGCGGTGCACAAGGCAGACGGAGGAGGGGAATCAGCTGCGGTTGCAGATTCACCTTCGGCACGATGCCGCACACCAGGCTCCAGCTTTTGAGGCGGGACATCGGCTGCACGCCACGCAAGAATGATCTGTGGGGACTGGCTCCATAGTGGGGGTGTTTCTAAGGGGTTACTGCGTAGGTATGTGGCACGCCTTGTCGCAAATCATTGTGGCATTGATAGGGTTACAGCTGGTAGTTAGCCCCAATCTTAGGTCCTGGTGGCCGCACTGTGTACCGTAAGAGGTGAGGTCTCTGTGTAACCGCTCTGCTTTAAAAGCCCTCGAGCTGGTCCTGGGGGAACTGTAAGTTGACTACAGGTAATTAGAGCTGATATTAGCCAATGTGGATACTTGTAAGCTGCCTCTCTACAAATTACTGATTCAATGTATGATGAATTATATTCTGGTAACTTGGTGCTGGTTACATGGATTTGCATTGTGTGAGGTGTTAATCAGTAAAATTGATATTTACTGGCCAGATGCTTTCTGTTTATAGGATAAATATGTGCTGCGTAGTATTCTGCCAGAGGTGCATCTGCCGTCTCCATGTACTGTAGCAGACACGTGTGCTTCTCCAGGGCACTCAGTGATCCCATTTGCAGTGTTTGCTGTCAGCAGGGAGCGGAATGAGAATACTGCAAGGCGTTTAACATACCATCATGCCAGGGTTCCAAAAGGAATTTCTGCTCAGATGTGAAGAGAACTGTGATGTTTTCTTTATCTCTAAATAGCGCAGTGCAGGGGAAGAGGATGCAGCCAGGGTGTCTCTCCTAATATCCTTGTGTTTCCACCAAAACGTTACTCAGACCTCCATAATGTTTTAGTTATTTCCCTGTATTTCTGATAACATTGGTGTTGCATTGCTTATGGATGTGTGCATGTAAATTGATTTTTAAAAAAAAGAAAAAACTATTAATGTTGTGTATCTGTGAGCTTTCATTGGAAAAGAAATCACCATTATGGGACTATTGTTCTCCCTTATCTGTGTATTTCAAAAACCGAAATATTCCAAAATCTGTGGTTTTTCAGAATATTTGGGAGTGTTTCCTCCCTGCCCCTTTTTTTCATACTTACCCTGTCCCCGATGACCACGGCGGCCTTCAGAATTCTCTTCAGTGGCATCTCCTGTCCCAGGGGTGCATTGCGCGAGTGCGCGGGCACTCAATGCACCCCTGGGACCGGAGATGCTGCTGTAGAGGATCCTTAAGGCCTTCGTGGATGTCGGGGGACGAGGTAAGTTTAGAAAAAAGGGTGGTGGGGAAAAAAAACACCCCCAAAAAGAGCAAAATATTCTGAAAAACCACGGTGAGTCACATGGCATATGCATCTGGGTCACACGGAACACATATCTGAGTGACACGACGCATGCATCTCGATGCCTCTGCAATGTCTTTCACAGAGAGGATTAGGACACAGATTGATTTCCTGAAAGTTACCATTTGTAATGTATGTTGACTGGTGGCCAGGATGCTGATGCCGGCATCCCGAAGGAAGGAATCTGACAGGGATCATGTAAGAATACTTACCCTCTCCCTGCCCCCATTCACCTCCCTTCCAACAGCCTAACCCTACCCCCCCAGCGGGCTGACCCTAACCCTTCCTGCTAGTGCCTAAGCCAAACTCCCCTACCCCACCGCCTAACCCTAACCCCCTGCCCCACCAGCCTAACCCTAACCCCCCCCTCTAAATGCCTCACTCTAACCCCCCTTCCCACAGCCTATCCCTAATTCCCCCCAGTAGTGGCTAAAACTAATCCCCCATTCCAGGCTGCACACTAATTAGGCTGCCCATATTCTTATGTTCCATATTCCGGCAGTCAGGAATCCTAACTGATGTCAGGCACCAGTCTCCCGGTACAGTGGCGTAAGTTCATCTCAGTTGCCCGGAGGCAAGATTAATGTTGGTGCCCCCCTGCACTGAATCCCCACTCCACTTGAACAGTCCTTGAGAGATGGCCCTGGTACTGCTAGTAACAAAAACCTAGTAGATGCCCAGTAAAAGGACATTCAACTGGGTCTGAATCAGGCCCACAGGACAGTGAGGTACACTAGGGCACACAGACATGGTGATGTATACTGGGGTATACAGTCGCATACTGAAAATACAGTAAGATACACTAGAGCACACAGATAGGACTGTGAAGGACACTGGAGCATATACATGCAATGCTGATGTACACATGGGCATTTAATGCACTGTAAAGATATGTTGGTGTGGTAGATAGGATCACACAAGTAGGACAGTAAGGTACACTGGGGTTGGCTGCTGCTGCAGCGTCTACCACCCTGTTTCTTCACTCACTGTCACATGCCACTCATCCACCATCGCCCGGCAGCAGCTCCCGACACTTCACGTCGCTCAGTGTCCCTCCCGGCTCTTCGTCACTGAGACTGGCTTGCTCTGCTCACTCAGGCGCCGGGCAGATGTCAGGGGACCGACTTCCGCAGACAACTTGAAGTGAGCAGCCAGGTGACAGGGAAGAGCGGTGATGCGGCCGGCAGCTGCATACAAGGGGGGAGGGGCACTCGCACCCGGTGGGGGGGCACTCGCACCCAGCGCACGGCCGCCGCATATTAAAAGAACTGTGGCACAGAATTAAGCATATGAACATCGGAGGCAATGGAGCCATCGCCCCTTTAAACCGGGCGCCCGGCGGCAGATGACTCCATTGCCTCCGGGAGTTCCGCCACTGTCCCGGTATCATTATACCAACCTCCGGTTAGAAAAAGGTGTACATGTTGTGACCATTTTATAAACGCTTTGGAGCCAGCGACTGTGTCTTTGTTTGTATGCAGCTTCATTGACACCAGCATCTTAATTCCATCAGCCATATGTTAAATCTTTGAGTACCAACATCTTTCTGAGACATGTGAAAAATATCTGCTAAAAATGCCAGAGACGCTCACAATTCTTATAAAAATTCAAATAAAAAATGTGTAAAAAAAGATTATATTTCCTATATAAGGTAAACACAGGTCATTATGATGAACAAACATTTTCTTTTGCCTATTTTCACTCCTATTTTGACAAATTGTCACTCAAAGGGCTAATAAGAAGGCAGATAATCAGTTGATCTGTAGTAGATGATATGTGTTTGTATGTAGCTGTTTGGAATTGTAAGGATTCTGATGGCTTTCTTAATACAAATCCGATATTTGCATATTTTGGAACAGTATCTGCATACAATGACCCAGTTGCAACAAGACTTTTGTATATATCTCTCAATCAGGCCATGTGTTAAGGACAGCCATGATCAGTCTGACCAATCAGGCCAAGTCTGATGCCTGTGAGGTAGAATCCTGCTTTCACCTTACTCTAGTGCTGTTTCCAGTTCAAGTACTAATACAACCTATATAAAATGCCTTCTCTAGACTTTCCATTGGCTAGATTTATAATGATGTCACCACATTGTATTACATTGGAACCATTTTTGTGACTTTACGCATATATGCCGTCAACATTATATCATAATGAGCAGATGGTGTCAGGACTTCTTAGTGACTGTGCACCCTGTATGTATAGTACAGTTACTGCTCATCTTTGACACGTTGACCTCTTTGTAACCTTATTGCATGTACAGCGGACAGCAGTGTTTGTCATGCAATCTCATTTATTTGGTCCAATATTCCCAGTGACTAAATAAAAAATGTTCAGGTGGTTCTGTGGAGAGAACGGCGATTTCCACTCTACTAATTAAAACAATGCTTGGCTCAATTGGTTGATGAGGAATGCTCACCATGAAGTAAAATGTCTTATTTAATATTAATCATAAAAAACTATATTTATCATGAGAGACACGTTCACTCCAAAAAGCAGTACTGTTACTCTGGCCTGCAGCTATGCAAACAGGGGCGTACAGTAGACTGCTGGCAGTTTGTAATCCAACACATATTTTATTTCTATTTTTATACTTTATTTGTCTATTTCTGCAGGAAGTGTAGACAAAGAAAAACAAATCAATTTGGTTAAAAGATTATTTATTGCTAGCACGCTATGCCTCACCTGTGTACCAAAATAAGAATTTAAAGGCTGATCTTGCTTTGAAAGATGTCCTGTTGTGATATGTGGTGTATAATGAGTATGTGATGGAATACCTCTGTTTGTTTCTATAATGGAAAAATCAATATGGAGACCTTCTGTAAAAATAGCATTGCTGTGCCTGCCTGTTACTGCTTATGTACAGTTGTACCATTACAGAGGATGGAATTCCGCTGTATCCCTTCTTGTTGCGGGATTTAATAGAAGTTGCAAGAGGTTATCCCCACTGTAATGTTAGTATCAAGACATGAAAAAGGCCAGTGCTTGGCGAAAGTTGATTACATTCTGAACAAGAGGATTAACTCGCCGGTTCTAAAGCTGGCCTAAATCTATTACTTGCACTTGCATCTGTTACAGGGAACTATTTTCATTTTGTTCACTTAGAATCATAATCATTTTAACGCATAGCAATTATCTGCATTATATGTATGTATGTTCTGCCCGGTATAATTGTTTTTCAAATAGCTGGACATAAATCACTCAAAATAAAATTCACCAGGACTAGGGGGCATTTTAGCATATAAACACAACTATATGTGTGCTTCTGCATTGGCTGCATATGTGCCTAGTTTACTACTTATGATGTCATCATTATCAACATCATCATCATCATCATCATCATCATCATCATCAGTGTGTTCCTGCACCTGTTCTATAATAAGGCAGGAACCAATGAGAAGCGGAATACAGTCACTTGGTCAACCCTATTTAGGTCAACATGCATTGGGTCGACCACTGAAGGTCAACAGGGCTTAGGTCGACACCTAAATAGGATGATATGGTTAAAGTAGACAGGGTTGGAAGGTCGACACAAGCATTAGGTCGACAGAGGCAATGTCAACAGTCAAATGGTCAAAATTAGATTTAAAATTTTTTTGAGCCGACATGTGCCGACAGGCGGTATTTCATGCCCTACTGTCCACTAAGGCATGGTGGGAGAATAAAATAGTGTGCCGATCGCAGTGAGGCACCGTGCCTGAAGTATGGTGAGCGAGCCATATGAGGGGACTGCCGTACACTTAGACGGTGTTCATGTTGACCATGCCATCATTTGGGACAAAAAAAAGGTGAAAAACACGTCAACCCTTTGACTGTCGACCATTGTTGAACTAATGCTTGTGTCAACCTTCCAACCCTGTCGACCTTAGCCATGTTGACCTATTTCAGGTGTCAACCTAAGCCCTGTCAACCTTCAATGGTCAACCCAATGACCCATTTCCTGAGAAGCTCCATACGAGTGTCACAAGCACATTCTGGGCTGCTTGCCTCTGGGACTAGGGAGAATCTAACCTAAGGACACTTCTGAATGTAGTCCTATAGATTGTAAGCTTGCAGCAGGGCCCTCTAACCTCCAAGTCTGTCTGCTGTTACCCAGTTTGTTTTATCACTGTCTACTATTGTAAAGTGCAACAGAATCTGCTGCACTATATAAGAAACTGTGGTACTTGTGAGTTATCCGGGCGCCCGATTTTAGATCGGGTACCATCGGATCGGATCGCGTCGCATCGCGTGTTAACCAAATGGCATGCGATGCGACGCGACGAGATCAGCACCCGATTTTAGCAGTGTACCCGATTTTAACATTGGAATCAATGTAAAATGGTCCCTGAGACCCGATTTTACATTCATTTCAGTGTAAAAATGGCCAAAACCCCCAAAAAGTGACAAAGCTTAAATCCCATCCCCATTGTTAACGCCACTCCACTATTGACGCCAACCCGAAGCGTGGCGAGCGCAGCGAGCCCGCGAGGGGCGGCGGTACGCGTCCTCCGACCTTTTCATGCCCTACTATCCACTAGGGCGTGGAGTGAGAATAGAATAGTGTGGCGAGCGCAGCGAGCCACCGAGGCCCGAAGCGTGGCGAGCGGACACCTGTGAAGCCCGCGAAGGGACGCACTTACCTGTGAAGGTATCCGCGTCCCCTCGCGGGGCTCGCTGCGCTCGCCACGCTTCGGGCCTCGGTGGCTCGCTGCGCTCGCCACACTATTCTATTCTCACTCCACACCCTAGTGGATAGTAGGGCATGAAAAGGTCCCTCAGAGTGAAATTGTGCCAGATGTGGCAGAGGGCGGGATTACAATTGGGCGGGAAGTGTTAAAATCGCGTTGCGTCGCATCGCGTGGCATTGTATACCATACAATGCGACGCGATTATGACGCGATTTTGGATAGGAGGAAATTTCAAGGGAAATCGCGTCGCATCGCGTCGCATCGTACTCTTATTGTACTGATATTCAATTTCAACATCGGCGCCCGGATAACTCACAAGTACCGAAACTGTAAGTAAATAATAGAGTAACAAGGATACTATAGTCAGTACCAGGGCCGGTGAAAGGCACCGGAGCGCCCCAGGCGAGTCGGGGTGGGGGCGCCCCGGTGCCGGGGGGGGGGGGGGTACCTGTGTAAAAAACTTGCGTCCCCAGTGTCCCTGCAGTGCTGGAGCGTGCAGGGGTGTCCGTGCCGCCGGGGGAACCTGCGGCGCTGTCATTGTGTATAAGCTGGCTGCGGCCGGCGGGGTCCCTGCAGTGAATAGAAAATAACTAGCGCTTCCCGCGCCGCCGCGCTCATAGCGCTAGTTATTTTCTATTCACTGTAGGGACCCCGCCGGCCGCGGCCAGCTTATACACAATGACAGCGCTGCAGGTTCCCCCGGCGGCACGGACACCCCTGCACGCTCCAGCACTGCAGGGACGCCGGGGACGCAAGTTTTTTACACAGGTACCACATTTCGCTAACCCTCCATGCTGGGGGTGAGGGGCGAACTGCCACCCTCCAGGTGCCGGCGCCCTAGGCAAATGCCTACAGCTGCCTAGTGGTGGCGCCGGCCCTGGTCAGTACATTTCTAGACTGCAGGACGCTGTTTCAGTCACTCTACATTCCACATAGGTGCCATGGGAAGCAACAATACCCCTAGATATGGCCATGTCTGTGCAAAAGATGCCCCTCCTAATAAGTGTATACAAATACATGGTGGTCATGAATGTATTATAATCATAATATTGTATTCAACTAAAATTAGGATAGAGATATACACTATTATCTTTTTTTTTATACATTTGTATTTAAAACACAAGTAATTTCCTAGGAAATAAATCTAGAAAGAGAAATGTATTGTCTCAGTATTTATCTGTCTTGCAATGTTACCAATAACATCTCTGTGGCCAGACTTACACAGTTTAATCTCAATCAAAACATAAACTGAAACCTCTGAAGTCCATAATCTTGGAAAGAGGGTGTATCCTACTGTTTCTAAATATATACTCACTGGAAACATCCAGGGATGTGCCGCTTGTCACAGGATATTAAGATAACACATTGGCTTTTTATAGCAATGTCTTTACACAGTTTAGATTAGATATTATATAATCAGCACTAAGTTTTTTTTTTTTATAAAATAAAGAAATGACAGAAACAAATGAAATAAGCATAACATCTGTGTAACATACACGCAGGGCTGTTGCAAGCCACTGTAGCGCCCCAAGCAACAAGGAGGGGGGGGTACGGCGGGGCCCTAGCGCTCATCCGCTCCACCTGCGGGGGGGCTATCTCCCACACACTGTCAGCACCGACCTTGCCAGTGCCCAGCCACACACATTCCATGATAGCTATGTGCCCCCAGTAACCCCCCCCCCCGGGAGTGTTAGGGTAACCGCACCTCGTGAGCGCTTCTCCTCCGAGCTCAGATGTGTCAGACGCTGTCGCTTCCTCGGGGGGACATCGCCCCTGTCAGACTCCGGGCTGCCGGGGGTATGTATGGGCAGCAAGACGGACGCTAGGGGGCTGCAGTCCCGATCCGGCACTCAACCGCTCATAGCAACGTCCTATCTGCGTTGCTCCACGGGGTGGGGGCGAAATGCCCGGCATTGCTCCACCGGAGAGAAGGTGTGGCGAGTGATGCGACAAAGGCCGCTGAGTCACTTGTGGGGAGGGATGATTTGAGAGTTGCAGCTTACCTCAGTCCAGGGGGTCACACCTTATCCTAACTTCCGCCCTCCAGGGCCAGCGCCCTAGGAAAATGCCTAAACCTGCCTAGTGGTGGCGCCGGCCCTGCATACACGTCATTGCTGCTGGCGAGCTGTGACAGCGAGACTCGCGGCTAAATGTAAATGCAGGGGGCTCCCTGCATTAGCCACGAGCCTCGCTGTTTGGGGGAATCCTCGGCATCCTCTGACAGCGAGATGTTGCATGCCGTCCGGGTGTCCCTGCACCCAGACGGACGGCGAGCACAGTGTCATCTGACGCTGCAGACGCAGCGTCATCTGACGCGGCGGGGGACGTTGCCGAGCAGCGTCCCAAGCCTCGCTCGGAGGCTAAGCGTCGGGGCGTTGCTAGGCAACGTCCCGGAGCTTCCGCCCGGCAGCCAGCAACGTGCGCGCCTGACGTCAGTCAGGCGGCGCAAAATTTGAATAAATAGCCGGCGTCTGCTGGGCACAGACGCCGGTTATAGCTTTATGCTCCAGTAGCTATTTGCTGCCATTCTCCGGTCCCCTGGGTCCTTGGTCCCAGTCTTCCTGGCTGCAGGTCTCCATTGCAGCCCGCCTTGTCTCCCAGCCTGTCAGCTGTGTTTTCCTGTGGATCCCTTGTTCCCAGTACTTCACCAGACTCCTCTGCTGTATTCCATCGTCAGCCTGTGAGCCTGCAGCGGACCCACTGTCTCCATCTTCCGTGGGTCACGTAAGTGCTCCAGTGGAGCTCTGGTCTTTTGCTTGTTTGGTTCTCTGGCCCTCCGTGGCTAAGCCCCTCCGTGGGACTGTCCTTGGTTATCTTCTTTTGTATTCTTGTCCCCGTCTTTTTGTATGTGTTCCCTGGCCCCCATCTGTCATTAGTGTCTTGTTTAGGCAGGAGTGTCACCGTTCTTCCTGATCCCTGCTTTGGGAGTCACGGTCCCTTTGGAGTATTCTTGGGGACTCCCTTCTTTCCACTGGTGTCTGCGACTAGGTCGCACTCCCCGTCTTGGCCTGGTGCCGGCAGTTAGGGGCCAGTTTCCAGTTAGGTCCAGTAGTCAGCTTATCTTTTTGAGTGTTCCCCGTGGCGATCGCTTACCCCTTGTCACCACATAAGACCTGGCTGCATCGGGGTCGGAGCGGGCTTAACTCGCTCCTTCGAACGCGGCGGCCAAAGGTGAAGCCTAGCTCCGCAGGGGTTTGCCATCTGCCTCGGGGACTCAACAGAGAGAGTGTAGGACCCGCTGTGGCCGTCCTAACCGGCGGTCCCGGCTGTGGGCTCACGCCTTATCTTCTCACCGTCTGGAACCCGTATTGTCCCTGGTGCCCAGGCCAGGGCAACGTAACATTATAACCGGCCAGAATAAAGACAGGTCTCCCCTGTCAAATACCTGGAGGGGTAGTTATTTGTGTCGTTTGATATTATGAGTACCCCGTCTCAGACGTTTTCTGATCAGCTTCAAGGGCTTACTCAGATGGTCCGGGAATTGTCCTTGAAGGTAGCGTCCCAAGAGCAGAGGTCGCGACCTCCAGACTCAGGGGGTTCAGATCCCAAAATGAACTTGCCTGATCGGTTCTCTGGAGACCGCAAAACCTTTTTTAATTTTCGTGAGAGTTGCAAGTTGTATTTTCGGCTCAAAACACGCTCCTTCTCATCCGAGGCCCAGCGTATTGGACTAGTTATCTCTTTGCTCCAGGGTGACTCCCAGACCTGGGCCTTTGGATAGCCTTCGGACAGCCCAGCCCTGGCTTCCGTTGACAGCTTCTTTAGTTCTCTCGGGTTGTTGTATGATGATCCTGACCGTGAAGCCTCAGCAGAGACCCATCTTAGAGCCCTTAGGCAAGGGAAAGACCCAGCCGAGGTTTATTGTACCGAGTTCCGCCGATGGGCGAATGATTGCGGGTGGAACGACCCTGCATTACGCAGTCAGTTTCGTTGCGGTCTTTCCGATGAGATCAAGGATTGCCTCATTCAATACCCGGCACCTAAAACATTGGACAAGTTAATGGAATTAGCCATTAAAATTGACCGTCGCCTCCGTGAGCGGAGGTCGGAGCGGGGCTCGCTCACTCGGGTGGTTCCCTATGTTCCGATGACCCCTGAGGA